>NC_080190.1:133266993-133570023 GCF_030028045.1 Hippopotamus amphibius kiboko | reverse complement strand
GATTCAAAACCCTCAGTCACTCTTTTTGGGAACAGAGCCTCTGCAAAATGGATTTAGGAAGGGGACTCTATCCTTTGAGGCATGAAATGAGAGGCTGCACAATGTGGGAGGTGCAGGGAGATAGCATAGCCCTCAACTGGGAGCTGAAGTGGAGAGGGAGCCCTATGTTCTTGGCTGTACCCACCTGGAGCAGAGCTTCCATCATGAAGAGCTGGGAGCAGGAAAGAAGGAAGTGGATTTTCACTCAAACGCCACAAACTCTTGCTCTTCTTATTGACATATAGTTTCTTGAATAAATGTTTATTTATTCATTAAATATAAATGTACTTCTTTCATATACGTTTCTAAGCATATTGTCCTTAAATCAATTTCCAAAGAGATTAACTTTTTTTAGTGATTTTTTTTCCAGTTATGGTTGTTTCATTGGGCAGAGAAAGTTTACAAAGATCATTACTTCACCATTCCGGAAATCATCTCTCATTTATCTTAAATTGTTGCTTAAACTTCAAAAAGTTTTGATTAGCATGTCATACAGTTTATATTATAAAAACTTCCCAGGACTTCACTGGTGGTTCAGTGGTTAGGAATCCACCTGCCAATGCAGGAGACATGGGTTCGATCCCTGGTCCAGGAAGATCCCATCTGCCATGGAGCGACTAAGCCCACGAGCCACAGAGCCACAACTACTGAAGCCCATGCACCTAAAGCCCATGCTCTGCAATCAGAGAAGCCACCACAATGAGAAGCCCACCCACCGCAACAAAGAGTAACCCCCACTCGCCACAACTAGAGAAAGCCTGCGTGCAACAACAAAGGCCCAAAACAGCAAAAAATAAATAAGTAAATAAATAAATGAAACTTCCCAACATTAAAGTATGCAGCCTCCCTTGCCTTCTTCTTCACTCTCATTCTTTTCATTCTATCAAATAATCAAGTTGGAAGAACCGGAAAAATCAATGATTTTGAAAAGAAAGCCAAAATATATCAACTAGTAATGAAGGTGAACAGAATAAGTGCTTCCTGGGTCATTATGTGTCTATACATGCCAATTTTGTGCCCACGTAGTTTTCCATTCATATATCTAACTTCAGGAATAACTGGGGTGGGGACAGGGACCCAGTCCATATTACTGTAAGTGGTCAACTTGAGGAATAATTTTCATTCATTTGAAAGGATCTGTAAATTAGTATCATTCTGTAGACTCTCAAGATGCACACTCAGACCTCATGACAGTATTTTTTTAGTCTATTTCTGTCAAGCTCATATAAACTACTTTTCCACTTTCATTTAGTTTAGTGCTTTAGTGAAAAAAGGGTTTTGAGGCCAAAATATCAGTTTCTCTATTTATTCTGATTTAAAAGCAGCTGAGAGCACATAAATGGCTAAATTTTCTTTCAAGTCTTAGAACAGGTAAATGTTTTAGCCTTGGAAACCTTCAAATGTGGTCTAAATCAGTGCAACTCAAAACATGGTCTGCGGACCAGCCCTGGCCCATGGAGTATTAATTACAGATCTGTGAAAATGTTTATAAACATTTATACCAATTTAACAATGTAGTTTTATTTGAATCTAGTAATAGCAAATTTGGGATTAATGTTTGTACATTTTTGTGTTTTTGTTTCATTTTTATACTTATTCATTTTCATTGTATTTTGTAAAAGAATCAGTCCATGATAGATTGAAAATACACAAAACAGTGTTTCATGGCAAGTAATGTGAGATATTTGAGCACAGATGTATGCCCTCTCCTATCTTCCCACCAATTCTCCTATGAAGAATGATGATGCATAATAAATGTAAATTTTCCCATTTACATTTTCCACAAAATATAATTTTATGCTCTGTGTAAGTTTTATATTTCTGTATAACAAATTGCCACAAGTTTAGCAGTTTAAAAGAATACCCATTTATCACTCATAGTTCTTTAGGTCAGAAGGCTGACACGTGTGGCTGTGTCCTTTACTTAGGGTATCCCATGGCCAAAATCAAGGTGTTGGCTAGACTGAGTTCTCGGCTGGAGGCTAAAGGGAAAAGTAAACTCCCAAGCTCATTCTTGTCGTTAGCAGAATTTAGCTCTTTGCATGGCAGGACTAAGGTCCCTGTTTCCTTACTGGCTATCAGCCAGAGCCTGCTTTCAGCTGCAAGGCTCTGCCTATAATTTTTTGTCACTTGGCCTCTTTCATCTTTAAGCTGGTAACAATACGTGGAATCTTTCTGCTTCAAATCTCTGACTTCCTCTCCTGTGACCTAAGCCATGTGGTCAGGTCAGGCCCACACGGACGATCTCCCTACATTAAGGGCAACTATGCCATGTAATATAACCTAATCACAGAGTAAAATCTCTCATGCTCACGTACCCAGGGATTATGTGGCCATGTCCATGTGGAGTTGGGGAGGAGGGAATATTTGAGGCCATCTTAGAATTCTGCCTACCACACGCTCTGCTGAATTTCATATCTGAATTTGGCAATTGTTTCCCTTGAATTCTGGCCAGTAAAGACTCTTGACTACTAAATAACATTCTTTGCATAAATCTACCCTTTGTTTGGGGGAGGTCTTTTTCTGTATAAAATAGGTTAAAATTGTTTCATTTCAATGACCCAAATGATATTCACTAAATGCCTCCTATTTAAAAAAAAACAGCAACTGCACCTGTGTACTATATATTATAATGTTTAATTTCAATGTCTCAAATTTCACAGAGTGAATAAAATAAAATTACTCCTTTAAAAGTTCATTTTTTGTAAACTTTATTCTTTTAAAAAAATATTTCCTATTAAGAGTTATTTCAAAGGAATGCCTGTGGTTTCTGCTAACTTATTATAGACCCATCCTTTTATAACATAAACTATGGACTGTGTGATAAAGCATACCAGTTAGAAATATAAACAGATATATTATAGATAACTTAAGTAATGCTTTTCTCTCCTGTGAATACAATTTATGTCACTTAAAAGCTGGAATCAAAGGAAGCTTCTTTTTAGAGATATTTAGAGCTAGGAGATGTAGCAAGCAATAGCAGCACTAGCTAATTAAATCAAATACCATCCACGGTCTCTGTTAGCATTTTAGGGTTCAAGATGAAACAAGATGGAAAAAGTGTGTGATCCCTTGATAAGTATAACTCGCAACAAGTTGGCAAACTGCTAGGAATTAAAAGCCAAAAATAGCAGTTTTGCTGTGTAATTTTTTTTTTGCAATGACTTTATAGCTTCATATCCTAGCTTGCATTACTCATTTTGTGAAATAAAGAGAAAACTATATTTTTTAAAAAAACTTATTTTAAATAAATTACCCCACCAAATTGACCAGTTAAAAGAAAATATTCCATGGGCTGATGGCATTTGAGGTTCTATACAGGGAAAAGGAGAACCAAACATTCTTTGACACTGAGAATAATACAGCCAAATATAAAGTAATAATTGCAGTCAGTGCAACTTAACCTCTGCTTAGTATCGTGGCTGTTTTTATTAAGATGAAAACATCTAAACCAGTACCTTGTTTCTGAATTGTAGTTTAATTTAATTAGCATTTTCACTATTTTTTGCTATTTTTCTGTATCAAATTCATCTTAAGCAATGCAATCAGGAGACCAAGAAATACAGTTCCCAGACATAAAGAGCCGGCTTCAGAACACCGTAATTCTTGAAGATCGTGCTTCACCATGGAGAAAGATAGACATAAGATAGAGTCAATTTTTCATTGCTTAAGTTCAGGTTCATGATCTTTGCTTGGTGTCTGGATCAAGAAGCTTGCTCCATGAATCAAACGATCAAGTCAGTCCTGTGTTTACTGATTCCTTATTCTAACTATATTTTGTCTTCCCATCCTCAGGTGGGTGTCCCCAGAAATTTGAATAAATATTTGACCATGGAATGAGTCAAGTACTGGCCAATACCCAACAGTTATGAATGTACAGTTCTGATAACCTCCTATTAACCTTTCAAAAGTGTGCTGTGCCCAGTTTCAATATGTGTGGGTGGAGGTTTCCCCACCATCTACAAGCAACACTCCAACACCAGCTGAGTCTCTCTCAACTCAACTCAATTCTGACACTATTTACCAGAAATTGGTATGAGATCCCACAGGTTAAGGTCTCAGTCCTACAAGACTGCCCTCTGCTTCAGATGCCATTCACAAGTCCAGGTTGTTACCTGTGCTTCTCCTCTACTGGCTACATACTGGAGGTTCCCATGACCCCCTCCTTGGACTTCAGACACAAGTTAAAAGTCCAGGTTTTACCTATATGGACAAGCTATAAATCAGAGGTTCCCAGAACCCCCTCTTTGGGTTTAATTAATTTGCTAGAGTGGTTCACAGAACTCAGGAAATGCATTTATTCACTAGATTACCAATTTATTACACAGGTTACTAAAGGATACAAATCAATAGCCAGATGAAGAGATACACTGGGTGTGGTCCTGAGGGTGGAGTTTGGAACCCTGCAGTGACATGTGGAAGCATTCTAGTTCCCCAACCTAGAAGATCTTCAAATCCCCTTCTTTTGGGTTTGTATGAAGGCTTCATTACATAGGCATAATTGATTTAATCATTGCTGATGGTGATTGATTCAACCTCTGCCCCCTTCTCCCCACCCCAGAAGTCAAGGGAGGGGGTAGGACTGAAAATTCCAACCCTCTGTTTATGGTTGGTTGCCCTGGTGACTAGCCCACATCCTAAGGTGCTCTCCAAAAGTCAATTCATTAACATAAACCCAGTTGTGGTGGAAAGGGGTCTGTTATGAATAACAAGACACTCATTTCACCTTTATGTTTCTAAAGCAATTTCAGGAATTGAAGGCAAGAGACCAATTATTATAATAAGAGAGATTCCCATTTCCTTATTACTCAGGAAATTCCAAGGGTCTGGGGAGTTGTGAACCAGGAACTGTGGATGTAGACCAAATATATATAAGAAATATATTTTGGTCATCTGAACGACCAAATACATTTCTTATAAATCACAATATTGCCACCCTGTTGGTGAAGAAGGTATACCCCCACCTCAAATGTTGTGAGATGGCTGAACATACAACAGTCCTTGACATTGGATAGATGAGATCAACAGTAGCTCATTAATCACATGTACTCACAGCCTGAGGGAGGACACTGCATGCCAGGCAGGGCCATGCAAAAGTTGCACTTGGGAATAAACAACCGGGGGCTGTGGGAGACAGGCTTTGTAGTATCAAGAGGGTGAGGTGCCCCCTGGTTCCCATGGTCTGTTTGAATAATTTTGCCAACTTGCAGGGAAGTGAAGCCTGTTAGGTTGAGGACCGAGTAGAATGCAACTGATATGGCTGATGGAAGAATTAGCTGGATGGGGAGACTTTTCCACCAGCGGGGTGGGGGGGGGGGGCGGGGGGAGTATCTGGTGAAAGCAGGAGAACTCACAGTTAGGCCTTTGGGGCCTCGTCAATTTCAAATATTTCAAGACAGCCCTTGAAATATCATCTTACAGTACAGCTCAAATGAAGAAACAGTTTGAACAAATCAAGACCCCAACCAGCCCTATCAGGAAAAGGAGCACACCCTGGCCACTGCAGATTTTCTCTGAAAATGATAATAATAACAAAGATAATAATTCCACAACCTTATCTTAAATTCTAGGAGGAAGGACATTTCTTAACTCCCCCCTGCCTGACTGCTTTATCGTCCCTTATGACAACACTTGATCGTAATTCTCATTATGACATTTATTCACATATTTGTCTTCCTCACTTTTCCTGAATGAATAATCCCATTTTTTGTCCGTGGGCAAGACCAGGCTACTCTAGGAGGTGACTGGTGCATGTTCAAACTGCTCCCTGCTCACTTCCCTCTTGGCACAGAGACTGTCGTTTCTGTGATGGGCTGTTTCTGCTTTTTTCCCAGAAAAGTACTACTGAAGTTTTATTTACATGAAGTGATTCATTTCCACCTTTTTTGTCCCCCCTCCCTGGTAGGTTAAAAATTGCCAAAAAACCCAAAGTACCTCATGCTGATGCTGAATCATCTTTAGATGTTCTTGGAGTACGACCCTAAGTTCATGAAAGTGCCTATCACAGGAGTAACTGGTCTTCCACCGCAGCAGACCCTAAATGAAGCTGCCTTCTCTACACCTGTCCATCACCACCATGGAAAGATGGTGAGTGTGTGCAAGAGATGGAGGGAGGGAGAATGAAAGGGAAAGGGAGAGAGGGAGAGAGGGAGGGGGAAGAAAAGGAGAGAGACAGAGAGAGAAAGAGAGAATTATGCAAGAATCAAGTAGATTCCAGAAGGCAGTGCCATTAATAACATGTGTCACCCTTGATGACATTAGGAGCCAAATTCTAGACTTCACAGCCAACCACCAGGGGAAGTTTTTACCGGTACAGTCACTACATAAACTCTCATTTGGTCTTTTTGGTACCCCCTGCCCTGCAGGCATCCTGTAAATTTTCTTGACTTTATTTCACAAGATTTCTGAACTTGCACGTCCTCTCTGTGCAGTAAGTGCCAGCAAGCCTGAGGTCACAGCAACACCCACTGCTGGAGTTTGGGGGAAGGTGATGGGAAGCAGCTGTTCGGTTCTTGGTTCCTGCAAATCACCTGCTGCCTTATAGAGGATAAAACCCACTCCGGAAGAATTCAGCCTCCTTGCTTTTGTGCTACTTTCATTCATTCATCCATTCATTTATGTATTCAAAAACTGCTTACTGAGCACCAACTACAGGCTGGGTTTTATCTTGTCTGGATCTGCTAAGCGAAAGAGGAAGGGAGGAAAGATGGAAACACTGGCGCACTAATTCCATCCCACCCTCCTTCTTTGACAATTCAAGTACTGGAGAAAGTGGAACATAAATTTTAAAATATCAGAAGGTTAAGTTTAAACAATACTTAGAGTGAAGAGTTTTCTTTAGGGCACTATCTATTCAAGAGTTTTCTTTAGGGCACTAGGTTAAATGGATTCTGAGTTGGAAAATTAACCTGAAAATACAGAAGTCAATTTTGTCATCTCACTTCGATCAGATAGTACTATTCACCCCTATTAATCTTATCTTTTAACATATGTAAGTATTTGCTATGGTTTTTCTAAGAACTCTTTCTTCGAGATTGCCATTGATTTTCAAAGTACTGGATCAGATCCTAATTTCTAGCAAATTTTTCAAATCTTATACAGGCAAATTATCAGATCCTAAAAGAGGCTGATGGGGATTTTTTTCCTAAAATACTAAGAAATAAATACATACTAATTGTAATCCCATATTGAGAAAAGATAACAGTGTCCCTATTGGTTTAAAAGAAACTTGAGTGTTGTTTTCTTCTTCCAAGCAGTATGTTTATGAAAGTCCATTTCCATGGTTGATATAATCACATAGCCTGTTGAAAATCCTCTGTCATTTTCACGCCCTAACCTCAGAAATAAACGCTACAATTAGAGCAAATTCCTGAGTCTTTTGAGAAAAAGTCGTCCGTAAGAGAGCCTGGGAAGTATATAAAGAGTCTAATAGTAGGAGATCTATTTTTTATAATTTTTGTAAACTAAGTAAGAAAAGTCTTCTTGAAAACCAATTAGAAAGTTCATTGATGTGATCATGTATGAAGTACACTAGATATTTCAGATGACGCTGAGATCAATGAGAAAGGGCAATGGGTCTTAGTATGTCAATCTTCAGTGGGATGAGGTCACGAAGTTATAAGAATTTACATAAAAACACACATGCACACACACGTAAAACATTAGTCTTTTCAAACCCATAAAAAAAATGCTGTGTATGTGTTTTCATAAACAGAGAGCATGAGCTCTCATGTAAGAAGATTGAACTGCTGTTCAAGCTGAGGGAAAAGGGAGAAAGATGATGTCTGTTGTTAAGGATCAATGCCACAGTGCAGAAAACTGCAGAGAAAGTAGAAATCATCCCCATTATTTGAGGATGGTCTCTCTATTTGATAGCCCAGGAGGGGTTGTAGAAATGAGAGGTGACTCCCCCCAGCCTCCAAGACCCCTGGTGGCCAATACCTGGACATGGCCTTCTGAGACCCTGAGCAAAGAACACAGCCAAGCTGCCTGCATTTCTGACCTGCACAACTGTGAGATAATAAAAGAATTTGTTTGAAGCTGCTAAATTTGCAGTAATTTGATACATGGAAATCAGGTAGAGCAGGTAATCAAACACTGATTCTCTTCCAAATGGACCAGCAAGAGTCATGCCTCCTACCTGCCCTATCTCACTCCCAAAATTCCTGGTCACAGCTTTGCTTCCTTTTTGCCCATTCCCTACTTGCCATGCCTGTCATACGGGATGCATGGTACTGTTTCTCAAGCTCCTTCCCCCATGCTCTTGTACCTCCATCCTGACATCGTACCCTTGGACCCACTTCATATGAAGCCTCTCCTGGCAAAGCATTGGACTCCAGAACCTCAGACCTCTGCTAACTTCCTCTCAGTTTGCCCCAACTGTGAAGGCAGGACGCTTGTAAATTCTAACACAGTTCAATTCACCGCAATCACAGTTTCTTCATCACAGAAAAAATGCCTTCCTGGAAGAAAAAAAAAAGATGGACACAGAAGACAAATAGGCAGCTTTGGAACTGACAGGATGAAGAAAAAGAGTCAGTATTATGGACCCTGGGGGGCATGAAGAATGGTGAGGTCACCGTCAGACTTCAGAAACTTAGAACTGGCCTTTTAGGATGAGACTGATTTTATCATGCTGAGTGTGAAGTGTTCGAGGGACATCCAGGCTGGCTATATATTCCTTGGAACTGTAAGTTCCTTATGGCCAAGGACACTATCTTACTCACCTTGGTAACTCCAGAGCCTTTCATAATGGTGAGTGCATTTTAAGTGCTTGCTCCTCAAGCAAATTAGTAGAGATATAAATTATTCACTTAACAATTATATTTGCTTAATTGGGGTTTGAAGGGAAAGATATTAGAGGTTACTATGAAGAGTAGGAGAGCACCCGTCTTAAGCCACAAATTAACATTTAAGAAAAAAGTCTTACAGGAAGCCTAGAAGAGATAAAAGCCAAACACAAGTTAACTATTAGATGGTATTACAGATTGATTATTAATTTGGGGGGGGGTGTGATTGTGGTTGTTGATATTTAAAAACCATCTTTTGTTTGAGATACATACTAAAATAATGGTGGGTGGAGTAATTGCAGGTGAAATGTCTTGGTTTTGATTTAAAATACTTCTAAGAAAAGTGTGAAGAAGAGGGGGTTGAGAATAATGAGGCAGAAGATCGGATGGTTATTAAAGCTGGGTGGTAGGTGCATGGGAACTCAATAGACAATCCTCTCTGCTTGTGTGCTTGAAAATTGCAGTGAAAGAGAGAGAAAAAGAGAGAGAAAGCAGGGAGGGAAGGAGGAGGGACAGCCACTCAGAAAACAAAAGAAGAGTTGCAACAAGTTGCCAACTATTTTTCATTGACATTACTCATTGAACCCTCTTAGTCTACCCTAAATCCAATCTGTTGGACTGTAGGGATTTACAACTGTTTCTAAGCATTTAGAGTTTTCATTCCTTTATTTATCAAATGTTTACTACATGGTGACCCTGTGTGAGACTCTATGCTAGGACTGGGTTGATATGAGTAACAGATAAACATGTGTGGGAAACCAACAAATATGTTACTTTTGCCATAAAATATAACTACTCTGCAACTCACCATGGGAACAGCCTCACTGAACAGCAGTAAAATACATGGGCACAACGCCGCTTTCTCCATTTTCCAATGCCCTGAAAACAAAAATTCACCATTATTACTCTATTGTGTCACTACTTAAAACCAAGGGCTCCAATCAATCTGACTCCATCGGAGAAAAGCAGGTTTGGAAAAAGAGACTGCCTGCTTCAGAGAGGGAGCTGGAAGGGGGAGAAGTGCCCACCCAGTTAGAAAAGGTACCAGACAGCCCCAAGCAGCCTCCTGACCTAGTGCTATAACAACAACCCCGACAGAGAAGTTAATCTCTGGAAAATAGATATGTTTCTTACTTACACCTATTACAGTTCTACTCTTAAACACTTCCTGCCCCCTAAGTACTCTGCTCAGCTAAGAGGAGGTAAAGGTGTGGGATCCCTGAAGTCTCCAAGTAAAGGCGTGGGATCCCTGAAGTCTCCAAGTGTAGTCAGGATGAAGCACAGCAGACAGCATTACCTGGAAAATGCCTTCTTCTCTACTCATCCCTTCCTACTCAGGCAGTGCAAGAGAAAGAAAGGAGCTTGGGGTGGGAAAATGTGGTGAGTAAGCAAAGAATACCTCCTTCTTTGTTTCTGATTAATTCTGTTTCTCTGGTGGCACAGGACTGTGACCCAAAAAGGATGAATTTTGCAGGGCTTATTAAATTTCAGTATCATATTTGGAGAAGACATGCAGCATTTCAGACATGTGCAACAGACTCCTCTTTTAGGTCTAACAGAAGAGGAAAATGACATCATGCTAAGGACAGGAGCTCAGAACAAATGATCTAGAAAGTCTAATTTAGTAACCATCTGGCCCTAGCATCTTGAGAACAAATCACAGTGTAATGTTTCAAAAGGCTTCAGGGCTTTAGACAAACATTAGACGCAAGATTGAATACTGGCTCTGTCACTCACTGGTGTGAAAAATTCTCTTAACTTCCTTGACCCTTAGTTTCCTAACTTTCAAATCAGGCTAGTGGGCTAATAATGCAGTCCAGGGTGGTTGTGATGGTTAAACAGGGTATTCACATGCACGGGCAATGTGTTATGCATGTGACTAAATGATGTAGATATGAACTCCTCAGACCAAATCTCAGATGTGTGAAAATGTAAGTTTAACTTTTTCTACGGTTGAATTTAGATGGTATAATTAAAACCAGTCATTCCCAGGTAAATCAGGTTGATTCAAAGTATTCTCACTCAAAAGTGTTGGACGTTGTCATATTTGACTGTATAAATGTGAACCTTTTTCCTTTGAGTGGGGCAGGGGTGGAGGATGCTACAATAAATGGGAATGGGGACCGTTCCCTCCAGATCAAACCCAACAGCTGGAGAGTGGGCACATGGCTGATGTTGGCCAACAGGCTAGCCTCACCCAGTACATCAGATCAGCAGTGAACAGGAAGTGAGGGATGCTAGAGAATTTATCCTGGCAGCCGCGGCAGCAATAGCATCCAAAGTCTTATTCTGGGAGTGGCAGAGGTTGACAGCAGTGATGTCCTGTGTACATTTCTGACACGGGTGGTGCAGTGGTGGTGTCATCCACATCTTACCAGAAACTTCCTGTGCTGTGGTTTTGGCTGGAGGTAATTCACCCTTTTTTTCTGAGCCCACTGATTCTGAGAGCTCTCTGGTATCCTTCCCAAAAATTCCTTTAATGCTTCTGTTAACCAGAGTTGTTTCTTTGTTTCTAATCAAGGATTCTGACAATTCACTTAAGCATTTCTCCTGGAATCTCCCTGAGAGGGTGGTAGGGTGAGGCACCCAAGCTCCACAGGGTTTACATGGCAGCGGCTCATCTGGAGGGGTCTCCTGGGCGTTGTTCATGATGGGCTCCACACAGGCATCTCCAGAGATATACGCGGTTCTATCCAGTCCTTAGTTGTCATCCCTGCTCCACAGCAGCCACACCTGAGATGTCCTTGTTCCCACCTGGCCCCTGGTCTTATGGTTCACACCACACCTACTATGGGCATCTCCATCCTGAGGTCTTCCAGCCTCCATCTCAGATGCTGGACAATGTCAGTCCCATGGAAAGAATCTGCAGCCCTTGCATCCCATTAAGGGATAAGGAGGATCTGTGGTTTTGCCTCAGGTTGGTCTGCCTTGGAGCTTCTGCTTGTCTAATCTATCATGGCACAAGGAACTAGGGGGTCTTGCTGCCTTCCAAAACCCTCACAAAAGTGGAACATAGAACTCCTTGACACTTGGATCCCCAAATTTGTCTGGGGCTTCTATGGCCATCCCCTGGGATTCAGTCCAGCGTAGGAGAAGGGCAGGTTGCAAGGCCTGGTTCTTGAGAATGTTCACCAGATTTTAGTGGTTTCCAACCTTCCCCCACCTCCAGATCTGAGGATTGTATACTTCTTGGAGAGGCGGGGAAAGAGCGGCCCCAGTATATCACATATTCATCCACTTTCATTCCGTGTTTATTGTCTAGACCAGGACTTTGGCATATATATCACTGTTTATTTTAAAAAACGTATGCACATGGCTACTTTATAAATCATATTAAAATGTATGTAGTGCAAAACAGTAGCTTTTATCTTACCTTTATCATCCCCCAAGCTATTACTTTTAAATACTTTAGCCATTTCTTTTATAATAAGATTATATTGCTATTTATTGATTTATCTATTACCTTTCTCTTATGAAATATGTATATTTAGCTCTATTACATTTCCCTCTTCTCCTGCCTACCCTTCCACTAAAAATGTTATGAAAACACATTAAAAGACAAAGATATAGCACTGGAAGGTAGGACAGTGATTTGCTTGTCAAGCAGCCTGTTATCAGAATCTGGAGGAAACAGCTCTATGTTTACATTGGTGAACTAAGAATTATAGTTGATAAAATTTGAATGTGAATATCAAAAGTGATTATTAAAAGAGAATATAGATAAAACAAATATACTTGTAAAATTATACAAACTTAAGAGGAGGGAAGGGAAGATGTGGGGTAGTGATATGAGGAAAAACATGTCAAAGTATTCATTTTACACAGAAAAGAATCAAGATACAATACATATATTTTTTACTTTGTTTAACAGAAAAGATACTTTTGAATAACTTAAGGATAATCACAAACAGAATTAAATCAGGATTATTATTTCCTAAATGATTAGACAAAAGAAAAAAAGAAGGAATCTCAGAAAATAAGGAAGGGTAGTTGACATGCCTAAATAAAGATAACATTAAAAAAAGGCCTATTTTTACTTTTTTTTTAATGTCTAGAGTTTTTCCCCCAGCTTTATGAGGTAAAATTAACAAATAAAAATTGTATCTATTTAGGTTACACAACAGGATTTTTTAAGGTGTATAATGTGATGACTTAACATATGTATACATTGTGAAGTTATTACCACACTCAAGTTAACACCTCCATCACCTCACATGGTTTCCATTTGTGTGTGTTTGTGTTTGCTGAGAACACTTAAGATCTACTCTCTTAGCAAATTTCAAGTATATAATACAGTATTATTAACTATAGACACCATGATGTACCTCAGCTCCACACAACTTATTCATCTTGCAGCCAAAACTTTGTGCCCTTGAACCAACATTTCCCCATTTCCCCCAGTCCCCAGCCCCTGGTAACTACCATTCTACTCTGCTTCTATGAGTTTTATATTTTTAGATTTCACACATAAATGAGATCATATAGTATTTGTCTTTCGGTGTCTGGCTAATATCATTTGGCATAACACTCTCCAGGTTCATTCATGTTGCTCCAGATGGCAAGATTTCCTTCTTTTTATGGCTAAATAATATTCTACTGTATGTATATGCCACATTTTCTTTATCCGTTTATCCATTCACAGACACTTAGGTTGTTTGTATATCTCAGCTCCTGTGAATAGCGCTTCAGTGAACATGGGAGTACAGATAACCTCTCCTGGACACTGATCTCACTTCCTCTGGATAACATATACCCAGAGGCGGGATTACTAGATCGAATGGATTGTATGAAGGTTCTATTTTTAATTTTTTGAGGAACTGCCTTCCTGTTTTCCAATAATGCCTATACCAATTTACATTCCCACCAAGTGTACAAGGGCTCCCTTTCTTCACGCCCTTGTCAACACTTGGTATTCCTTGTCTTTTTAATACTGGAATCAAGCTTATTTTAAAATCCAAGCTCTGCATAGTCTAGCTGTGTGATTTAGTCACATCTCTGAACATCTTTGTAACTCACTCTTCTCATCTGTATGAATGAAAATAAAATGCCCACTTCGTATGGTTATTGCAAGTTGAATGAGATCAAACATGCCTCCTATTGCATGACATCAATAAATTTGCACGTCCAAAGTAGCACAGTCCAGGATTCAAAAGCAATTTTAAAAGAACTTAATCTTTCTTTGCATCTCTGTATGGCTTCTTAAAATTACAGTTTTCTTAGAGCCCATAGCTTCTCAAGAATCCCCATCCAAACCCAGCATTAGTCTACACACCACCAAGCTCTCCTTGGTCCATATCAGCTCTTGTTCTCATAGTCCTTTCCACCTGTCCTCCTGAACTACCCAGTTTTGTCTCTCTCTCTACCCACTTTCCTGATGTTGTATTCAAAAATCATAAGAACATGGCCACAAATTCAGATCTCTTCTTACTGCAGAAAGGATGACAGAAGTTGCATAAACTCAGGCAGAGAAAAGAAGGAGGAAGTGAAATTGGGATTATGCTTTAATAAATTTTATTCCCATCACATATGTAAAGTACCTTACACATAATAAATACTTAATACATAACTATTTCCTTTCTCAGTGACTCCCAACATTTCATAAATGCTTAGTCTTTGTTTTTGATATATCTTCCATAAATAAAAATAATTATTTAATCCTTGAACACTAAATTTCTCAACACTCTCTCCCCAACTCCACCAAATTAGCAATTTGAAAATGGGCACTGCTTCACAGGAGAGGGACTGCTGTTTTAAAGCAAACCTATGATTCAGATAAAATTAAAAACCTGTATTACAATATGAATAATCACCTCCTAAAGTCTCTATTCTATGCTTGGATTTTTTCATTGCATTTTCTTAAAGCAAGGCACACCTGCACCCCATACCATCCCTGAGGGGCCTAGAGTGAAACTAGACTCTGCAAAAGATCCCCTTGGTGATTCCAACTTTTTCAAAAGTAAGAGTTTTTTCTCCTGACATTTTAGAAGTGTTATTAAAACTCACTGGATTCTTGGGATTTGGAGAGGGAAGAAAAGAAACAACTGAAACCTTGATTTTCCTCCCCTGGATATCATGTTTGTTTTGACATGTGGGTGTGGTGTGCTTTTCTGGCAATGACTGCACAAATTCAACCCTGGGTGTCTACAGGACACAGCACAGCCATGTCTAGGTTGCTTGGACAAGGAGTATTGCTTTTCTGTCTGCAGGTCATTCACACACAGCTGCTGGGCTCAGGTGTCGTAGCACCAAGTTGCTCTGCTCTTTCATTAAGATCTTAAGCTGCATACTTATGTGTCCGATAACAAAAAGCAGGGAGAGGGATTGTCGAAAAGTTTCATGTAGTGGTGGATGGAGATGGGATTTAGGGTCATGGATCTGTAGGAAAGGTACAAGTTGCAAGTTTCTGACCCTTTGGACAAGACACCATTGTCTTTTGTATGACATGCTTCTGATTGAATGTCAGGATGCCATCATTTCTGCCCTGTCTTTTTTTCATTCTGCAATTCTTTCTGCCTCCTATTTCAGTGGAAGTTCTTCACAGAAGTCTTTGAAAGTTTGAAGTTGCATCTCCCTATATTGGCTCTTTTTTTTCTGTTTTCTTTTTTTTTTTTTTTGCCTTTCAAATTGATAAAGATTTTATTTTATTTTATTTTATTTTTATGTAATCTCCTTGCTTTTCTTTTTTTTATTATTTATTATTTTTTGGGGGGTACACCAAGTTCAATCATCTGTTTTTATACACATATCCCCATATTCCCTCCCTCCCTCAACTCCCCCCCCCACCCTCCCTCCCTCGAGTCCCCCCCACCCTCCCCGTCCTATACTGGCTCTTATGTAGAGAGTGATATATGTTTTTTGTTGCAGAGTTTCTTCTGCTGAAATGAGTTTTAATATTTTATTTGCTTTAGTCATCACCCTTCCCTTCTGGTCATGCATTATTCTGCTTCAGCCTTACACAGTGGACTATTTGGGGTTCATGCAATCATCATATTATTTCACATCTCCATACCTTTGCATGTTCTGCCCCCCTACTTAGAATTCCTTTTCCTTAGACCCACAGACATAGAAAACAAACTTATGGTTACCAAAGGGGAAAGGGGAGAACAGATAAATTAGGAATTTGGGATTAACATATCCACTCTACTGTATATAAAACAGATAACCAAGAGGGACCTACTATATGGCACATAGAACTATACTCAATATTTTGTAATAACCTATAAGAGAAAAGAATCTGAAAAAGAATATATATATATATTGAATCGCTTTGCTGTATACCTGAAACTAACACAACATTGTAAATCAACTATACTTCAATTTTTTTAAAAAAATTTTTTAAGAATTCCTTTTCTTCACTTCATTTAGCTATCGTAGTGCTTGTCTCTCAAAACTCAACTCATGTCACTTCTTCCCAGAAATCTTCCTTGACTCTCTTATTGTGCTCCCTTAGCTGCCTGTAAATACCACATAAAACCAATATTTGCTGAGCACTTACTAAGAGCTAAGCAATGGCTTAAGCATGTAACCTCTATTAATTCATTTATTCCTCACGACAATCTTATGCTGAAAGAGCTATTATTTAGACTCCTTTTACAGACAAGAAGAAAAGATGTGGAAACATTAAGGAACTTGCCCCAAGCCAGGCTGGTGGTGAGGTCCAAATTCAAGTGCAGGTCTGTCTGACTTCAAAGCCTGTCCTCTTTAGCAATAGCTTATTTTACCTTTTCTAATAATTAAGGCATATTTGCTGATATACTTTAATTATGGGAATGCTTTCCTGGCCCTTCCGTTAATTTGAAAGTTGCTTGGGTTCAGAGCTAAAATCTTACTTCAGCGTATACTAGTAAAGTGCCTGGATCAAGGGCTCGACACAAAGCTGTTGAATAAATGAGAGTGGAGGTCTCTGTTCTGTCACTTTCTATATTCAGCTTACATCAGAGTACCTCTCTTCTCAGTAAAATTGAAACTCAACTTCACCAGGTCAAACCATACCATATGCTAGTGAGGAAAAGCAGAAGGAATCCGAGGCAACTGCTATATTGGCAGCTCTGAGTAGAGTGAACAGGAAAAACAACGTGTAAGTGCCCATGGATGCCAAGCTCCAGGGATGAATTAGTTTGTGCAGCTGGGAGTCAGTGGCAGCCAGCCCACCAATTTCACACAGGAAGCAATCATCAATAGAGGAACATGGACCAAGGGCAGGAGAAAGAAACCCTGTGAAACCAAAAACTGAGAGAAATCCACGTAAGTCCAAGTAAAGGACAAGATGGTGTAGGCAAGATTAAATGTAGTGTCTATTTCAATAGTGATGTTACAGGACTGACTATAGGATGTGCCCGAGCATTTGCAGTAATCAAATCACCTACAGTTAGGATTTAGTAGTGACTCGCAGAGAAACAGAGATTCGGGATTTGCTTAGAGAAATTGTACCAAGGAGAGAAAGGATCAGCACCCATGGAAAGAACTACGTGGAGATGCTTCTAAGCAGTTTTGAATCCCAAGCTCACTTACTTAAAGAATGAATGAGCATGAATAAAAGCAAATATGTGGCACAATTAAACAGATAAGGTGATGTATTAACAGTGCCACTGAAAGTGACAGACTAGGGATTTGAATGAGAACAAATATGATTGTGGATGAGATCTGTGATAAGGCGAGGAGAGAGTGAAATATTTTCCAGGAATTTTGAATGTAGAAATTTTAGGGGGTTATGTGCTATAAGCATAGCTGAAGAAGTCGTACAAATGTAACATACAGGGAAGAAGAGTTACGTAGTCAGGTAGGATTGAAAGGTGACAGCACAATGGCTTTCAGATGAGACAAAAAGGAGAGAATAAATGAATGCTTATTTTGAGTTTTGAAATTGAGAAGAAAATATAAAATGATTGAGAATGAACAGCACGCAGCAAGAGAACAGTGAAGAAAATCAGGAAGCTACTTCTTTTTGGATATCAAAGCCATGAAAATAAAAATCCTGGCTTCAAAAGGAGGAATTTCAATTTAAAAAAAAAGATAAGGGGGCAGGAGAGTTTTGGGAAATGAATGAAAGGGGGGAAAATTAAAATAAGTTAAAAAAAAAGCCAGCACCCACTGTGGGAAACCTAAATTCCAAATCTATAGGAAGAGCAGTGATACCAAGCTTGAGAAGCAAAGGGCAAAAGGAAGGGGGACACTCAAAGGAGAGCCAAAAAGATTAAATAAAATGTGAAGAGCACAAATATGGAAAAGAGGCACCCTCAAGTTGGACCTGGGATTTAAATTGTGTGCACGTACAGAATCCAAGAGGAGAAAAGAAGAGTCAATGTTTCAGAACAAGACCAAATTTGAAAATTATATCATTTCTGGTCAAATTATGGCTTTGATACAACTAGTATATAAAATATTACTGTCCCAAAAGAAACAGGGAAGAGGACAATTCTGGAAGGAGATTATACTTATCCTATAAACCGGCGATTCTCCGTGGCAGCCTGTTAGCCTCCTGTGGAAGCTTTTTCAACTGTCCCAGTGTCTGAAATCCAGCTCCACATATTCCAAATTAATTTGTTTTGGGTGGGAGCTCAGCATCAGTATTTTTAAAAGCTCCCCCCACCCCCGTCCCCAAGGAGAATCCACTATGGGGTTAAGGTTGAAACCACTGCTACACTCCCATGAGTCACTTGGTGGGAAGAAGGAACTGCACCTGTATTCGCTAGAAAACATGAAAGGTGACTGTCAGAAATATAAGATTTAGGATCAATCTGTAAGAGAAGTCTAATTGAAGAATGCTTATTTACATAAAGCTCTTTATCATGTAGAGTGACATATCTAAAAGAGAATCAACAGAGAACATATTTATGTGTAAATACAAATAAAGGTGAAATTTAAAGTTAAAAATTATCTAAAATAAAAAACTGAGACATTTGACAGGGATATTTAAGGAACCAGCAAATCTTCTCAGCGTGTGCAGATATTTACAATAAAGTGAGAGGAATAAGCAAAGAGAAGGAAGACTATGATCTTATAGAAGAGATTTATGTCTTTGTCTCCCCAGTAGCTAGAGCATGCCCTGGCATAAATTGGGAATTCATAAATTTTGCTGAATAAAGGAAATCTGCATCAGGGTAGGCATGAGAAAATTGGGTAGGAAATCGGGGAGGCAGGGCAATGGGTAATGAAAGGCAATAAACTGGCAGTCAGTGCTGGGCTCCACCCACCAGCGTGTCATTATGTGAGAGGACAAATCAATACGTCTCCATGGCTTATTGTTGGACTAGGTGGACCGAAAGGTCATCCAGCTCTGAAAGTTCATGACCATATCGTAGCTTAAAAAATAAATAAACCATCAAAGGGAAAGGAGAAGTCAAAAACCTTAAAAGGCAAAATGGAGTGAGCCAGATGTGCATGATGGAATTCATAGATAAACTGAAGGTGAGGAAATGAAAGCCAAAACACCCAAAACAGGAGTAAGTAAAAGGAGTTTATCAGGGCACTAAGATGTAAGTTCCCTGAGGGCAGGAGCATTGTCCCTCTTGCTTCCCACTGTACTCCCAGTACCCAGAGCAATGTTTGGCTCATAGTGGGTGTTGACTTGACTGGGAAGATGGGGAATGCCAGCTTTTTATAGAGATCCCAACAGGGCACTGATCTGGAAAGTGTCATGGAGGAGATGGTCAAAAGAAAAAGAGGTCCAATAAGTGCGAATTATTCACACATCACCAACATCATATATCTGTATGATTGATATCCTACCTGGGCATTGCCATCAACTTACCTTGGTCATACCACGTGCCATCAGTGCACCAGGACATAGGTCACATGAAACATTGGCTTGAAACTAAGTGTGGTGACATGGAATTAATTCAGATATTGAAAGGACTTTAAAGCAGTACTGTACCTGCCAAGTTATTTTTTTTTTTTTCTCTTCAGCCAAAAGCATGTGCTTTTCCACAGAAGAAGGCCAAGAGGTCTTGATCATGAATCCATTTTTGTATTGCAGGACCATTCCTGAGGAAACACCTCAGTGATACAAAAAATCCTTCCCCAAATAACTCCAATAACTTCAAGGTTTAGCCCCATTTTTTTTTCTCCAAGTAAAGCAGGTCCTCTAATTTACAACTCACAGCTTTCCAAAGAACAAGAACTTTAACAAGGAGTCTACAGTTACCTATCTTAAGTTCAAAGAATATATGGACTTAATCAAGCTTCTCTGTCTCATCACCCACAAATCAAGGGCTTGGATGCAATCATGAGGTAAACCAAAACAGAGGTCCACATGCATTGTCAGAGGAGGCTGGCCAATAAGCTGGGCCAAGTTTTCCAGGGTTCAACATGGCATTCCTTTCATCCAGCAGCCAACACACTTGCACTGAACACCTGGATTGGACCCTGTGCTAAGTGTTAGGAAGATTCCTAAATCAGAGTGTCTCCCCAGAAGGCTTTATGGTCTAGTGGGAGCGACAGACAGGTCCACATCTAAGCAAAGGGAAAGGAAGGGGAGCTTCTATTTGTTAATATCTGCTGGAGGCCGGGTTCCATGCTATAGGCGCTATCTTCTCTCCTTATTTAACCCCACAGTCTCTTTTACAGACAAGAACACTGAGGTTTTCAAAGAGGGCATTTACTTACCCAGAGTCTCAAACCTCTGGATAAAATGGGCATCCAGAGTTTTTTCTCCTTGAAAATCCATTCTCTTGTCCCTCTACCATACTCAAATGCAATTTTCAGAAAGTTAAAATAACAGTGGTGATAAATGCTATGCTAGTAGTAGTTTGAACCAAAGGCTATGGGAGTGCACAGGGCACAGTGAAACTGTGACTAGGAGAGGAAGGGGGTCAGGGGAGGCATCACCGAGGATGTGACATTTGAGCCGGGCCATGTTAAACAGCTGGAGTCAGTCCTGCAGGATTACTAATGTGTTGATTTTTTGACTACACCTCTTGGGCACTTACCAGAGCCACAAAGTGAAGGAAGCAATAATTCTTCTCTGGTCACCAAAACTGCTGAAATGGAGTCACCTGCTATTTCTACACCCACTGGTTTCACACACAGAGTTTCTCAAAGAAGGTTACAGTTAGAGGATGTTAGCTTAGGGAGTAGCAGGTGTGTGGATGGAGAGGGATGTGGGCCATGTCTGTTGGGAAGGGGAGTGCCTCGGTGCTTTTGAGTCCCTCCTGTGTGCATGCTGGAACTAGAGGTACCCAGAATAGATAAATGGAAGCAAACAACTCCAAAGAGGATCTGCAAAAGCATGTGGTACAATTTCCATCTGAGAGTTGTTTTGAAAAGAAAGATCTCAAGCATGGAGTACCTTTTTTTTTTAAGAAGCAGAGTTTCTGTTTACCAATTGATGATAAATCAACAGGGTTGCATGGCAGCCAAATGGGTCTTTAAATATGCTGCTTCGTTTTTCCCATTAAGTCCAAGGAGTGTCCCAGAAATGGAAAAAAATAAGACATAAACTTCAGTGAAGCAAAATTTGGAAAAATGTGTTTGATCCACTGAACAAAAGACACTGGGTTGGACCTTAATGGAAAGAACCTTAGAGTAAATTATGGAAAGTTTAGTGACTATGTACTCTGAAAATTAAGGAAAATAATGGAACGTCCACATAAAGCACATAGAGTCACCAAGTGGGGAGGGAAAGGGAAAAAAATTGAAAAGCTTTTTAAAGCACTATGATGTTTCTGTATAGGAGAAGGTGCACAAAGGAAACAGCTGAATAACTACTAGCCAAGTGGCAGAAGCCGAGAATGACTGAGCAGTTCCCAGGTGATCTCCCTGCTTCCACCTTCCCTCTTATATACAATCCCTCGCACTGTGACCAGTGATGTCCCTAAAATTTAGATCTGATTATATCACTCCTCTGCTTAAATGCCTTCAATGACCTAGTCTCAAGAAAAAGTCCAAATTCCACAGTGTGCCATGCAAGAACTACCATAATGTAGCTCTTCTTACTATCTAGCTTCATCTCCCTTCTTTCCCAGTGCACACTTTTTTCTCTCATTGTGCTGAACTTTCTGAAAATACCCCCCAAATCAACTTTTGAAATGTTGAAAATACAATTTCTCTTACCTGGAATGCTATGCTTCACCACTATCTTCTTTTTTCTCCTAACTCCCATTCCTTCATTTTTCCATGTAGTATTTATTGGGCCAGGCAATGGGTTAGACACTGCCTTGAGAGCAGTGATGGAAATGGAGATTGTCCTGGTTCTCATGGGCTTCATGGTCTAGCTTAGTTATTACCACTTCCTTCATGAAGTGAAGACTCCAAGGCTGGATTGAATGCCCCTCCAATCCCAAAGCACCATGAATGAATGATTACATTATTCATTGTTAATTACTTAATAGTTCATTACATAGTTTAACGAATAACTAATTAAGGACTTCCCTGGTGGTGCAGTGGTTAAGAATCCGCCTGCCGATGCAGGCGACACGGGTTCATGCCCTGGTCTGGAAAGATCCCACATGCCGCGGAGCAACTAAGCCCATGCGCCACAACTCCTGAGCCCGCACTCTAGAGCCCTTCAGCCACAACTACTGAGCCCACGTGCCATGACCAGGGAAGCCCACACACCTAGAGCCCATGTTCCACAACAAGAGGAGCCACCGCAATGAGAAGCCTGCGCACCGCAATGAAGAGTAGCCCCCCCAACTGTAAAATAGTCAGTGGGAAGTTGTTGTATAACAAAGGGAGTCCAACTCGAGGATGGAAGATGCCTTAGAGGACTGGGGCAGGGAGGGTGGGGGGGACTCGAGGGGGGGGAGCCAAGGAAGGGAGGGAATACGGGGATATGTGTATAAAAACAGATGATTGAACCTGGTGTACCCCCAAAAAAATAAAAAAAAATAAAAAAAAATAAAAAAAAAAAAGAATCAAATACAGACCAAATATGAGAGAAAAAAAAAAAAAAGAGTAGCCCCCGCTCGCCGCAACTAGAGAAAGCCCGTGCACGGCAACGAAGACCTAACGCAGCCAATAAATAAATAAATAAATATATTTTGAAAAATGAGTAACTAATTAACTATTGAATCAATAAGGCCATAAAAGACCACGGAAAATGCCATTTCCAGCGGTATAGTTCTCCAAACAGTATTTGCCTCTTTTTGGTCCAACAATCGTTTATTGGGCATTCATCACCAGATACCTTTCTAGGCACTGGGCATCTGAAGATGATTAAGACAGTCTCTAACCTTAAGGAGTTTGCAGTCCAGGAAAGGAAACAAAGCCATAAATTTTAATATAATTTTAAAACATATAAATGCATAACAGTGTCAGAGGGTGTTTCAAACATTTTGTCTGAACAAATCTTTCAATTCTCATAAGAACTTGGAGGTAGAAGACAATTATTATTATCATCCCTATTTTATTGTGAGAAAACTGAGATTAAGTCATTTGCCCATTACTTAAATCCAGCCAATCTTGTTCCCCAGTTCATGATCTTAACATCTTAATAGGCAAGGTAGATGCTGTAGTGGAGTTACTTTATAAAGTGCTCTCTCAAAACAGAGACAAGAACTGAGCCCAGAATTGAAATTCAGGAAAAGTTTCTTGGAGGAGCTGAGTCCTTTCCTGTGCTAAACCTGGGGTCAATACAATGAATCACTGCCTTGATAGCTGAATGAGCAGACCCACTTACTCCAAATCAGACAGTTGGTAGGGTGGCAGTCAGATGATTCAGACAGGTGCAACATACTCTTTGTTAAATATTAATATCTTTATACTATTTGGGAAATAACTATTGTCCACAAGATCCCCAAGTGCCACCCTTGTCATCTTGGCCATCCTAGTTGCAATGGCAGCTTTATAAGATTTAAGCTTCCAAACAGGTGTGAATCAGCTTCTATTCTTGCTATTCTACTCTGTTGACCTAATTCTTTATGCCAAAACCACACTCCTGTAATTAACTATAGGTTTGTAATAAATCTTGATATCAGCCAGGCTAAGTCCTCCTACTCTGTTTTTCTTCAGGAGTGTCTCAGCTATTTACGGCTCTTTGCTCTTCTGTTTATATATATTTTTTATGTTTATCAATGTACTTTGTTTTAGTTATCTATTGCTATAAAACAAATTGCTCCATTAGTGGCTAGAAACAACACATACTTATTATCTCACAGTTTTTGTGAGTCAGGAAACCAGAGATACTTAGCTGGGGGCCTCTGGCTCAGGGTCTCTCATGCCCAAGCTGTGTGGAAGAACTGGATAGTCATCTCAAAACTTGATTCAGGGAGGAGTCACCTTCAAGTTTCTTCATGTGACAGTTGATAGGCCTCAGAAGACCCATGTCCAAGTTCAGTCACCCTGGCCTCTCCAACAGCTGCCTGGAGACAGAGAAGCTGGCATCCCCCAGTGTGAACAATCTAAAGAGAGTGAGAGCCAGCAGCCAGGGCAGAAGCCACAGAAGTGACATTCCATTATGTCTTCCATATTTTATCCATTAGAAAATAGTCCTTAAGTCCAGCCCACCCCAAAGTGGGGGGGAATCACACAAGAAGTGAGGGAAGCGGGGGTCATTGGCAGCCATCTTAGGGGCTGCCTACCACAGTTTATATTAAACATAAACCTTAAAAATAGAAAATACATTCTCATAGTTAAAAATTTTACATGTACCAGAGGGCATATCATAAGTGTCCCGCATACCCCATTTATCACGTTCTACGAAAAATATTACTGAAATTTTGACTGTAATTGCTTTGAATCTAGAGATTTGAGAATTGGTATTTTTGTGATATTGGGTCTTTCTCTCTCCATGAAAATAGGAAGTCTCTTTTGTCTAGATCTTATTAGTATCTTTTAGTATATTGTCATAATGTTTTTAATTTATTTAGGTCTAATTAATGTCATTCAATAGAATATCATAATTTTATCTTTAAAGATTCTGCACATCTATTAGATTTATTTCTAGTACCTTATTTTTGTGGCTATTGTAAATAGCATCTTTTATATACATATATTTTCTGACTACTTGTTGTTGATTGTAAATCTGCAGTTGACATATGTTTACATATATCCAGCACCTTTGCTAAACTCTCTTACTAATTCAAAAGAAATTGTCAGTGTATCTTCTATGTGGATAGTTTTGTCAGCTGCAGTGATGACAGTTTTGTTTCTTCCTTTCCAAATTTTATACCTTTTATTTATTTTTCTTCTTTTACTGTATTGGTTAGGACCAACTAAACTATTGTTTTGTTCCTGATTTCAAAGGGACTGTTTTGACATTTCATGATTTAAATAAATCTTACATAGTTCTTTGGCAGATACCACTTAGCAGATCAAATATGTTCTTTTTTATTTCTAGTTTACTAAGATATTTTAAAATAATTAATGAACTGGAATTTTAATTATTCCTTTATTTTCCATATATTAAGATGATTATATCATTTTCTTCTTTAATCGGTTAATATGGTGATTTTCTATTATGGAACTAACTTCATAATTAGGAAGCCATCTTAGTAATGGTGTATATTTCATTGGATTTATTTGCCTATTATTTCCTTTAGAATTTTTGTATCCATATTAGTGAATGAGATTGTCCCGTAACTTCCCTTTTTCGTACCATCACTGTCTGGTTTTGATAATGAGGTTTAATAGTCTCACAAAATAAGGTGGGAGTATTCTCTCTTTTCTTATTTCCTAGAAAATGTTGTAGAAATACCTGTTATTGAAATATTTGAAAGTATATGAAAGAATTTGCTTGTAGAAGCATCTGATCCTAGTATTCTCTTTGGGAGAAGATTTTAAGCTTACACAGATTAAAATTATTTTATGGTAATGTAACTATTCAGGTTTTCTCTTTTCTCTTCTGTTTGCTTTGATATGTTATATTTTCTCAAGTAATTTGCACATTTCATCTAATCTTTTAATGGATTAGATTAAGTTGTATATAACATTCTGTTTTTTTAAATTCTTCTGCATCTGAAGTTACCTCCTCTTTTTATTTATTTATAATACAGGTTTTTTGATGCCTATCTCATTTTTTAATCAATCTTACCAGACATCGAGCAATTCTGTCACTTCACAAAAACCCAACTTAGTTGATTCTCTTTGCTTTCTATTTCATTTATTTCTTTCATTTCTACTTTTATCATGATTATTTCTTTTTCTTCACTATTTTTAAGTTTCTTTTTTACTGAAGTATAATTTACATGCAATGTTATGTTAGTTTCAAGTGTACAACATAGTGATTTGACATTTATATACATTACAAGATGATCACCATTGTAAGTCTAGTTACCATCTGTCACCATTTAGAGTTATTACAATATTATTGACCATGTTCCCTATCCTGTGTATTAAATTCCCATAACTTATTTACTTTGTAACTGGAAGTTTGTGCTTCTTAATGTCATTCACCTATTTTGCCTATCTTCCCTCCATCTCTGGTGAGCACCAGTTCATTCTCTGTATCTATGACTCTGTTTCTGTTTTATTTTATTTGTTCATTTGTTTTGTTTTATAGATACCACATAAAATTGATATCCTATGGTATTTGTCTTTCTCTCTCTAACTCATTTCAATAGCATAATATCCTAATGAAAACATGTTTTCATAAATGTTTTTAATGGCTGACTAATATTTCATTATATACATATACCATGTCTTCTTTATCCATTCACCTATTGATGGACACTTAGGTTGTTTCCATATCTTTGCTATTGCAAATAATGGTGCAATAAACATAGCATTACATGTATCTTTTCAAATTAGTGTTTTCATTTTCTTCAGATAAATACCTAGAAGTGGAATTCCTGGATAGTTCTATTTTTAATTTTTTGAGGAAACTCCATACTGTTTTTTGTAGTGGCTGCATCATTTACATTCTCACTAACAGTAAATGAGGACTCATTTTCTCCACATCCTCACCAACACTTGTTTTTTGTTTTTGTCTTTTTGACAACAGCCATTCTCATAGCTGTGAGGTGATGTCTCGTGATTTTGATTTGCATTCCCCCGATGATAAAAAATGTTGAAGATATTTTCATGTACCTGCTGGCCATCTGTATGTCTTCTTTTGAAAAATGTCTGTTCAGGACCTTTGACAATTTTTTAAATTGGATTGTTTGGGTTTTTTGATATTAAGTTGTATAAGTTTTTATATATTCCAGATATTAACCTCTTATCAGACATGTGATTTGCAAATATTTTCTGCCATTCATGAGGTTGCCTTTTCCTTTTGATACTGGTTTCCTTCACTTTTGCATGTAGCTATCCTATTTTCCCAACATTATTTATTGAAAAGATTATCTTTTCCTCATTGTATAGTCTTACCTCCTTTGTCATAGATTAATTAACCATATGCGCATGGGTTTATTTCTGTTGTATTGATCTATGTGTCTGCTTTTATGCTAGTACCATACTGTTTTGATTACTATAGTTCTGTAGTATAGTTCAAAAATTTGTACTTTTTTCTCAAGATTGCCTTAGCAATTCAGAATCTTTTGTGATTCCATACAAAGTTTAGGTCTACTTGTGTTTTTTCTGTGAAAATTGCAGTTGATATCTTGATAGGGATTGCACTGAATCTTTATATTGCTTTTGGTAGTATGGGCATTTTAACAATATTAATTCTTCCAATCCATAAGGACAGTATAAATTTCCATCTATTTTTGTCATCTTTAATTTCTTTCATCAATGTCTTATAGTTTTCAGAGTACAGGTCTTTCACTTTCTTGGTTAAATATATTCTGAGGTATTTAAATTGCTGCAATTGTAAATGGGATTGTTTTCTTAATTTCTATTTTTGATAGTTCATTGTTAGTGCATACAAATGCAACAGATTTCTGTATGTTAATTTGCATCCTGCAACTTTGCTGAATTCATTTATTAGTTCCAATAATTTTTGGTGGGATCTTTAGGGTTTCCTGTACATAGTATCATGTCATCTGCAAATAGTGACAGTTTTACTTCTTTCTTTCCAATTTGGATGTCATTTCTTTTTCTTGTCTGATTGCTGTGGCTAGGACTTCTACAATAAAAGTGGTGAGAGTTGGAATAGTATAACACTATATGCTATTTTTCATTTTATCTTTAATCTAATTGTTATTTGTTTCTAATCTGTTTTTTCTCTCTGACTACTCATTATATTTCTTTTTCTTTGTTATTTAGCAGCTTATATATACATGTTTTCATCTTTCCTGCTTGGAACTTAGGGATTCCTAAATTTTAGGGTGTGTGTTTTTTATCAGTTTGTGGAAATTTTTCACTGTTATCTCTCAGAACATTACCCATTGTTCATTTTCATGGCCACTCCTTCTGTAACTCTGATTA
This sequence comes from Hippopotamus amphibius kiboko, assembly GCF_030028045.1. Lineage (NCBI taxonomy): Eukaryota > Metazoa > Chordata > Mammalia > Artiodactyla > Hippopotamidae > Hippopotamus > Hippopotamus amphibius. Next base: position 133,541,950 of record NC_080190.1, on the reverse strand, counting down.
CATGTATGTTGGACATTTGTTTTCATTTTATGATCCATGATTTTTGATGTCTCTTTCATGGTTACCATATTTTTGACACTGGTATGCATCTGGTCACTTCTGTACTGTCATCTTACAATTCAGTCCTTCTCTTGAGCTGTATGAAATCTGCTTTTAAAACCAACTGAGTTTATTTCAGTTATGTTATGTTTTTCAAATGTGCCTTATCGTCACTGAGAGTCCCTAACTCATACTTTCAGTACTGTTTATGCTTCTTTAAACTTATAAAATATTCTCTTTATTCTATATTCGAATATCATAAGTCTTTGTATATTTGATATTTGTTTATTTGTTTCAACATTGGATATTTCTGCTGATTCTCAGTCATGTCTCTTGTTTCTGCATCTTTTTATAATGTTTGACTGTTGAGTCCTTTATCTGATGTAATTTTATCTGAATGAATTCTTAGAGGCATGAAGTTGAGATTTCTTTTAGCCACATAAGATTTATACCTGCTTCTGGAATCCACCTTTAAACATTATTTTCTAATAATTTTAAGATAAAATAGGCAAGTTTCCCATGTAAATTAGGATTCACCTCTACTTCACTGTTCATAGAAGGTGTGGCCCTTTTTGGTAGGTAGGGTCTTGGCTTCACATGCAAGTCTTTTATCTAACTCCCTACATTATATGGACAATAATATTTGTTCCCTGCTCCCTATGAGGCCATTAAAACATAATCTCTGGATCACTAGAAATACACAGGTGCCCAGAAAGCAGTAATAGAGTTTTCTCCCAGGATTTATGCTTTTGCTTCATGTTTGACTGCTGGGGATTTCCTTATTCTGTTGCCAGCTCAGCCATGTAATGAAAAGTTTTTCCAAATGCCTTATATAGTATCTGGGATTATTCTGTAGTGTAAGGCTTTGCAGAATATCAAGTTTGTAAAACTGCCAGAAATGGAAATCTAATTTATTCTTTTTAAATTTTGCCTAAATTAGAACAGTTCTTTTTTAGATTATTTTCTATTAAAAATTCCTTATAATAAAAATGTTTCTGTAAAAATAGAAAATTACAAAAACCTCAGAGAATATTGCTGAAAATTTTACCACTTCCCCCAGATATCCATGTATTAGGATTAGGTTAAACTATGCAAAATAGTCCTTCTATAGGTCAAAATTAATTTTATGTGGTTCAAATAAATATATCCTTCCAGTCTTTTTTCAGTAACTGTGTTATATAGGTAAAATAATAATTTACATATAACCTTATATATTTTTCCCTTTGCAGAAACATTTCCCTATTAAACTTCTCACAATAGCTTGCTTATACAACACTTATATACATGATACAATTGTTTTAATCATTTCCCTATTTTCAGACATTTAAATTGCTTCCACATTTTTTATATAAGTAATACTATAGTGAACATCTTTATGCATAGAGCAATTTTATGAATTTTGTATCTTCTCTTAGAATGGATAAATGGAAATGAAATTGCTGATTCAGAAGATTAAAGTTTTTAAGAATCTTATTGCCTATCAGCAAATTATATTCCCACTTGCAGATGTAAAACATCAGAAAGGAATACTTGGAGTCTCTCTCAGTTTCCTAATTTGGTATTTCAACACCTCATTAGAGAAGTCATGTGATGCTTTAGCTCTAACCTACATCACACCTATTGTGATGTGTTCTCCTTTTTATAGTATCTGTTCTTGGTTTAAATATCTCCCAGATACTCACCACATTTTGTGTAATTACTGAAAGAATCTCATCCAACTTCCCCAGAAGTTTTTTCAAAGTACCATAAAAGTCAAATTACCTAAATCTATCTAAATTAACTCTCCAAAGAAGTATGCCAATTCTCACCAAAGGCCTAAAATTTAGTTCTAAGCAAGTTTCCAGATTTCTGTTCCAGATATCATTTCATTTCCATTTGTGGAAACGCCATTTTGTTCCTCTCCCCCAGATTCTTCTCTACATAACAAAAAAGGCAATAACTCATATATTTTTCTCTCACTAGATTGTTTCAATAACAATAATAAAAGCTACTTTTTACTGAGTGTCTAATCTATGCCAGGAACTATGTTGGGCACTTCACATGATCTCTACCTCCCATAATAAATTTGCAAAGTATCATCATGCCTTTTGGATATCTGAGGAAAACTGCGTCTCAGAGAGGTTGAAGAGTCATGGAAAATAAAGGGTGTGATCAGAGTTGAAGAGGATTTGGCCAAAGTCAAGTCTTCCTCTTTAGAAATATAAACACACACACACTAGTCAAAGTCATGTCTCAAAAAACCAGAAGATGGGGTCTCTTTTGTGCAGTACCAGGTGTCTTGGGTCAACAAAAGGACCCAGGGACATAATGGTTCATCCTTTATGTCATAGGTAGAATTTAAAGGCCACAAATAAAGCAACCTAGCTACCAACCTTGTGAAATAACTGCTGAGAAACAAACAAAAAAGCTGAGAAAATGAATGCATAGCCCAAAGATGGTTTTCCCCATGGCTTAGTTTAATCAGCTAATAACACCCAAGAACAGCATGGCTAAGCTAGTTCTTTCATTCAATGCCATATTCAAGCAATGTTGTTTCACAGCTTTAATAGCCCTGTCAACATTCATCAGGAAATCAGTGCAGCCCTCCAGAATCCTGCCATAAAAACACAGTGCCTTTTTTTAATTAGAGCTGTGCAACCTTCAGCACACCCCAACCCTATGTTGAATTGATGAGTCTCACTCTCACCTTAAGCTCACCAAGATTCGATTGAATCCAAGGGAAGCAGAGAGGGCTCAACATGGGCCCAGATGAACAAATGTATTTACGTAGGTTTCACAGTAAGCTTTTAACTCTTGATGCCATGGCTTTTTAGAAAATGAACAAATTATGGTAGGAAAATCTAACTCTCACAAACATGAGAGTTGTTAAATAATCTACACGCTGGGCACAAGTTCTATGAAACGTAGAAAAGTAGATGTAAATTCAAGATTCTGGCGGCATCAAGGTTGCTATATGTGTGTATACCTGCGCAGAGAATGTTATGCAGGCAGGAAATTGAGAGCCTAATTTAATTTGTCAGTTTTATTATTTCATTAAAAATGATATTATTTACCAAAAGTCGTGCATCCATGTTGTTTTTAAAAATATAACAAGCCTTCTATGATTATCATCCCTGGTTTTTTAATGAATCTGTGTACTCACTGAAAATCTATAGCTGGAAGTGTTAGGAAAGAGGAGGGTATTCAACAGGAAAGTATAGACACTTGCTGCTTTTCCTAAGAATCTGAGGATTGCAGAATCCTAGATATTTTGCTATTAAAACCATAATAAATTACGGTGATGGTCACTTCTGGGTTTGAAGCTTCCATGGTCTGTGAATTAAATAGAAAAAGTTTGGTTTTTTTATTTTTGCAATTCCCTACTCAGGAGCTGTATTCGAAAATATAGGAAGAAAACCTCCAGCTGAACTAATATGAAAACAATCTGCTAAATATGGGGGGGGATTTAAGTTTTTAAATTATGCAATGTAAGGATGAATAGCTCTTACAATGGCAAGAAAGAGAAAAATGCATACTTTGAATCTCCACCTATTAGTGATCTTTTTGCCACAGCTCTCAGTTTCTCTAAGATTAAATAATGTGTTAAAGATGATTTGGTCTTTTTTTAGAGTATATATTTACTATAAATCAATTATCTTGAATTTGATTTCAAATTTAATTTTTCTTCAAACAAACATATACAGCATCAAGTAGTATTGGTATAAAAAAACTTTCCTCAATTACTCTACCCAGAATATATATTCCTGCCAATCATGAAATCAAAATTCTGTTTCATTTTTTTAAATAAACCAAAAACTTTTTATAAAATGTTGCTTCCCAAAAATTCATGTACAAATTATGACCTCATTTTTGTAATTTTCCTTGGCAAAATTTCTGGAATAAATTAATCAAATGCAACCTTCCATAGGAAAGCACTTCCAAAAAATAACTTCCTCTACTGAAATGGAGTCTACAGAATGACAAGTGACTTCTCCACTTTACAATGTAAAATTTATTGCTTATTTGCCAAAATGTTCATTTTTATTGACAAAAGGAGACTTTGAATGGCAATTCATTAGATGTGTAAAATAATTTATTTCCTGTTATATCCCAAATATTCAGGTACAAATATATCTGAATATCTAGAATAGATGCATTGGAAAGAGAAGAGAAAATTTGGGGTCACATTTATATTCAGGGTAATAATCTAAGAGTATTCCTACATTTTGATAAATTAGGTTTGAGGCCAAAGTGGAATAAAACAGGTAAGGAAATTAAACTTGTTAAATTTTTTGTAATCGTTGTAATGGGAAGTGACATCTCATAAACTTGTCTAGGAAGAAAATCCTGACCTCTTGTAATAAAGCCAATATGTACAGAGAAATGGCATGAGGGTCAAATTAAGGGTTGATCTGCCTTCTCTGGAAGAAATACCAGGCCACCTTTGGTCAAGGACTAACTTCATAAATGGGCCTAGCAGGTAGTTACCCAACCTGTATGTTCTGAAAACTCTAACAATGCTATCTTTCTCAAAACACCTTCCCAATGTCTGTTACTGGTACCTGAAATTACACCATTAGAAGTTTATTCTCCTCCTTTCATGTTTTGTCCCATGCTAAAATGTAAACGCCTCAGAGAGTAATAATACATGAAGCTTATTAGCCATTTCTGTCTTTATAGTGAGGAGTTGTTAATCAAAGAGATGAATAAAGTTTGAAATAATCATCTGTAATGGGAAGGGAAACACTAGTAAAGGGAAAAGTCCCTGGAAGATGTCAGAATGAACTGGGAAGTACAGGAGGGCACAGGGAAAGAAGGGAAGGCACTGGGAGGTAGGGAAGGCAATTTTTTTTAACTTTTTATTTTATACTGGAGTATAGTTGATTAACAATGTTGTGTTAGTTTCAGGTGTACAGCAAAGTGATTCAGCTATACATACACATGTATCTATTCTTTTTTTTTTTTTAATTTTTTTATTTTTGGGGGGGGGGGGTACACCAGGTTCAATCATCTGTTTTTATACACATATCCCCGTATTCCCTCCCTTCCTTGACTCCCCCCACCTCGAGTCCCCCCCACCCTCCCTGCCCCAGTCCTCTAAGGCATCTTCCATCCTCGAGTTGGACTCCCTTTGTTTTACAACAACTTCCCACTGACTGTTTTACAGTTGGTAGTATATATATGTCTGTGCTACTCTCTCGCTTAACTGAGACATGTATTTTTCTTTTCCAAAAGTTTTCCCTTTTAGGTTGTTACATAATATTGACCAGAGTTCTCTGTACTACACAGTAGGTCCTTGTCAGTTATCAATTTTAAAGATAGGGAAGACAATTAAGCCAATGGAAAGCTTCACAGTTTCTATTTAAATGGAGTTATAATCCATAGCTGCATGGGGGGAAATATTGCTGGCTGGGCTCAAACTCTGCTTCTAAGGGCTAGGCAAATACATGGAAAATAACACAAGTAAGGTCTTTTCAAACAGAAAATAAAGTATAAAATAGCTAAGAAAACAAACCATCTTTTGATTTGAAAATATGATCCTCAAAGAGTCAAGATCTGCAGACATCTCTAACTACAGCATCTTTTTTCTGTGTCTACAACATGGTTGGAAGGCAAGCAACCCAACAGCAACTCTTTAAGAGCAGGGCCCAAGGGAAAAGAACATAATATAACATAAGTATTTCTCAAAGCGTGTTCCATGGAATACTTAAGTGAATAGATGCTAGAATGTTGAGTGGAAGGGAGTTCTTTAGATAAATAAGTTTGAGAAATGCTTTATACCATAAATCTCCTTAAAGGGTTAAAACATGTATGGCAGAGATGACTGTGTGTTCACTAAAATCCACTTCCTTGTTCTCAGATCACATTTCCCAGCATTCATTCACAGTTTGGTGTGGCCATGTAACTAGGTTCTGGACAACGGGATGTGATTTCTGGGTAGAAGTCATGTGTACCACTCTCTGGATTGGCCACAGAAACCTCCCGCGCACCATCTTCCCTGCTCTTTGCCCCTTCCAACTGTCCAGAATGGAATACACCTGGGGTGATTTGAGGAGCTCCTCAATGAGGATGGTGAAATTGATGGATGGTGAGTGGCTTTATGAATTACCCTTTGAAGGTAGCCACCTAATCAAGAACTCCACCATTGGACCATGACATGGGCCAGAAGTACATCTTATTATGTTAAGCTACTGAGATTTCAGTATTTTTTCCTATTATAACGCTTTAGATATTTATCCTAATAAAATGCTTTGCATCTTAAATGTTTGAAAGGCATTACAGTTAAAAAATCATGTTTACTTTTATTAAACCCAATTTTTTTCACTGATTTGACCACAGTAACTTTCTGATTTTGTTTTGTTTTTACTTTAACAACTATTAGCTAGTAGAACTGTTAGTTTTCTTACTTAAGAAAAACTATGTCTTTCTTCAGGGAATACTGAACTAAGCCTTTCTTCACTCCCTCTAGCCTTCTGGAAGTTTATTCTAGCTAGAGGAGAAGTTTACTCTAGGTGGAAAAGGAGAGGACTAAGAAACAAGCAATGGCCAGGATTATAAGGATGTATGGCACCAGGGATTGTAATTATAAACTCACCCACAGAGCTATGTTAGATATTTCAACACAGAATTAACTAGGTGAGTACAAAGAACAGAGGTATGTTCTTTGAGGAAGCAGCTCAGAGAGAGCCTCTCCCACAACTGGGAGCTGGGCCTGGCCCAGAGGAGCTTTGCCTTCATCCCTGAGGACTTTGATATCAAAGAGACCTTCCTCAATTTCTCTGAGGAAGTAGTTGACCCCTCTTGATCCTGTTCTCATCAAGGTGAACATTTTCCACTGAACAAGTACAAACAAGGAAGTTAAGGTGCCCATGATGTATAGGGCAGGCAAGTTTGCCTCCAAAGTTGATAAGAATTTTCATTGCCACATCCTCAAACTGCCCTATTGAGGAAATGCTACCATGCGGCTGGTCCTCATGGATAAGATGGGTGACCACCTTGTCCTTGAAAACTCCCGACCACAGACCTGGTGGACACATGGCTCAGAAACATGAAAACCAGAAAAATGAAAGTTTTCTTTCCAAAGTTCAAATTAGATCAGAAGCATGAGGTGCATCTACAAGGGACTGAGGAATATGTAAAACACAGCATAGAAAGGCAATCAGCACAATCCAGGTTGTGGGAAATAATTTTCAAGAGAAAAATATTCCATTTCTTTCACAAATTAGTTACAAGGAAAAAAAGAGAGTAGAAGTAGTCTATGTACTGAAAAAGCCATAAGAAACATATCAGCCATTTGCAATGTGTCATCTTTATCTAGATCATGAATCAAACAGACCATAGTGAAATACTACATTTGTGAGAGAATAATGTAACAGGGGATAATATTAAGTATTCTTAATAATGTCTGACAATTGTATTGAATTTATGATCATAAAAAGAGTCTTTATCTTCTAAAAAAAAAAAAGTATAAGGTGCATGAACTGCTGAAGCAGATGGGAATAAGCAGAATCTTCTCACCCTGGGCTGACCTCAGTGAACCGTCAGTTACTGCAAGAAATCTTAAAATAGCCAAGGTTTTACAAAGAGCAATGATTGAGGTCGGTAAAAAAGGAATCCTGACAGAAATTACTGCTTATTCAAAGTGGACCGGCCATTTCATTTCATGATCTGTGAAGAAACCTCTAGAATGCTGCTATTTCTGGGCAGCGTGGTGAATCCAACTCTTCTGTGACCCATGACATGTGTAAGTATTTAGAGCTACAGCAAATGTTGAATCCGAAGTGTTTGAACCTACACAGGACAGTGGCATTGGGTGTCGAAAGGAGAGTGTCCCCCCTTGTCCTCAAATGCTAGTTTGAGTCACTCTTAGATAAATCTGAGTATTAAATTCAAACTTATTTTAAGGAGAAAAAATTAACGTAAAAGGAGGGAAGAAGTGAGAATCATATACGGAAGCTAAGGATTAGTGAGAAGAGGCAAGTGTGGTGACAAGGTTCCAATTTTTAAAAATTTTGCCTTATTTTCTCTTTTCATATAAGGAATCATCATACAGGAAGAGTAATTACTAATAATGGCCTTGTTCAGCTACTTTAATTAAAAATATGTATTTTGATCTTATATCTATTAGGACTCTCTCAGAAAGGGCAACTCAAATGAAGGGGATTTATTGGTCTCGGAGGCAGGGCAAACCTTACTGCTGGTTTGACCCAGCTGCTCCATGATGTCCTCAAGGCCTGGCCTTTTGGTCTTGCTGTTTTTTCTCCTGTGAGATTAGCAGCATCTTCAGTTTGCTTTCCATCGTGGTAGCAAGAACTGTAGTGGTTCTATGATTTGTACCCATACATCACAGGAGAACTTATTTCCCCCAAGAAAACTTCACCCACATTTTGTTGATCTAATGTGTCAACACCCCTTCTCATACCTGCACAAACTCTAGGGTTCCAGAAAATGCCGTATACTGATTTGATTTGTGTTTGGACAATAGTACCTGGACCAGTCACTATGGCAAAATGGACCATCTGATTAAATTACACAAGTCAGTTCCCTCACTTGGGGTGGTGGGTTAAATCCTTCCCCATACCATATGGCTGCCACACAACAGGGGAGAGGTGGAATTATTGATGAAGGGACAGCCAGAGATCAACTTCTGAATAAATTATACAATAATGAGTTAACACTTGCACACCAGACACTATATACCAGACTCTATTCTAAGTATTTAAATATAAAATAAAAATATAATTAACTCATTAAATTTGTTAACTCACAAAATTAAAAAAAAAAAAAAAAAAGATAATTTAAAAAAAAAAAAAAAAAAAAAAAATTTGTTAACTCACAACACCATAAAATAGGCACTATCATTAACCTCATTTTACAAATGAGGAAACTGAAGCATAGATAGGGTTTTTTTGCCAAAATCAAGGCAAGTAGATAACAGAGCTTGGCTTTGATTCTAGACAGTCAAGATTCACAATACATATGTAAATATACACTTAATAAGATATATAAATACATCTATACATTTACAAATACATATATACTTATGCACATATTTATACCACATACACACACTCACACATACACACTCATGTATTGGATAAGTCCAGCTCTTCAGATCTTATGATTATAACAAAGGTGCCATCTGGCGTTAGAACCCTCTAATTGCAGAAAAAGCTCCCAAGTGGAAATGAAGACCCTCAAAAGATAGAAACTTAACTTCAAAGTAGTCTAAAATCCTAACATCAGAGCTCTGTCTCTCTTCGAGGCATCCTTATCATGCCTGAAAACACATTTAACCATTCACAGTGTTGCTTCCAGCTCACCCTGCATACTTATCCTCTATCTGACCTGCAAAAACCACTCCTGAATGAGAATCACTTCATTCTCATGTCCATGGAAAGGGCATATATGGAATTTTTTTTATTTGGGGAAAAAATGAATTGCCCTACATTACACACCAAGTTCCCCCATCTTTAGTACCCAGTCCAGCCCTCTGCATATGTCTGCCTGTCCCAAGTGGCTGACTTTGGAGGCAACATGGTACTTTTCTTCCTCCTTTCAATTAGTGAATAAAATGTGGTGGCTGCAAATCTGGCCCAGGACATGGGAGTACATTGTGGCAGATTCCCTACTTAATTTCTCTAGGTGCTTTGTTAAACTTGGGACTTGATATTAAAGTCTGACATAATGAGGGAGCTTTCCAGGGATGATACCTTGGATTGAAACCCAACCCTGATAATGGAAATAAAATCAAGAATAAACAAATGGGACCTCATGAAACTTGAAAGCTTTTGCACAGCGAAAGAAACCATAAACAAGACAAGAAGGCAACCCTCAGAATGGGAGAAAATACTTGCCAATGAAACAACAGACAAAGGATTAATCTCCAAAATATACAAGCAGCTCCTGCAGCTTAATACCAAAAAAGCAAATAACCCAATCCACAAATGGGTGGAAGACCTAAATAGACATTTCTCCAAAGAAGACATACATATGTCCAACAAACACATGAAAAGATGCTCAACATCACTAATCATCAGAGAAATTCAAGTCAAAGTCACAATGAGGTATCACCTCACACCAGTCAGAATGGCCATCATCAAAAAATCTAGAAACAATAAATGTTGGAGAGGGTGTGGAGAAAAGGGAACTCTCCTGCACTGTTGGTGGGAATGTAAGTTGATACAGCCACTATGGAAAACAGTTTGGAGGTTCCTTAAAAAACTAAAAATGGAACTTCCATATGATCCAGTAATCCCACTGCTGGGCATATACCCAGAGAAAACCAAAATCCCAAAAGAAACATGTACCATAATGTTTATTGCAGCACTATTTACAATAGCCAGGACATGGAAGCAACCTAAATGCCCATCAATAAATGAATGGATAAAAAAGATGTGGCATATATATACAATGGAATATTACTCAGCTATAAAAAGGAATGAGATGGAGCTATACGTAATGAGGTGGATAGACCTAGAGTCTGTCATACAGAGTGAAGTAAACCAGAAAGAGGAAAACAAATATTGTATGCTAACTCATATATATGGAATCTAAAAACAATTAAAATTAAAATTAAAAAAAGGTACTGATGAACCCAGTGACAAGACAAGAATAAGGATGCAGATGAAGAGAATGGACTGGAGGACACGAGGTTGGGGGGGCAGAGGGCGAAGGGGAAGCTGGGACGAAGTGAGAGAGTAGCATAGACACATATACACTACCAACTGTAAAACAGATAGCTAGCGGGAAGTTGCTGTATAACAAAAGGAGATCAACTCGATGATGGATGATGCCTTAGAGGGCTGGGACGGGGAGGGTGTGGGGGAGTCGAGGGAGGGAGGGGATGTGGGGATATATGTGTAAATACAGCTGATTGACTTTGGTGTACCTCAAAAACTGGTACAAGAGTGTAAAGCAATTATATTCCAATAAAATAAAATAAACCCAACCTTGTGTTTGTTCTTTTCTTTCAGAACAATTAATTCTAGATTTTTGAAACTGCTTCCATAATTAACCTTGAATTGAAATAAGGCCACCAGAAGCAAGCGGTATCCTCCAGCCCAGACTTTCATGTCAGCCCACTGTAACTTAGCCAGTCAGAATTTCCTCCAGTTGATGATTTAATAAGCCTTCTGGTAAACTGAAGGAGCAACTTAACGTGCTCACACTGACTCCTCTCCTTAAAAGCGCTGTGTAAATCTAGAGTGACTGCCTCACTCTTAAGTGAGCACCCTGTTAAAATAAATAGTTACTGTACACACACACAGACACACACTCACACTCACACACTCACACAGACTCACACACAAGACTCCGACACTGTAGGCTTAACCTTTGGGTTACTGAACATCAAGTTTCTCATAGCGCATAAGGTGTTAATAGTGTGGTGTTATTTCAATGCATTTAAGCAAGCTGAAAGTTTTTGGCAAAATAGAACATTCTCTTAGTTCAGATTCAAGTAACAAAGGTTACATAAATGCAGATTACACCATTTCACAGCTGCATAACATCCACATATTTTTTAAAAGGCATGAAAAGAGAAGGTGCTGAGCAGAAGTTCACTGAGACATGGCAAGCAGTGTGGTTTTCAAAGGTTTTCCTTGAATCAGTATCTCATTAAGTAGTTTGGCAATAAGGATTTATCATAATCAGTGTGAGCTGCAAATGTTCCAAGGTCATGAGCTTTTCAGTGGGTAACAAGTGTCATTGAAGGAGCCCCCATTCTACTCAAAAGCTGCTTCCGCTTCTTTTGTCCATTGGTAGACCCCAAATTCTTGCTTCCGGGAACTTAGGTTCCAGAGTTCTACACACAAGTCAGGGATAAAGAAGTAACGATATTTACATACCCTTTCTTTACATAATCTGGAAGACTCAGAGTTCAAACTACCTATTCTAACAAGGGACTATGAAAATATTTCTTCAATACCAGTGAAAACTCTGCACCAATTTAACATTTTTATTTCCTAATCTTTTCAGTTTAGCTGAGCTTTCTTTCTGGAGTAAACTCTTCCCCTTGATTACAAGGGCCATTCATGAACCTACCTGTAAGGGAGTCTTCAGGGTTCTTTTGTGAGCTAAACTACCATATCACCCCACTACTCCTCCTGCCAGACCCACTTCTACCATCTCCCCTCTGCCCTAGACTCCCTCTACAATAGCCAAGGTCTGAAGACCTGGATTCAAGTTCTAAAATGAACAAATAAAGAACTTTCTGCCATGATGGAAATATTTGATTCCTTGCTTTGAGCAATAGATAGAAGAGTTTATAGAAATTTCAAAACTCATTGAAATAAACACTTAATACCTATGCTCTCTTTGTATGTAAATTATACCTCAATTTTTTAAGTGAGCAAATAGCCCCTATACCTATTAGAAAATTCTCTTGTGGGGACACGATTTTATTTCCCTCAAGGGAACACCCATCTGCCACGGCAAAACTGAAAGAAGCACAGGCCTTATTTTCATGTTGGGGTCTGTAACTATGTGGTGATGATGCAGGCTCCTGAAGAGAAACCTCAGTGACCCATGATGCAACTCCAGACATGACACCACCTTCAGGATAAGAATGTCCAATGTGAAGGTTTGCAGTGTCTCCCCTCCAAAATGCCTCATAGTCACCCACAGCATGTTACGACTCCTTAGACATGGTAGAAAAAATAACTGCTGCTGAAGACTCAGTCTCATAACACTCAAAAGGGTCCTGTTAGGAGAAAGTGGAAGGAAGGCTCTAACTCTAACTATGCTGCCATTCCAGGACCTGCCATAACCATATGGCCCACCTCGCATTCTGGTTACCACCAGATGGCAAGCATTTATTGAGCACTGTCTATGTACTAGATGTAGTTCTAGATACTTGACTTGTATTAACTTGCCTAAGCATCACATCTTCTTTAGTTGGTACAGAGGGGAAGAGCAGAAGGATGCAAGGTGCTATGGTGTGATTGCCTTACCTACCTTGACAACTTGATCTTCTTTCTCCTTTCCCACTATTTCCTCATGGAAATCAAAGAAATGGGGTAAGCATGATCTCTAAAGTACAAGTCAAGAATGGAAATAGGAGGACATAAGCAGCCAGGAGCATAGGTCGCTTCCATAGTTAGAATCAGAAGGAACCCCGGGAGTGGCATGTGAAGGGCAGAGAAGTATACTCTTACCTTGTGGGCACATTTCCTGCAGAGAATTTAAGAACAATTTTAAAGCTGACAAAAAAGCTGATCTGCTTTTTATTATCACCATGTGTTGACAAGTCTAAACAATATCAATGAGAAGCTATTCTTTCCCCCGCTCCCCAAAATCTTTTGTCTAAGTTCTAAACAATTATTGTAGTTTCCATTGTTTTATCATTAATATGCAAGCCTCAAATTAGTACATTTTTATTAGTTATAATCTTTAGTAGTTATTGTATTATGCATGAAAGTTAATTTAGAAAACTCCTAGTTATATAGTCAGCCTTCAACACATGTGGACTCAGCTACACACATTTGTTTTGAGAGTAAGTTGGCAATAGTTCAGAATGAATCTTTCAAGCTCACTTTGGGCACAATTCACCTCTCCAGCCGCATGGTACTACATATTCCTGGGTTCACGCAGTAGATAAAAATAAACAATGGTAGCACAGTGATTGTAAAGGCAAGTAAATAGAATTTGAAATACTTCAATTTGCCATTCTGTGTGGGCACCTGAAGTTTTTACTTTTTTGTAACTTTCAGGAAAAAAACAATTCATTCACTCTAGTATTACTTCCTTGTTGGAAAATGCTGCAGAATAAAAGTACAACAGTGTAAAGTCTTTCCCAGGGAAGATGAAGCTATGCCCACAGAAAGGCAAAAAAGAAAATATGGCACAAGAGAATCAGTTCAAACTTCATTCTCTCTTTGATGCAGTTTATCTTTTCTGTTATTTTTTTCTGATGTAAAGCTTTAGATGAGATTAACCAAACACAAAAATATTTGCAAACAATCAGCATCAGCTTTGAACAATGCATAGTGAGACATCAAGCTTTAAAATGGATTCTTTTAAATCAGCTAACACAGATCATGTAAGTCTATTAACCATCCAATAAAAAAAATAGGGAAATGGACATTTCTTAGAAAACAGAATGAAATTTCAAAGAATGCCAGGAGCAACCACAAAAAATGTGGCTTTTACATTGCCAAAAGCAATTAGACAATAATATCTGACTCCCACAATCATTTTCACTAAGAACTAGACACTTATTCTAAAACCATGGGTAAAAAAAATGTTAATTTCCTTTGTCATTTAGCTACTTTTAAATGATTTTTGCAGAAGAATTAAAACTTTGGAAGTTCTTACTAGAAATAATAGAGATTTCTGATAAATAGTCTAGTGATATTTTAGTGGAGATATTTCTGCTGAGAGTTATTTGAAAGCCATTAGAAATGTGACTATGGAAAAAAAACAAAAAAACAAAAACCATAAACAATATTGCAATTTCTAGAACATTGTGATTGGGATTTTTATGAATTTCTACTAAATTTATCCTTATATGTGAGACTTTTCTATTTGTATATATGTTGTTTCACATGAAAAAAATTGAAATTGAAATTAATAAAGTGTTCTGTAAGATAGGATGGCAAATCTGGTTATACTATTTATGGAACATGGATATGCGAAGAAGATAAGTTTGTCACTGACAAATTTGCAGAAGTTAAAGCTCAAAAATAGAAACTGTAATACTATTACTCATTACAGTTTCAGAACGATACAGATATAACAATTTTCCCTTTCCCAAAAAAATATATTACTAAAGTTAAAAGCATTACTCCATTACTTTTTCCTTTTTGTACTGTAATATTTATTTACTTTCACTAGTATGATTATATACATATACATCAAGAGAATTACATTTTCACTGTGTTTCTTTTCTGGCCATTATTATTATTCAGCTCATTAATTAGTTTAGCATAGAGAAGGAAGATTTTTTTTTAAATAATCTCCCTTGTGAGTGTTAAATAGACTACAAACATCACTGAAGCCAGGTATAAAATTGGAAGTGAACTATGGACAGCCCTGTGGCCTGATGTCCTTTTTTATTATCTAATGTCTAGTGTATTATAACAGTTTCCAACATGTTTAAATATCTTTCTTGACTCCATATTTACCCCTTACATTCCTGCCAGATCCATCATCCAAATGTTCATGGCTAAAGTCAGCAGTGACTCCAAAATTTGTATGTAAGAGGAGTTTTCTTATGTGTCCATCTGCTTGGAGGGGACATCTGAGGCCTCGTCTAAGGCTGAATTTGCTTCTCAAGGGCAAGGGTTTAACCTCTATGTTTATTTGGAGGCATAAGAGGTAGAGAGGGGCAGGTAGGGAAGAGTCAAAAGCCAGCTTTCCTGACTACTGCTGAGTGACAGCATGGAGGTGTACTAACTCCACAAGTCTGCAGATCAGGAAACCCAGGTGAAATCCAGTATATCAGCTAGCCGTGTGATTGTGGACAAGTTTTTACCCTCAGTCTCCTCATCTGAAAAATGAGGGGGTGGGCCTAGATGGCCTCAAAAGCCCCTTCCAACCATAACATTCAATGGTTATGACTCACTTGCCATGGAGACTTCAACTACGGATGGCCCTAGATTTATGTCAAATTTACATTGCATCAAAGTGCAGAGACAAACAACCACAGAGCCAGAGACTATGAGTTAACCGGCAGGCACAGTTGGATAAATGAGAAAGTATCAGGTTCCTGTTTAAAGGACCAGGTGTTTTACGTAGTGTGTGTTGTTCTTCCATAAACTTTGGCTTCTTAGATCATGTCTACATTCACGAGTCCCTCCGTAAACTATGTCACTATCAACTGAGACAAACACTGAAGGCTTCTCTTTCTGTGTCACCTGGAACTCCTTTAATCCCACTGGACAAAAATTAGGTAGAAGTAATTTTAAAAATTGCTGCCTATCAGTCTAGTTTACACAACAAATATTTCCATATGGGCAGGAGCCAGTTTTCTGGTATTTGGAGGACAGGCCAGATCTCAGAGTGGTCTTTTAAATCAAAAACCAAATGTGGGGTGAGCTCATTCACTGGAACTTTGTTAAGGAGAATTCATTTCACTTCCTTGGCATAAATTAAGCTGTAGTGAGTGAGTGAAAGATTCCACCACCTTTCACGGAGATGGTAAATTGAGCTCTGCAGTGGAGGTCAGAAAGAGACCTGGGCCCTCTGGAGAATGTGAAGGAAGTGGGACCCGATGGCGTGTGTTGGTTTCCTGGCTGGAAGCCAGGGAGAATCAAACAAGTGGCCAGTGAGCCTGCAGGCCTACATCCTTCAGTGGGAGAAGAACTGGTGAGAATCTCTGGATCCTGCCCAGGCTGCAGGGAGGGAAAGAGGAGAGGAAAGAGGCTTGTCTGCGGGAGGAGGAGGGGTACCTACAACACAGCTCTCCTCTCAGACTGGAGACACCCCCACAGAGGGTAAGGAGTAGCCCTGAGGGCCCCTCTGTCCCTGGTGAGTGTGGGCTGGCTTCTGGGGCCTCCAGGCAAGGAAGAGCCTCCGTCACCAGCTCCTCTGCTTGGTGAACCCTTTGAATGTGGACATGCCATGGGCTTGCTCCTCAGACCTCTGGGGGTCCTCAGAGTCCCCATCTCTCAGAGCAGCTTCCTTCACTACCGCATTTGTAGTCAGCCACCATCTGTGTTGCCAAAACTCCTCACCTGCTACTCAGCCCAGACCACTCCCCCGTGGGCTATACTCCAAAACCCAGCAGCTTACTGCACCTCTCCGCACCTTCAGACACCCCCAAATCCTATCTGAACCCAAACTAGTTACCTGCAGTCTCACACATGCCCTGTGTCCTCTCAGAATATGCCACCAATACCCTTTACTCACCTGCCTCAGAAACCCAGAAACTCAGCCTCATCACAACCCCATCCAATTAGTCACAGCATCACATAGACTTCATTTTCTTATAGTCACAAATTTATTTTTCTCTCTCCATGCCCACCGCCACTGAATTAATTCAGTCCTTCACGGTTCATCTCCTGGAGTAGTGCACCAGCTCCAAACTCCCAATAGTTACCCTGCTGCCAATCTTGTTTCTTCCAATCAGTTCTCCACGTGCTCGCAGAAGGAGCTTTCAGAAACACATATAATCCCGTTACTCCCCCGCTTAAAACCCTTTGGTGATGCCTAAAACAAACTCAAAAGGCAAATGATAAAATGGAAGGAAATATATGCATCACGCATGATAAAGAGTTAACGTCCCTAATATATTCAGAATGCCCATATATTGGTGAGAAGACAAACAGAAAAATGGGCAAAGCCTGTGATGAGAACCTGCTGTCCAGCACAGGGAACTCTACTCAATACTCTATAATGGCCAATATGGGAAAAGAATCTTTTGGATAAAAGAGTAGATATATGTACATGTATAACTGACTCACCTTGCTGTACACCTGAAACTAATACAAGATTGTTAATCAACTATTCTCCAAAAGAAAATAATAATAATTAAAAAGATAAAAACCTATGAAAAATGTGTGAGCTCTCATCATCAAGCAAACGCAAATCAAAAGAACGAGATTCTATTTTTTCACCTTATAAGATTGGCGCAAATTAAGATTGAGAACATCTAAGAAGATGTGATGTGGGTGTGAGGACCTATGTGTTCTCATACACTGCCACAACTTTTATGAAGAGCAGTCTGCCAGGAAAGGTTCAAATATAAAAAGGAATGGAACTTTAGGGGCAGCTATCACACCTAGAACTCTTTCCAACAAAAAGTACCAATATGTAAGGATATGGGTATATGAATGTTTATTACAGCATTGTTTGTAACAGCAGAAAAACTAGAAACAACCTGAATGACCATCAATAGAAAAAAGGTTAAATAAAATACATTCATATTATGGAACAATATTATGCAGCCATTTAAAAGAAATGAATCAGCTCAAAATGTATTATCATGGAAAGGTATCCATAATGTATTATTAAGTTTAAAAAAAGGCACATTACAAAATAATGTGTATAGCCTTATCTATTTGTGAAAATTAAGCAGTCTTACATATTTTTAAATATTTATTTTATAATCAAGAAGTGAAAGAATGCATACCATGGGGGTAATGGAAGTGGGGGCTAGACAAAGAGATTATTTTAATATATCTCTGATCATTTACCACTCATCCCGGGACCCTGTGCATTTTCTTCAAGGCATGCCATCATCACAGTCCATAACGAATTTCTTATGTTTATTTCTAACATGGGCTTCGTCTATCTCTTTCCAATAGGACATAACTTTTGTGAGAACAGAGACCCGTACCCACCTTGGTAACCATTAAGTCCTCAGCACCATGCAGGGGCTGGCACTTTAAAATAGTTATTGAATTGGTTTATTTATTAATAATTCAGTGGTTTCTGTAATTTAAAAAAGAAATTAAAGGTCAAACTCCGATAATGTCTATTTACAGTTTCTGGAATAAAAGCTTAGAGCACATTCATTCATCATTTGATTCCTGGCTTTCTCTGCACCTTCATCTCCCAGCTCCCCTCACCATGGCCCCCCATTCTGCCCCAGGAGTTTGTCTCTTCAAGGTTAAGATTCCTTGACGGCAGGGACCGTGTCTTATTAGATTTTGGATCCCCATGCCTTATACGGTGCCCAATATGTTATAGTTCCTCAGGGAATGTTTGTTAAATGATCACTTCAATCGCAGATGGGGGAGGAGGGGAATGAATGAAATGGCTTAGACCTGAAGGAGGGGATCCCCTCTCAGTGAGAGCTGCCTTGACTTACAAGCTCTGGGACCTTGGGAAAATCACTTATAAAATGGATATAACCACAACATTAACCCCTTTACAGGGTTATTAGTACCCAATGAGATAGCAGGTGTGAATGTGTAGGGCAAACTTTAAAGAGCTGTACATATATTGTTAATTTTGTTAGATAGATAGATGATAGATAGATAGATAGATGGTAGATAGATGATAGATAGATAATGTCACATTTATTTCTTTAAATCAAATTTAATCTGTACCAGATGCCACTGAATAACAAGAAATTCAATTTTCATTACTGTTGGTGTTTCCTTCCACTGCCCCTAGGATCATTCAAAGGTGCCAAGAGCCTTTCCCTAGTCTTCATATTTAATGAGGGCCCTCTCATCTTCAGCCCCTACTGCTCACTGTGGATATGCTTATGGTCCAAGCCCAGGAGGTCCCCATGTAGACAGGAGGCTCTGTGCTTCCATGCTGAGCTGGAACATGCAATTTTGCCCCAGCTGGGAGCTCCGGCAACTGGAGGCCAACCTGCCCAGGTGGACCATGAAGCTTTCCCTCCTGGGGCCCTGGCAGCACTGTGAGGACCCAGGATGTTGCTCATGGCTCAAGACCCTGTCTTGTACCCATTGGCAGCTTTGGAAATAGTTCTCCCTTTCCCAAGTTGACCATCATCTCCACCCTGCCAGCATGCTTCTCTCCCTCTCTGAACAAACATAGCACAATCTCCTCACAGAGAGGTCTCCAAGCAACTTCTAAGATCCCTGAGACAAGGGAACACAAAGATCTGGTTACCTTCCTAAAGCCAAGAGAAGGGCAGAGCAAACATTAACAGCCCTTGAAATTAGTCTGCCACCTTATCATTATTAAAACAATAATCAGGATAGAGGAATAATAGGAAGCCTACTATAATGCAGGTGACAACAATTCCTGTGAAAGCTTCCTGTTAAATGACTCCCAAAATTATAGCTTAGGAATTTGAAAAGGACCCTTGAGAGGGCTCACCTAGTTCAAACCATAAAGTAACTCTTTCCAACATTCTTGCTACGGTTATCATGGTAGAAAGAAACCCCTCATGCAGTTCCGACTAGATGATTGTGTTCTTAAAATAGGATTTAAATTCACTGAAGAGATCTATTGCCTTGGGTGCTCCCTGCTCAAAAGAAGGACCTTTTGCTCCAGGAGAATGCACTTTTCTTTACTCCTCACTTATACTTAAGCTCATTGTGCCAGCTTTTCTCTAGGAGATTCTGTGATACACCTCTGCTCTCAGTGAACTGTGGTAGTTTCAGCAGGACCCCAAGAATTCTCAGTCAAGATGTGTATCTTTACTCGAGGGAGGGTGGGGGGGAGTCAAGGGAGGGAGGGAATACGGGGATATGTGTATAAAAACAGATGATTGAACTTGGTGTACCCCCCAAAAAATAATAAATAAATAAATAAAATTAAAAAAAAAAAAAGATGTGTATCTTTGATAGTAGAGGCACCTGCTTAATGAGTGAGTTATCCAGTGGCTCCTCTGCCTTGGGATCTCATGCAAAGCCGTATCACCTGCTTTAGTGCATAGAACTCCTTTCACCATGATGCATTACCGCTTTTCTGACATCCAAGGTTATCACTGTTTGCCATAGGTTCAAAGTGCTTTTTTCTATGTCACATTGTCCCATGGATACAATTAGGAAATTGTGATATACAAGTGAATTTGGATGTCCTGGAACCAGACCTAAACTGATACAGAATAAAATTAGTGAACAGCTCCCTAACCCACTGTCCAGTGTGTATACCGTTGCCACAATGTCTCATCCCTGTGACCTTGGCCAAGACACAATCTAGTCAGATGTTAGATGCCTTGTCTACAAAACAGGAGAGTAACTCCATACAGCTTAAAGCTAAGTAGCTAGACCAAAAGACAGCTACATTATAATGTATACAATAATCCTTTCACAAATGTAATTTCATAAGATGCCTTCCAATTCTAAAATCTAACATACCATTTACTGGGGAGTTGTGTTTTGCTTTGTTTGAGTCTTAGTTTCCCCTTGCATAAAACAAAAATAATAATCCCTGTGTGAATCACAAGATTATTGTAAAGAGGATCGAATAAAATAAACTATGCAAATATATTTTGAAAAGTACACAGTGTTTTTTTTAATTGAAATATAGTTGACTTCTAACATTGTATCAGTTTCAGGTGTATGACATAGTGATTCAATATCTTTATAGATTATATTTGATATAAAATTATTATAAAATATCAACTGTATTCCCAATGCTGTACATTACATGCTTGTAACTCATTTATTTTATACCTAGTTGTTTGTACCTCCTAATCCCCTTCACCTATTTTGCCCTTCCTCCCACCCCCCTCCCTGCTAGTAACGACTAGTTTATCTGTATCTATGAATCTGTTTCTGTTTTGTTATACTTGTTCATTTATTTTATTTTTTTAACTCCACAGATAAGTGAAAACATACAGTATTTGTCTTTCTCTCTCTGACTTATTTCACAAGCAGTTCCATCTATATTGTTACAAATGGCAAAATTTCATTTTTTATTAGAATATAATTGCTTTACACTGCTGTGCCAGTTTCTGCTGTACAACAAAGTGAATCAGCTGTATTTATATATATATATTCCCATATCCTCTCCCTCCCATAACTCCTTCCCACCATCCCAGTCCCAACCTTCTAAGTCATCACCCATCATCGAGTTGATCTCCCTGTGTTACACAGCAGCTTCACACTAGCTATCTATTTTACATTTGGTAGTGTATATATGTCAATGCTACTCTCTCACTTCATCCCAGCTTCCCCTTCACCCTCCACCCTGTGTCCTCAAGTCCATTCTCTACATCTGCATCTTTATTCTTACCCTGTCACTTGGTTCACAAGTTCCATTTTTTTAGATTCCAGATATATGAGTTAGCATATGGTATTTGTTTTTCTCTTTCTGGCTTACTTCACTCTGTATGACAGACTCTAGGTCCATCCACCTCACTATAAATAGCTCCATTTCATTCCTTTTTATGGCTGAGTGATATTCCATTGTATATATGCACCACATCTTCTTTATCCATTCATCAGTTGATGGGCATTTACATTGCTTCCATGTCCTGGCTATTGTAAATAATGCTACAATGAACATTGTGGTACATATTTCTTTTTGGATTATGGTTTTCTCAGGGTATATGCCCAGGAGTGGGATTGCTGGGTCATATGGTAGTTTTTAGTTTTTTAAGGAAACTCCATACTGTTTTCCATAGTGGCTGTACCAATTTACATTCCCACCAACAGTGCAGGAGGGTTCCCTTTTCTCCACACCTTCTCCAACATTTATTGTTTCTAGATTTTTTGATAATGGCCATTCTGACCAGTGTGAGGTGATACCTCATTGTGGCTTTGACTTGCATTTCTCTAATGATTAGTGATGTTGAACATCTTTTCATGTGTTTGTTAGCCACTGGCATGTCTTCTTTGGAGAAATGTCTACTTAGGTCTTCTGCCCATTTGTGGATTGGGTTATCTGCTTTTTTGATGCTGAGCTGCATGAGATGCTTGTATATTTTGGAGATTAAACCTTTGTCAGTTGCTTCGTTGGCAAATATTTTCTCCCATTCTGAGGGCTGTCTTCTTGTCTTCTTTATGGTTTCTTTTCCTGCACAAAAGCTTTTAAATTTCATTAGGTCCCATTTGTTTATTTTTGTTTTTATTTCCATTATTCTAGGAGGTGGGTCAAAAAGGATCTTGCTTTGATGTATGTCATGGAGTGTTCTGCCTATGATTTCCCTCCAAGAGTTTTATAGTGTCTGGCCTTACATTTAGGTCTTTAATCCATTGTGAGTTTATTTTTGTATATGGTGTTAGGAAGTGTTCTAATTTCATTCTTTTATGTGTAGCTGTCCAATTTTCCCAGCACCACTTGTTGAAGAGGCTATCTTTTCTCCATTGTATATTCTTGCCTCCTTTGTATATTCTTGCCTCCTTTGTCAAAGAGAAGGTTCCCATATGTGCGTGGGTTTATCTCTGGGCTCTCTATTCTGTTCCATTGATCTATATTTCTGTTTTTGTGCCAGTACCATACTGTCTTGGTCACTGTAGCCTTGTAGTATAGTCTGAAGTCAGGGAGCCTGATTCCTCCAGCTCCATCTTTCCTTTTCAAGATTGCTTTAGCTATTTGGGGTCTTTTGTGTTTCCATACAAATCGTAAAATTTCTTGTTCTAGTTCTGTGAAAAATGCCGTTGGTAATTTGATAGGGATTGCGTTGAATCTGTAAATTGCTTTGGGTATATAGTCATTTTCACAATGCTGATTCTTCCAATCCAAGATCATGGTACGTCCCTCCATCTATTTGTATTGTCTTTGATTTCTTTCATCAGTGCCTTATAGTTTTCTACATACAGATCTTTTGCCTGTATGTTTTGATTTGCATTTCCCTGATTACTAGTGATGTTGAACATCTTATTGTGTGCCCGCTGTCCATCTGTGTGTCTTCTTTGGAAGAATACCTATTCAGGTCCTCTGCTAGTTTTCTAATCAGGTTGATTGTCTTGGGTTTTTTTAAATATTAAGTTGTATGAGTTCTTTATATATTTTGGATATTAACTCCTTATAAGACATATAGTTTGCAAATATCTTCTCCCATTCAGTAGATTGCCTTTTCAGTTTGTTGAAGCTTTCCTTCACTATGCAAAAACTTTTGTTTGATTAGATCCCATTTGTTTATTTTTGCTATTGTTTCCCTTTCCTAAGAAGACAGATCCAAAAAAAAAAATTATTGCTAACACCAATGTCAAAGTGTGTACTGCCTATGTTTTCTCCTAGGAGTTTTATGATTTCAGGTCTTACATTTAGATCTTTAGTCTATTTTGAGTTTATTTTTGTGTATGGTGTGAGAAATGTTCTAGTTTCATTCTATTACATGTAGCTATCCAATTTTCCCAACATCACTTATTGAAGAAACTGTCTTTTTTCCCCATTGTATATTCTTGCCTTTTTGTAGATTAATTCACCATATTAGCGTGGGTTCATTTCTGCAATCTCTGTTCTGTTCCATTATCTATGTGTCTGTTTTTGTGCAGTACTGTCCTATTTTGATTATTGTAGCTTTGTATTGTCATATAGTCTGAAGACAGGGAGTTTGATATTTCCAGCTTTGTTCATTTCTCTCAAGACTGCTTTGGCTATTTTTTTGGTTCTTTTGTGGTTCCATACGAATTTTAAGATTATTTGTTCTAATTTTGTGAAATATGTCATAGGATTGCATTGACTCTGTAGATTTCTTTGGGTAGTATGGACGTTTTAACAATATTAATTCTTATAATCCTTGAACATAGGATATCTTTCCATCAATTTGTATCATTTTCAACTGCCTTTTTTCCTTAACTTTTAAAAATTTTTATTTTATATTGGACTATAGTTGACTTACAATGTTGTGTTAGTTTCAGGTGTACAGCAAAGCAATTCAGTTATAGGTATACATATATCTATTTTTTTTCAAATCCCTTTCCCATTTAGGTTATTATAGAATATTGAGCAATGTTCCCTGTGCTATACAGTGAGTCCTTCTTGGTTATCTATACATCTTCAATTTCCTTCCACAATGTTTTATAGCTTTCAAAATACAGGTCTTTCACTTCCTTGGCTCTTATTATTTCTAGGGATTTGAATTCTTTTTTGATTCTATTGTAAATGGGATTGTTTTCTTTATTTCTCTTTCTGATAGTTCATCATTAGTGTATACAGATGCTACAGGTTTCTGTATATTAATCTTGTATCCTGAAAATTTACTGAATTCATTTATTAGTTCTCATGGTTTTTTGGTGGAATCTTTAGAGTGTTCTATATATAGTATCATGTCATCTACAAATAGTGAGTTTTACTTCCTCCCTTCCAATTTGAATACCTTTCATTTCTTTTTCCTGTTTGATTGCTGTGGCTAGAATTCCAATACTATATTAAATAGAAATAGTGAAAGTTGACATCCTTGTCTTGTTCTTGATCTTAGAGGAAAAGCTTTCAGCTTTTCACCATTGAGTATGATGTTAGCTGTGGATTTGTCATAAATGGTCCTTTTTTAATGTTAAGATATGTTCCCTCTATACTCATTTTGTTGAGAGTTTTTATCATGAATAGATGTTATTTTGTCAAATGCTTTTTCTGCATCTATTGAAAGGGTCGTGATTTTTTAATTCTTTGTATTGTTAATGTGGTGTATTGTGTTGATTGATTTGTGGATATTGAATCATCCTTGCATTCCTAGAATAAATCCCACTTCAATATGATGTATGATCCTTTTTATGTATTGTTGAATTTGGTTTGCTAAAATTTTATTGAGGATTTTTGCAATTATGATCATCAGAAATATTAGCCTGTAACTTTCCTTTTTTGCAGTGTTTTTGTCTGGTTTGGGTATCAGGGTGATGCTGACCACATAGAATAAATTTGAAAGTGTTTCCTCCTCTTCAATTTTTTGGAATAGTTTGAGAAGGACAGATATTAACTCTTTTTTAAATGTTTGGTAGAATTCCCCTGTGAAATTGTCTGGTCCAGGACTTTCTTTGGGGTAATTTTTTTTTTGATTACTGATTCAATTTCATTACTAGTAATCAGTCTTTTCAGATTATCTATTTCTCTCTGATTTAGTCTTGGACGATTGTATGTTTCCAGGAATTTATCCATTTTTTCTAGATTATCCAGCTTGTTGGTGTACAGCTGTTCATAGTATTCCCTTATGATTGTATTAGAAAAGTACAAAATTTTGTCCAAATATGAGATATCAATTTTAATGATGGGAGGTCCTCTTTAAGAATCTGTAAGCAAATAAAGAGACTAAAACTAGCCATATTTATTTTCATATAACTGGACTTCAATCTGTCTTATTTACATAAGTATTTCTTGGTCAAAAGACTGTTATCCTGAACTATCAAACAAAGCAGTTAAGTAACTTTAGAGGTCTCCATTACCTCTATACAATTTTACTCAAAGCTAGAGGGGGAAGAAATGTACTTAATTATTTCATTCTTTCCCTGGACTATAGGATGGTCTAACTCTAAGATTTTCATCTATGGTAAGGAAATATTTATAATCTATATCTTCTTACATCAGTGTATACACTCTATCATAATTACTTCCTTTAGTCTGAAATGTGGGTGCAAAATCAGGTGACATTCAAATCTGGACTATATTAAATACCTTTGGGTTTGATTGAGTCAGATTTGTAAACAAATGACTTTCCTAAAAACATGAAGTCATGTAAAATCTTTTACTATTAATGCCTTGTTCTCTCCTGACACCATAAATAAACCTCATTTCCCCTCAAGGATTAGTGAGAAAAGCACATTTTGAAAAATCTCTCTTTCTGCAAAGATATTAGGTAATTGCTACCCGCTGCCTTGTACTTGCTTCCTTTTAGTTCCTAGTGAAGAAAGTAAACAATGTTTCAAGTCGAGCATGTCTTAGAGCTCAGCATTTTAAGCAGACTTCTACTATCTTGGCATTTCTACAAGGTCTGTTACATGATTTACAGTGAAACTGGCTGTGGTGAGCAGCCTAATCTCTACCAATGCCACATAAAATCAGTCTTGCAACATTTTAGCATTGTCTGCTCTTGCTTCTGATCCACTCTCAAGTTTCCTATCATTTTGATTTGGCTAACCCAAGAGCCTCCTTACATTAGCCTGAGCATTCTAAATTCTTTCTTTTATTTCCTTTTCTTTTCCCTTTTAATGCACACTTATGGGGTCTGATGTGGGCGGTACACTGAGCCCATTTCTGTGGGAAGTTCTAGAAGGACCAGGACATAGTGGCCCCCAAGTGTCTTGCAGTAGCACAGAGCGAGCCCATTGCTCCTGCAAGGTTGAAAGTGACAAGAGATAAGATAAATGGTGAAATAATATTTGCAACATAGAAGACTTCTTGGAATAGGCATCCTTTAGACTGAACAGTAAAAGGTCAATATAATTTGGACCAGTGGGGATGGAGGAGGGAACACCAGACATAAGAAGTGGTGTGGGCAAATGCAGTGAAAACTCCCCAACATGTGTGCAGCCTGGAGAAGTTCAGGCTGGCTAAGTTATTAGGTATCTGGAGGGAAGTAAATTAGGGTTAGAAAGGTAGTTACCAGATCGTGGGTATTTGTGGTTAGTATTGTGATCATTCTGTGTTACTAATGAACTTAGAAATCTATTCTCTCCCCTATTAAATTCCAGATTAAGTCTCTATGCTAGGTGGAGGGAAGAAAGGAAAGGGGAAGAGAGTAAAAAGAACAAGCAAGTCATGGTCCCTGCCCTCAAGGCAGTTAATGGAGGAGAGAAACAGGCAGAGATCCTTACAGCACAGTGGGCCCCATTATCCACTGTGGGCCTCTGAACTAGTGTGAGAACACAATGTCTTCAAATGCTAAAACCCAACCAATTTTCATCTGCCCCTAATAGAGGGACACCACATGACATTTCTTCCGTGTATTTTGTTAGCAAGATCCTTTTCTCTTTTTCTCTCTCTCTCTCTCCTGCCTATAGGTGCTAGACAGAAAACAAAACTATGTAAAGCAAACTATTAGATTTGAAATTAAATTGAAAATAGTTGAAATTAAGTTGAAGTTAGTGGGGGCTAATTTAACTTAATGGACTGAATAGAAAATAGTGGAGTCTCTGGTGAACTGAAGATCCTGTCTAAGGGCTTTTGTAAACTTTTGCTTTTGAGATGATTATGGATTCATATATATTTGTAAGAAATGATACAAAGATCCCATATACCCTTTAAGTAGATTCCTACTAAGGTAACCTCTTGAAAAATGAGGTTTTTCACACCATAACCAGGATACTTTCATTGATATAGTCAGAATACAAAACATCTCCATCACTGCAAGGATCCCTCATATTACCCTTTTACAGTCACACCCACTTCCTGCTTCCACTCTC
This sequence comes from Hippopotamus amphibius kiboko, assembly GCF_030028045.1. Lineage (NCBI taxonomy): Eukaryota > Metazoa > Chordata > Mammalia > Artiodactyla > Hippopotamidae > Hippopotamus > Hippopotamus amphibius. Next base: position 133,514,279 of record NC_080190.1, on the reverse strand, counting down.
TCCTGAATGGCTGGCAATTCTTATTTTTTTCTCCATTTCTATAATTTTGTCATGTCCCAAATATTATAGATATGGAATCACAGCATATGAGCTTTTAGGATTTCTTTTAACCTCTGGATTATTCTCTGGAGATTTATCCAGGTTACTAAGTTTATCAATATTTTTGTTTCCTTTTATTGCTGAGTAGCCATGATGTGGATGTACCACAGTTTGTTTAACCATTCATCCATTTAAAGTATGAATAAAGCTGATATAAATATTTATGTACAGGTTTTTGTATGATCAAAGTTTTTATTTCTCTGGAATAAATGCCCAGGAGTACAATTTTATTTCTTTGGAATAAATGCCCAGGAGTACAATTGCCAGGTTATATGTTAGTTGTATGGTTAGATTTTTAAGAAATTGCCAAACTATTTTTCAGAATGGCTGCACCATTTTACATTCCCACCAGCAATGTATGAGTGATCTAGTTTCTCTGTAATCTTGTCAGCATTTGACGTCACTATTTTTTACTTTAGCCACTTTGACAGGTAAGTAGTGATATCTCACTGTAGTTTTAATTTACATTTCTCTAATGGGTAATGATGTTGAACATCTTTAAATGTGCTTCTTTGATATCTGTATATACTCCATGGCAAACATCTCTTTGTGTCTTTCGCCCATTTTCCAACTGGATTTTTTGGTGTTTTGTTACTGAGTTTTGAGATTTTAAAAAATATATTCTAGATACTAATTCTTTGTCAGAAGTGTAGTTTGAAAATATTCCTCAGCCAGTCTTTAGCTTGTCTTTCATCCTCCTAACAGTCTTTCACAGAGCATAAGTTTTTAGTTTTGATGAAGTCCAATTTATCCAGTTTACCTTTTAAGGATCATGCTTTTGATGTCAAGTCTAAGAACTTTTTGCCTAACTCTAGTTCCCACAGATTTTCTCCTATATTATTTCCAAGATTATTGGAGGTCTATATTTTACAGTTAAGTATTTTTGAGTTAATTCTTGTATAAAGTGTGAGACAGGGTAAGATTTATTTCTGTGTGCCTAGATATCTACTTGCTCTGGCACCATTTGCTTCTGTATCTTTGTCAAAACTTACTTGGGAATATCTACATGGGTCTATTTCTGGCTTCTGTATTTTATTCCATTTGTTGATGTGTCTATCCCACTACTAATAGCACACAGTCATGATTACTGTAACTATACAATAGGTCTTGAAATTGGGCAGACTGTTTCCTTCTACCATGGTCTTCTTTTCAAAGAATTTAAGCTATTCTAGTCAGTTTGGCTTTCCATAAAATTCTAGAATAATCTTTTTTACATCTTCAAAAAATAATGCTGGCATTTCAAATTGCATTAAAACTGTAAGTAATTTGAGGAAAACTGGTATCTTTAGTATATTAAGTCTTCCAATCCATGAACACACTATATCTCCATTTATTTAGATTTTATTTTCTTTTGTTTATCAATGTTTTTTACTTTTCAATCTATAAGTCCTGTTTATGCTTTGTTAGATTTACACCTAGGTAGTTCTTGGCAATTGTAAAAGGTATTTTAATTTCAGTATCCACATGCCCACTGCTATTGTATGTTTATCCTACATCCTATCACCTAAGTAAATTTAGTTCTAAGTGTTATTTAGTAGATTTTGCTAGATTTTCTACATGGACAAACATATCATCTGCAAATAGGGACAGGGTTACTTCTTCTTTCCAATCTGTATGCCTTTGATTTTTCTTTTTTTGTCTTATTCAGCTAGCCAGAACTCCCAGTTCTCTCCTGAATAACAGTGGTAAGAGTGGACATCCTTGCCTCTTTCCTGATCTGAGGAGCAAAGCATTCAGTCTCTCACAATTAAGTATAATGTTAGCTGTAGGCTTGGGGACATGTTCTTTATGTACAAAAACACTTTAAGAATGAGTGTATTTTTTTAACATTGCATATGACAAACAAAATCCATCTGCAGGATATTTTCAGCCTCCAGGTCATCATTTTGCAACCCCTACAATGATTTTGTGCAAATCATGATTTTTTCCAACCATTTCAAAGCAAGAGGGAAAGATGGAATGAAAGAAGCTAGTAACTGAAGAGGAAGCTAATAATATTCATTATCTTTCCTAAATCACCATACAGTTTTATCCTTCATGTTTATTGAATGTTCCACCCAGTTAACTGTACCTTCTATGTTCAAATAGCAGTATCTCCCCTTCTAAGGTAGTCATCTCTTGCCAATCCCAGGAACACCATTCCCTTATGTTAAATGATATCAGGGAAAAAACACAAATTTTGATTCTTTTCCCACTTAGTAACTTTCCCCCACTTCCTTGGCCTTCTGCTGTCAAAAGCCTATGACCTTAGCCAAGACTTCAGTAAGGCTCTTGGTTGAAATGCCTAAATTCAAATTAGCTCCAAGTTGAAATGCCTAAATTCAAATTAATAAAGAAATTAAATATAAGAAATCTTAGCCAAGAATAGACTAAACTAAGAAAGATTAAGATATGATGCAAACTAGAAATGAGAAAGAGAAACAGAAACAGAGAACTACTAAGAAAAGATTGTTTATGGGATGATTGCTCTTTCTCTCAGTATGTTTTCTGAATGAAACCACCTTAAAAGAAAGCCATCTGAAAATACCAAAGAATTATCGCAGAATTGAAATACTACAAAAACAGAAAATATAGGCTAATTCTTAACTTAGGTCATCCTCATCAGTTTGGTTAAATACTTATGTTTTATTCTTGGGCTTTAGTTATGGAATCTAGCTAAACAATTGTACAAGACAACAGTGTTCCTCTCACTATCAACATATTTTAGGGAATTTGCCATCAATTTAGGGAATCATTTACTCCAAGGCTTCCTTTCAAGGACACAGATTTGCTCTTTACTTTTGTACATAGGAACCAAGAACAAAGTGATTACCCTTGATCACCTCTCAACTTTGGATTTAGCTATCACTTAAGTGAGCACTATTATCCAGCCATACATTTTAATTTTTCCCATTACAGCATGTAATTATAATAGAGTCTTTCTGAACTAAATTTTGAACTCTGTATTCTGAGGTAAGTAATCTCTGTCAATTTATTCTAATGTCTTTCAAAATTTTCTATCCTAAGTAGTACAGATTGAGTAATTCTTCTGATCTCATAGAGCCATGGGCCTTGGTAATGCCATGTCCATTTCAGTTCGATTAACTTTGAATGAAGGAGAGAGTTCTGCTTTGGATACTTGGCAATGTAACCATAAACAGAAGACTAATCTTTCAATAATACAAGTTTAAGAAAACAAGAGGTGACTGGAACTCTGTTGTAATGAAATTGCCCGTGCATGGCAGTTTCAGAAGGTTTTTTTTTTTTTCTTCTAGGAGGGTTGAGAGAGCCACACTGCCTCTACCAATGAAGGTAATTGAGTGAATGATTTCACTTGTTTCTTCTTTGGACTGAATTAGGTCGTCACCATCTGTGGAGTGTGCTAAATACCTTAGGGGAAGAAGGCTGTTTTCTCATGTCATTTATGTAATGGCTGTGTTGTCACTTGCCACTTTTGAGCAAAATCAATGTGCAGAAGTTGGGCCAGGTTTTCCAAAGCTGAAGTAAAGTAGGGAATTGGGGCAATTGTTCAGTTAAATTGAGCACATTTTTAAAAAGCAACACTTTCCTTCAAATTACTCAAATGCTTCAGGGAACATTTCTAATTGCCCTGGTCTAACACTTTTCTTCAGCTGTTGACATCTGGCCACCAAGCTTCTTGCTGGAGCCACAACCAAATATAAATGGGTGAGGAGTTTTCAGAGGGACATATCCTCTTCAACTATTGGAAAGGTGGTCAGGAGTAAGAAGGACTGGACTATTCCACATGAAACTGAAAGAATTAGGAGGATACTGGGCAAGATCTACCAACAAGGCAGGGTTAAGCTCAGTTGAAGGAGGTTCTCCAAATTTTCCAATGATAAAATGGACTTCCTTGGGAAGCATTAAGTTCTCTGTAGCTGGAAGTGTTCAAGGAAAGGAATGAATCAGTGTTTTGTAAACTGTGGGTTACAACTCACTAAAGAGTTATGAAGTCAATTTAGTGAGTTGTAACCAGCATTTTTTTAAAAGCTGGGATGGGATGGGATGGAACAGGAAGGAATAGAAAAGAAGCTAATTAAAAAATAGGGCATTGCAATAGAAACTAGTACCGTTTTGTGAAACTTCATTTTTAATTATGTATGTGCACTAGGTCACAATGCAAAACATGTTTTTAATCTGGGCTACAGTCTAAAAGGTTGAAAAACACTGCCTTAAACATCTAGTAGAGGGGATGTAATTGGATAAGAGTGATTGAACTACATGACTATTAAGACCTAACTCAAAAAAGGAAACATTCAGTTAAAAGGGTCATAATCTTCATAAGCTAAAAAGAAATCAGTTCTCCAAAAATATGTAACTATTTCTAATCCTGAGCCTGCAAAAAAATTCTTCCATGTGACCTGATAGAGAAAACACTATATAAAGTATTTTTTAATGACTTATTACAGTAAACACACTGACATGCTTCGTGGGATTTTTAAAATGATGTCCCAAAATATGAGCTCATGGCATCACACCAAAGCAAAGGTCAGAAATCAGATCTAAAGAAAGCCAATACTGATATAGTCCAGTACAAGTGTTTCCAATGATCTGGTTTGTTGAAGGGCAGATATGAGCTTGCATGTGCTCATCTACTGCAGAGTTAAGTTAGTATCATCAGGGCAAACATATTAAATGACCAGCAGATCATGTTAATGGACAAACAACAGCTGCCTCTCTGCCTGTTCTAGAAAAGTCTAAATGCCTTTCAGTGTAAAGCTTTGAACACTCATCAAATTATATTATTGTTGGTTGTTTGGAGAGGTTTTTCTCTCTCTCACCACCATCATATACAAAGTGAGCTCTTCAAGGATACAATAGGGATGTGACTTGTTTTACTTTCTCAAACCAGCATAATATATAGAATGTACCAGGTGCTCAATAAATACTTAATGAATAAATGAAAGTGCTTACAATAATATCAAAGAGAACCCAATGATCTAGGGTGGGAGGACAAAGGGTGACAAATAGAAAAAAGGGAAAGAATTGAGTTCAGGAAGTTTTAGGTTCAGTAAAGCAAGAGATTCCTCTGACAATTCAAGGAGGGCAAGCTCAACTTAGACATGTTCTCTGAGATCTCAAAAGAGACATCAAGGAGATATGAACTCCTGAGAATCACTTCCTAATCTAGATTCTGTATCATTCTATGTACTTGCAAACATTTTTTTGTACTTTAGAAATTTCTGTTGCTCTTAAATAACTAGCATCAGAATAAGCTTATCTAGAGAATTCAGGAGGAATTTAGGGAGGAAGAGGTATGGGAAGAAGGGACAGGGGAGGAGAGGGAATTTTTCTATTATGGAAGGTCAAAAGCGCCCTCAAGACGGTGGCAGGGAAAGCCGTGTTGCTCCAGCAAGAAGAGTATTTCTTGGTTTTGTAAAGCAGCCAGCTCTCTATGCCCCTTTAAGGCATTAAAATCAAATCTGTTCCAATGAGGGAGTGATGTCTAGTCATTAGAAAACAGTACTCAGAGCCAGACTTTTGACTTTTTCACTTTTGGCTGTGCCACACAATCTCACTGTAGCCTTGGCAAACTTTTCCTCTCAACATCTTGAGACCTCTCTTGACACATCTGTGAAACGTATATGAATGTCAGAGTGTGTGAAGGATGGATGACATCAAACTACAAGCAGGAACCATACTTCCAGCAGAGAAATGGTCAAGGCATTAATGAACACTATATTCCAACCAAGAACTTAGGCTCCATCCCATCAAGGGGTGAGTGTTTGAAAATCACAGAAGAGACCTTTAGAATCCAAGTGGTGTGTACTGTGTTACAAAATAGAATAGTGATATGCACACCCATACAGTAGAGCTCCAGGCAAGATAGAAAACCAGGTTAACATAAAAATGTAAAACCTCCTCAGAGTACATACCAGAATTCAAGATTCCTGGTGTTTACCTATAACTGTCATGTTTCTGTCTTTTGGAGCCATCTAGAATTTGTAAAATTTAGAGTTAGAAAGACACTTAGAGGTCATAAAGTCCAGTCTTCCTGCCAAAGTAGGAATCCTCCCCACAAACTCCTTACAGGTACCCATTCTACTTCTGCATGAACATTCTGAGTGACAGAAAGCTTACTGTATTTCCAGGAAGCCCAATCATTTGTGAATACTATAGCAATTTAAAAATGGTTCTTTATACTAAGTCTTATACAGTTCTAGCTTTTCTTTGTGCTGTTACCATCTGGTAATAAAGGAAATTTTAGAAAATTGTTCAGTAAGAATAGGATGACCACTGTCCTAGTTTGCCTGGAACTGAGAGGTTTCTTGGGATATAGGGCTTTTGGTGCTAAAACCAGGAGCATCACAGGGAAACCAGGATGATTGGTTGCCTTAATTAAGAACAAATAGAGATAAACTTACCAAAAAGTGCAGAAGGATTTCATATATTTACTCTCCCATCAGACAACTATCTTCTTGGGCAGTATGTCCTTTCAGGAAGCATTGCTTCTCAGATCAAAGGGTTAGAGGAAACTGTGGCTTAACATGAGTGGTTCTTCCAGGATTACATTTCTTAAGATAATCATTTTTATTTGACTTACTTTGGGTATGACTGCTTTAGTATTCTGCGGGAAATATAGACAAGGATCTCCTGATTTAATCAATGAGAATCTCATGGGAGTACCATGTGATATAGACAACGTGTCCTTCATACAAAAGCACTTGTTACCCAGGTTAACAGTAAAATAATCATCCCAGAGAAATCAAACAGGAAAAATGTATATAAGAGGGTCTTGGTCTATACTTAAAATGACATTCTCAAGTTAGAAAATTCCAACTGAGTGATTTCATCTTCAGAAAGTACTGAATCTTCCTACAACAAAGGCAGATCTAGCATTCATTAAAGTATCCTATTGCTGTTTCAGGGAATTCTAACCCTATTAGATTTGTTCATTGAGATAGATTTGTTCCAAAAGGGTCAAAAAGCCCCATGGATAGATCCCGAAATTAACAGAGGCAAGCTAGTTAGAGCCCAGCCTGGGCGCTGGTCATTTATGGAATGAATGTTGAGAACAGAGAGATTCCATAAAAATGTTTTGATAAGGAAAAAGAGCAATACTAAAAGTGAAATTATATAGAAAAACAGGGGAACTGATACATGGGGACCTTCAACTCTACAAGTGTAGTAGTCATAAAACCATATATACAAGCCATTTAGCAATCCATTAAAGTTATAGAGTCAAAGTTCCCAGAGTGAACAATATCTATTCTCCGCGAGGGCAGGAGAGATCTCAGTTCCTGGTTTCTGGCCTGAAAAACCAACAGGGGAGGAAGGTAAGGAGGGAACATAAATGCACCTATGGATTCAGATACAAAAAGACCTGGCGCTTGCTCTAACTCGGGGCGGGCTTTAGTTCACAGAATCCAGTCCATCAAGCTGCAGCTTCTCCCTTAACAACTCATTTTCCTACAGGGAAAGAATAAGAAAGTCCCTCGGTATGTATTTTTTTTATCCCAAATTTTATCTGCAAATATAAATTGGCCAGCTAGTGGCAACTGGCTTGCATGGACTCCATTTGGAATAATGATGAAGTTCAAAAGGTTAATCAAGTTATTAACATTTTAAAAGAAGGGAAATTTTCTTTCCCAGATGGCTTAACAGGTGACTCCTATAAATTACACAGTACATTACAGCGGGCATCCGCTAGCCCAGTTATAGTAGAGAGTCTGTCAACATTTCCATTATAAAGCCCTATTTTCAGAGTTTATAACTCAGCCATAAAACTCTGCTCCAAGCTGGGCCTTGGCTTTCTAGTCGAATTCTCAGCTCAGCAGCAAACGCTTTTTTTCTTTCTTCTCCTTTACCTTCTCCATCTTCTCCATCTCCACCCTCTCCTGTCTGCCTCCACCAACATCTCCTCCTCCTCCTCTTCCACATCCTAACCCTCCTCCTTCTCCTTCTTCTTCCCATGGTGAAAATGTTTTTTTTAAAAAATATTCTGAGAAGAAGCGAGAGAGTAGCACAGACATATATATACTACCAACTGTAAAATAGTCAGTGGGAAGTTGTTGTATAACAAAGGGAGTCCAACTCGAGGATGGAAGATGCCTTAGAGGACTGGGGCAGGGAGGGTGGGGGGGACTCGAGGGGGGGAAGTCAAGGAAGGGAGGGAATATGGGGATATGTGTATAAAAACAGTTGATTGAACCTGGTGTACCCCCCAAAAAAAAATAATAAAAAAAAAAATATTGCTCTATACTAACTAAATTAAAGGAGGACTTGCGTGTAGGGAATCATCCAGACACTTCATATTGAAGCACATTTTTCAATGCTCAGGGATTGAGAGGCTTTTTTTCAGAAACTATTAGAAATCAAGATTTTTCTAATCAAGGCCTGTGTCATAGTCCTTGGAATCATAATGAAGATGTGTAAGCCACTAGCATTTTTGAAGGGGAGAGGTTTCAGGAGAGGGGATTTTATCTTAGAAATGTTTCACTTGATTTCTTGAGTGCCAAATGTCCACATTTAATCCCAACCCCTAAAGGTAACAGCAACAGCATATATCCTGTAATTTCATCAACACATGCATGGGGCTTTGGAGAACACAGCATCAGCACAGCAACTTCCAGATGGCAGGTATGTGTGTGTTTACAGGCCACCAGGGTAGAGAGAGACAACACACAAAATACGAAGTGACAAAGAAGGTGCGTAAGTGATGAGCGGAGGTCTGCGTTCCAAGTCTGGTCGGTCACAGCCTGGAGAGTTTTTATGGCCTATTCAAGGCTGTGGTGCAGACTAAACAAAGTTTCCTCTACTTTCACCATGACATCCTCAAAGACCAGGCCAGAGGGTGGGGAAGATGAAAGTGTACAGCCAACTCTGCTCAAAAGAGAGGCTGCTGCTTCCCTGTGAAAGCTCTGCTGCGGACCTTGGAGCCTCATCCCCAGGTCCCCTCCCAAAACCCATCTTAGATGGAAAGTCAAGTCACAAGGGAATTTCTCTGCACAGGCAGGGGTAGGGGGGATTCCAAATATGAAGTTGAAACTCTCTGACAGGGGACAAGCAAGGATAGAGCAGGTCACAGTGGTACTTGGACAGTTTTTCCCCCAAACCCAGGCCAAGGAGGATGCATCTGAAAATGCTTAAGAGAGAGGGTGGTTTTTCTCATCACACCAGTTTGTCTTGATGCCGACTCAGCCACTCCTAAAGTTAGGTATCACCTCCCCACCTGGAGGGGAGATGGCCTGGGGTCAAAGGGTAGCTAATCTCCCTCTTTATCCAGGGAGAGACCTATCGGCCGCCTCCTACATCAGAACAGGAGACAGCAGCTGTTGGATTGCCCAGGCAGCAGCATTTTGGTCTGAGAAATGTTCCAATAGAGGTGCTAAGATTTATCTATTGAGCTCAGCCCAGGCACATCTGTTGAAGAACCTCACTCACATATCCTATTCTCCCAACCGATGGCCTTCTCATGTGTTTTTCATATTTTTGTTCATATTTTTTAACATACCTGCTCATTAGCAAAGGTATTTGGCTTGGAGGAAAAGTGTACCCCTTACAGCTCATCTTTTCCTTTTCTTGAGTCCTGTACTCATGTCATACTTGAATTTGTGATATACATCACCATCATTTTCATAGCAATAGAAACAGCAGACGTTGCGAAAACAGGATTCATGATTCACTGAAAGAAAAGAACTGAAAAGAACTTCAGGGAACAGCAGGTCCAGCCTCCTGTCACAGACAGGTACACAGCTAAGCAGACCAAGAACTGCTTTCAATCAGCACGCTCCACCTTCGCGGATAGTTCATCTTTCCTGGCTGTTCTGTAACTAGATATCTGACCGTGTCCTACACAAACTAGCCAAGAGCTTCAGATGGCAGGGACTGCGTCTTGTCCATCATTTTCCCTCTAGCATTCTACCCAGTGTCTGAGAATCGTGGATATTTCAATGAGTTTGCTGAATAATGAATATACTGCACATTGAGCCTATAATCAGCTTTACAGCCAAGACTTGTTCCTGGTGTGTCTAAGTATTTTCTGCTATAGTTTAAATCTATTGAAACTGATTCTCCATGAAAGAAGTAAATTGTTCAAATATATCCATGAAATGGTTACTCATTCCAGTGTCTAAGGCAAGTTACTGATTCACCACCTGAGTCTTTAATCGTCCTGCTTAAAAGTCAGCAAGTTCTTTATCTTCATAACAATCCACTTTCTGCTAGAACAATGTACTCTATTTCTCTTTGACGTTTTAAATTCTAATTGTAACTCAGAGCGCTGAGTGAGAATTCTGAAAGCTTCAATTCTAGTCCTGCTTGTTGAGTGACCCTCTGTAAGATGAGCAACAGCTCTGAGCCTCGGTTTCCTCATCTGTAAAATTCCTGCCTACTTCACAAGGGCCGTTGTGAGGGAAAAAATGAAATAATATATGTGAAAGCCTTTGAAATTCTTAGTTGTACAGAAGTGGCAATTATGAGTGTTACTAACAGTATTCAGGTAGAGTGTACTTACTGCCGAACACAGCAGATTACTTGCCAGCCCAGTGGTTACCAGCCTGGAATGATGGTTTCTAGTCACAATCTTACAGTTGTTAAAGAAAACCAGAACTAGAAAGTAGTTAAAGCGGTAAGGACAGATTTTATTCAGGAACTGTTGGAGTAGAGAAAAAGAGACCTCAGTATAGAATTGGGCTCAATTCCCAATATAACAAGAACAAGTGGGGATTTATAGCCAAGGAGAGGGTTGGTAGGGTTGATGATGGAAAATTACTAAGAGAAGACATCGAGGACGGGGGAATTCTTGCTTAACTGACCCAACGGGATTCTTGCTGCAGGCAGGCCAGGGTAATCAGATATCAAAGATGGGGGGATTCTCTCTAAATTGACTTAGCAGGATTCTTGCTAAAACTGGGCTATGCAGGCCCAAGAAGGACTAGGATAGGGATACAGACAGGGCCAAGGTTGAGGCCTAACGGAGAATAGGGCTCAGAGGCACTGACTAAAGTTTGATTAAGGAGAGGGTCTTTGTCACAATACTAAGTAATACTCAGCTTTAGCCTGTGGCCCTCCTGGGGTCTCTATTTTGGCCATACTTGTGCCACTTCTCATCACATCCCTTTTTAAAAGATATATATATATATATCTGTTTCCTAGGCCCTAGTTTAGGCAACACGTCACCCAGAGAGCCAACCATGAATTGAAATTTCAGAATTTGAATGACAGTTTAAGCGTTGTAAGCAAGATGGAATTCAGCCTTTCATGTCTTTGTAAACGGAACATGTAAATATATAGGTTCTACTTTACAGACTGAGAAGGCGACATTTCAAACTTAATTTTCCTTAAAGTGGAAGCCAGCTGGAATACATTTTTTAATCTCAAAGGTAATGTGTTCTTTTTCTTTAATGAACTTCTTTCTTCTTCTTTTTCACTATTTTAAGGTCTAGTATTATTCCCCCAACCCAGCAAAATGACAGTTGATTAGATACAAACTGAAATTTTTATTTGCTGACTCCAATATTTCATTGAAAATTCCACGGTAACCCAGAGCCCTCACTTTCTGAATGGAGTCTCTGGGTCTTCCTCTAGACCTGGGCCCACAGATATTCCCAGCAAGGCTCCAAGAGGCCTGGAGTTGGCCATTCATCAGCCTAACCAAAGCAGATATATTAACAATAGCCATTTTGGACAAGTGGCCACATACCTTTCAGCATTACAGATTTCAAACTTTTTAACTGAAGAGCCCTGTAAGCCTTTGCCCATTTTCTTCCTAGGCCTCCTCTGACACTTCCATCAAGGAGGCATCTGTTTCTCTTCTCTTGCCATCATATAGGGATTAGATTATGAGGAATCTGTTTTCTCAGTCCTCCTCTTTTAACCTTCTATATCCCAAATCATTCTTCTGCCTCCTCTAATTGGTGTCTGTTTTCATGCTTTAGTTTTCCTGATGTTTCCCTTCATAACTGGGCAACACCTGCACGTTCATCCCTCAGGTTCTTCCTGAGATCTGGGATTCTGCATTTTTCTGAGCCTCCCTCCCCTCCTTCACAATGTTTGATTGAATCAACACCAGTGATAATAGTTTTGAGACCCTGCTGTGGGCTGGGGGTTTGATGTAGTTGTTTTTAATCCTGATAACCCACAGGATAAGTATTAATATCTCCATTTTACAAAGAAGGAGCAGGAAGTCCAGAGGCAATAACTGAATTGATCAAGGTCACACCTACCCCTGCACAGATTAAGGAAACTGTTTTTTGATTCCAGTTTCTGTGTTATTTCTACTAAACTAAATAGACTTGCTATCCCATTCATCTTATATCCCTGTTTCCATTCTTCTTCCCATGTTTCCCTTCTCTCAATTCACTACCAATCTTAAATCAACCATGTAAGTGTCCAACACATTAACTTTCATTTTTCTTCTTTTTTATCCTACCCTCACCCTTCACTGCACCGCTCCCCAATTCCTTCCTGTATTTCCTCCCATAGGGGATAATACAGTCCCCCAAATTTACTCTTCCTTGAGGAATCACTGGACAAACAAAATGAAATCTGGAGCAGATAGAGAGCAGACCCAGGTTTGGGGAAGCCTGAAGCGTATATATTTTGAGAGATATCTTTAAGAGAAATAACGCCAAATTACTAATATAAAATTAGGGAGACATATAAGTATTTATTTAGAATGAGAAAAGAAATTACAATAAGCTATAAATTTAAAAAGCTAAGAAAAATCACGAAATCCAGAAATTCAACAGAATATTTTTATTAACTAAAAAACTGACATATCTGTATGATATGTTTTGTCCTACATCTTTTGGCTGTCAGTTTGTCTCTTCATATGACAAAAATATTTTATTATTTTATATATAGAATTTTTTAATTCAGAAAAATTTTAAATTCCTCTAGAATAATTGTTCAAAATTTATTTTTCATAGTTGGTAGCTTAAAATAGTTTATTTGGGCTTCATAACTATTACTGGTAGTGATATGCTAAGGTGCTGTTCAATATGCTAGAATGCATAACGTGTACAACACTACATAAATGTTGTGTATGATACAGCTTCGGCGTGTGCCCTACAAATATAGAAAGTCTGGTAAATTCTATTTCATGTAGTTCTCATTAATAAAAAGAAAAGAGGCTGTATAGTGCTTTTACAATTTCATGTACTGCATTTAGGAATATAATTTTATCAAGAGAGAAAACTTCCATTTTGTTTAAGCATTGATGAGAATTAAATTTATGGCTTACAATTTTGCACATCTACAGTGTGAAGGAACTTTCCACCCTAGCTTTTAGCTGTTCACATTTGAACTGTTCCTCCTCCACCCCACATGCTTCTCCTGTTGGGCACTGCTGTGCACTATGACTTTCTTCTTGCAACTTCATGTAAAACACTGGGGGATTCATTTCAGTGAGCAGTATTTCTGTTATTCCTACATGAGACAGCTAGAAAACTGCTCATGTAATAGATTACAAACCATAAATACATCTTACAAAACCCAAATTAAGTGAACCTCAACTTAACTTCCTCTTAGCTGGATCCCCAAAAATGTCCATAGCCCCTCCATTAACATCTAGTGTAAGAAGGGTAACAGAGGGAAATTCAGAGTGGAAAGAGGCAGTCGTCTTAATCAACTGCAGTCAAAATATCTTACCTTTGCAAATTTTACAAAAACTATGACCATATACACACACTTATAGGTCCCCTCTCAGAGCCTTAGACATGACCTGCGTAAGCAAGAGGGACTCTGAAATATAAGTTTTATACCCTTCTAGGTAAATCTGCCTCTGGTAGTTAGTCACCAAACCAGCTTCCCTAAACAATTTTCAAGACACTGTAGGATGAAAGGCATGCCCAACAAAACAAAAGCAGAGTTATCTAGCAAAATAAACATTTTAATAGAATTAAATCTTATTGATGAAGCTACTAAATCCAATAGACTTTAGAGTCCTTGATTATAGACCATTTTATTGTATTCTTTCATCTGTAAATACCCATATAATATAGTAAGTTCTCAATACAAGTTTTGTGAATTAATGAATGAAAGAATACACAAATTAATGAATGCTATTAAAATCCAAAATTTGTAAATGTATCCTTGGTAAGTAAAATAGAGCATGAGGTAGCAAAGAGAGAGTGCCACATTCACAACTGTTGAAGTTGCAATGTCTGCCTCATACCTGTCAAATAAGTTGTAATTCAAATGATGGTGTTTTCAATAGAGATTGTTGTCTGACTGAAAATCTCTATCCAAATAAAAATGTTTTTAAGCACTCCTGGATGTGAACCCAATATGGAAATGGATTTGAAATAAACATTAAACGTTTTGCCATCTGTTGCCCTGCTGAGTCACTGAAGAATATCCTCCTCAAATGTTCATATTTTCAGATTAATTGGTCCATGGCTGCCAGGCATGAAGAAGAAAGAAAATTTGAAACTCAGTAATTCCACTAAGTTGTAAAAGATGCACCACAGAGACACTGCTATTTGGGGATGAATTTGTGGATTAACACTGGAGTCAAACCAGGGGAAACATTCCTAGGTTGTCAGAACATTTTATCCAACAATTAATCATAATCAGCACATTCCAATAACTATGATTAATTTTATGTTTAATTTTTTATCTCAAAACTTCTACCAAAATATTACTTTACACTTCTAATCTTTAGAGGATCATCTTTTTAATGAGAATCAGAAATTTAAGGAAGAATTTGGAGTGAGGGAAGGAAAAGATAAAGGGGACAGAATAAGAGACAAGTGGAGTAAATGATGAATGAGTGAGATTTCCAGAATAGCAGCAAATAAGGAGAAGAGAAGACTTTAAAATAATCAAAGAATCTAGTACTCTTTCTCACATTTCAGTCATGCCTTTCCTCTGAGGGGTGTAGCACAAGCCAAAGAAGTTAGTTCCAATCTATTCGAGGCTCAAAGAAACAACACCCAGTTGGTCTCCCTCCTGCACACTGCCTCTAGTATTACTATTCAGCACTAACTCCCCCACATTTAAAGGCAGCCTGAGTCCTGAAACCCCAATCCCAAATGCAAGAGTTTCATGCTACTTTTGTAGGCTGAATATCAGTCTGTGTCAACTGCACATTAGCATCAGGGTATAGGGGTAAATGTAAATGGGGAAAAGAGGCAAACACTAGGAAATAATTGCAGAAATGCCTCTTAAGAGTGGCAACGCAATTTCTCTAATGAATAAAAATTTCAGCAATCCTAATCAAAATCCCAACAGAATGTTTTAGAAATCAAAAAGCTAATTCAAAAAAATGTGTTAGGAAAAGCAAAAAGATCTAGTAGAGCCAAAATATTTTGAAAAAGAAGAACAAAGTTGGGAGACTTGTAGGACTTAATTTCAAGACTTAACTACAGTACAGTAGCCAAGACATCATGATATTTGTGAAAAGATGAACACATAGGTCAAAGGAACAAACAGAGAGTCCAGGTATAGACCCATACATACATGGACAATAGTTTTTACAAAGCGTCAGTGGATAAACAACCGTCTCTTCAACAAATAGTGCCAGCACTATTGGATATCCAAGTGCAAAAAAAATAAACTTTGACACATAACTTGCTCCACGTACAAAAATTAACTTCAAAAAATCACAGGCTTAAGTGTAAAACAGAGAACTATACGAATTCTAGAAGTTAACATAGGAAAAAATATTCATCACCTGGTTTATGTACGATTTCTTACATAGAACCAAAAATAAAAATAAAACCATGAATCATAAAAGAAGAAAAAAATTAATAAATTGGCTTTCATCAAAATTAAAAACATCTTCTCTGTGTTTTTTTAATTTTTTACTGAACTATAGTTGACTTACAATGTTATGCAGTTTCAGGTGTATATATATATATATATTCTTAGCTGTACACCTGAAACTATACAACATTGTAAATATGTATATATATATTTACATATACACAACATTGTGTGTATATATACACACATACATACACAACATTGTATGTACATATATACATATATATATATTCTTTTTCAGATTCTTTTTCATTACAGGTTACTACAAGATATTGAATATAGTTCCCTGTTCTATACAGTAGGTCCTTGTTTTTTTACCTATTTTATATATAGTAGTGTGTATATATTAACCCTAAACTCTTAATTTATCCCACCCACCCCCTTTTCCCCTTTGGTAACCATAAGATTTTTTTTATGTCTATGAGTCTGTTTCAGTTTTGTAAATAAGTTCATTTGTATCATTGTTTTTTTGGATTACGCAAATAAGTAATATCATATGATACTTGTCTTTCTCTGTCTGACTTACTTCACTTAGTATGATAATCTCTAGGTCCATCCATGTTGCTGCAAATGGCATGATTTCACTCGTTTTTTATGGCTGCATAATATTCATGTGTGTGTGTGTATCATCTTATTGTCCATTCATCTGTCAATGGACATTTAGGTTGCTTCCATGTCTTGGCTATTGTAAATAGTGGTGCTATGAACACTGGGGTGCATGTACCTTTTCTCAATAGAGTTTTCATCTTTTCTGGATATATGCCCAGGAGTGGGATTGCTGGATCATATGGTAGCTCTATTTTTAGTTTTTAAAGCAACCTCCATGCTGTTCTCCACAGTGGCTGTACCAACTTACATCACCACCAACAAAAACACCTTCTCTTTGAAAGATAAAGTTAAGAGAATGAAAAAAAAATGACATAAAGTAGGAGAAAATGTTTGCAAAACATATATCTGATAAAGGACTAATAATAAGAATATACCAGTATTCTTAAAACTCAATAATAAGAAAACAGCCCCATTTTTTTTTTTTAAAAAGGAGTAACATTATCAAGATGGCAACACAGATTATTCCTAACTTTCCCCTCATAAGAAAACCAACTAACAGCTGTCCATAGACAAGACCCCTCTGCAAAAAATCCCAGACCACAAAGGGAGATCAACTCAATGATGGGTGATGCCTTGGAGAGCCGGGACAGGGAGGGTGGGGGGGAGTCGTGGGAGGGAGGGAATATGGGGATACGTGTATAAATACAGCTGATTGACTTTGGTGTACCTCATAAGCTGGTACACAGTCTAAAGCAATTATATTACAATAAAGAGCAAAAAAAAAAAAAAATCCCAGACCACGAAAGTGAGGCTGAAGAACCAGATTGGACCACAAGAGACTGAGAAGGGTAGGAGGAGCAGCTACTCTCTGACTGCACTGCCCCTCCCCCATGCCAGAACAACACTGCACTGAGAGGACGCCCCAGGCCTACGGTTTCTCCAGTGAGAAAAGGAGAGCCCAACATGGACGTTCAGCTAACCACATGTTGTGGGTCCTTTCCCAGGAGGCCTATTTGGGTGTCTCTTCACAGGAATCACAGGGGAAATTTGTAGGGCTTGACCACTGGAGATCAGACTGTGATGAAGTAGAGGGCAGGGCTTACAGATCTTGGTAGACCAAGTTCCTTTTCACATCAGTGCCCAACTAGAGATCCCAGCCAACTGCTCAACTACAGAGCCAAGCCAGTGGCCCCGTTTGGCCAGGAAAATTGGTGTGAAGTTCTGTCTGATTCAGGATCCAAAACAATGAGCCTATCTGGGCTTGGAGCCTATGCTGCCACACCACCCAGGCAAGGAAGCTAATTCATAGCCCCACACATTGCTAGGTGCAGACTTCACCCTCCAAGAAAACCTTGGGAGAGCACTTGGGAAGCAATGTAGCCCCGCGGCACTTGAGCAGAGAGCCCAGCCAGCGGTTCTGCCTTCTACAGAGCTCAGCTGGTGGCCCTGTCTGGCCAGGGAGCTCAGTGCACAGTTCTGCATGATTTGGGTTCCTGGTCAGCAAGCCATGCTGGCTTTGGAACATGTTTTGTTGCCCCACCCAGGCAAGGAAGTAGGTTCATGGCCCTGCCTATGTTGAATATAGCCCTCAGTCTCACCCAGTGAGGAAGTCTTAACAAGGCACCCAGGAGGCTGCACCCTATATTCCACCTGCAATCATCCAAGCAGGGAGTCCAGCCAGCAGCTCTTCCCATCTGCAGAGCTTAGCTGTTGGCCCTATCTGACCAGGGAGGTGAGTGGACAGTTCTACCTGATTCAGTTTTCTAGCCAGTGATTCATGTCAGCTATGGAATCTGTTACATGGCTCGACTCAACCTGGGAAACAAATTTGAAGCCCTCCCTAGGGCTAAATATATCCTCCAGTCCTACCTGACCATGAATCTAACCAGAGCAAGCTGCAGAGCCCATCTATGGCCTTACCAACAATGTCACTTGAGCAGAGAGCCCAGACAATGGCCCTTCCCATCAGTGAAGCTTAGCCAGTGGTCCCATCTTGCCAGGAAGTTTGGTGGGCAGCCCTGTCAGATTCAGGTCCCCAGTCATTGAGCAGTAATGACCATGGAACCTATTCTATAGCCCTGCTTGTGCAGGAAAGCAAGTTCTAGCCCTGCCCAACTGCCACTCCCACCTGAGTAGGAAACCCAACCAGAGAATCCATGCAACCATGGAATCCATCATGTAGTCTAACTAAGACAGGGAACTAAGCCAGCAATCCTACCCAACTACTCCCAACCAGCAGCACTCCCCTGGACTCCAGTGCCAGGGTAGTGACCTCACCAAATAGAGACCCCCCACCAATAGCAAGCCCCATCTGCCCAAAGACACTACCAGCTGACCAGTACAGAACCCCAAGTTGAACAGACTGGTGAAGGATTGTCTCTGCCAAAGTGAACCTGTGAGGCCTGGAGGAGGGGCCCACCTATTCAAATGCCCAGATACCAATGTAAGGAATCAAGGATCACAAAGAATCAGGTAAAAATGATACCACTAAAAGAAATGAATAAAGCTCCAATAACAGACCCTAAAGAAATGAAGACCTATAAACTGTCTGACAAAGAATTCAGAAAATCCTCTTAAGAAGTTTAGTGAACTACAAGAGCTAAAAAATATGACTGGCTTGAAGACCTGAATAGAGAGCTTCAACAATAGATTGACCAAGCAGAAGAAGTAATTAAAGAACTAGAAGAGAGATCACTTGAAATTATCCAGTCTGAGAAAAAAAAAAAGAAAAAAGAATCAAAAAGAGTGATGCAAAACTATGAAAGTTGTGGGACACCATCAGGAAAACAACACACACATTATGGGAATCCCAGAAAGATAAGAGTAAGAGAAAGGGACCAAAAAAGATATTTAACAATAATGGCTGAAAACTTTCCAAACCTTGAGAGAGAAACAGACATCCAGATTCACAAGGTCCAGAGAACCCCAAATAAATCAAACCTGAAAATAGCTACATGATGACACATTAAATTGTCAAATGTCAAAGACAAATAGAGAAATATGAAAGCAATAAAAGTGACATGTCACAAAAAGGGGAAAATCCACCCCCCTCCAGCCCCAATAAGACTATCTGTGGATTTCTCAACATAAAATTTTCAGGTCAGGAGAGAATGGGAGGATATATTCAAAATATTGAAATTAAAAAAACCTGTCAACCAAGAATACAATACCTGACAAAGCTGTCCTTCAGAAATTAAGGAGAGATAAAGACTTTTCCAAACCGACAAAAGCTGGGGGAATTTATCACCACTAGACCTGCCTCACAAGAAATGCTAAAAGGAGTTCTTCAAGCAGAAATAAAAAGATGTTAGTTAATGTCATAAAAAATATGAATGCAGGTGTAAAACTCATGGGTAATAGTAAATACATACTCGAAGTCAGATTCTCTAATACTGTGATGGTGGTGCATAATTCACTTGCAACTTTTAGTTTAAAAGTTAAAAAAAAACTGTGGTAAAAATAACCATAACTACAATAATTTTTCATTGGATATGCAAAATAAAAAGCATGTAAACTGTAACATCAATAACCTAAAATGTGTGTAGGGTGGGGAAAAGAAAAGTATAAGGTTTAGAAATGCTATTAAAGTTAAGTTGTTATCAGCTTAAACTAGTATGTTATATATTTTATGTGAGCCTCATAGCACCACAAAGGAAAAACCTGTAGTAGTTGTACAGAAGATTATGATAAAGTTGTCAAAGCATACTGCTACAAGGAGTCATCAAATCACAGAATAAGAAACCAAATAGGAAGCAAGACACTAAGGATCTACAAAACTTTCAGAAAACAATTAACAAAATGACAATAGTAAGTCCTTAGCTATCATTACTTTAAATGTAAATGGACTAAATTATGCCATCAAAAGACACAGAATGGATGAATAATTTTTTTTAAAAATCCAACAATATGTCCCCTACTACAGACACATTTTAGCACTAAGACACACACAGTGAGAGTGAAGGGACTGAAATGATATTTCAAGCAAATGGTAACCAAGAGACAAAGGGGCCAATTTATTAAGAATATGTGATAATTTTAAATATTTAAGCACTCAACATTGGAGCACCTAAACATATAAAGCAAGTATTAAACAGAACTAAAGGAAGACATAAACAGCAATACAATAATAGTTGGCAACCTTAATACCCCACTCTCAACAATGGATAGATTATCCTGATGGAGAATTAATAAAAAAACAGTAGATTTGAGCAATGCTATAGACCAAATGGACCTACCCAAAACACTCCATCTTACAAACAGCAGAATACACATTCTTCTCAAGCGTGCATGAAACATTTTCTAGAATAGATCATGCTAGGCAAAAACAAATCTTAGCAAATTTAAGAAGATTGAAATCATACCAAGTATCTTTTGTGACCACAGTAGTATGAAACTAGAAATTAATCACAGAAGGAAAACTGGAAAAAATCACAAAATATGGGAATTAACACACTCCTGAACAGACAATAGCTCAAGAAAGAAATCAAAAGGAAAAATTTTTAAGTATCTTGAGATTTTCAAAAAAAGGAAACACAATATACCAAAACTTACTGGAGGAAGCAAAAGCAGAACTAGGAGGAACATTTATAGTGATAAACACATACATTAAGAAAAAAGAGAGTTCTCAAACAAGCTAATCTTACACCTCAAGGTACTAGAAATAGAAGAACCAACTAAGCCCAAATTTAGCAGAAGGAAAGAAATAATAAAGATTAGAGCAGAAATAAAAAGATGGAGAATGCGAAAACAATGGAAAAGATAAATGAAACCAAGAGTTGGCTCTTTGGAAATATAAACAAAATAAACAAACCTTTAGCTAGACTAAGCAAGAAAAAAATAGAGAGAACCCAAATAAATAAAATTATAAATAAAAGATAAATAAAATTATAACTGATACCACAGAAATACAAAGGGTCATGAGAGACCACTATGAAAAACTATATGCCAACAAACCGGACAACCTAGAAGAAATGGCTACATTCCTGGAAATATGCAATATACCAAGACTGAATCATGAAGGAATAGAAAACTCAAACAGACCAGTAATGAGTAAGGAGACTGAAATAGCAATCAAAAACCTCCCCAAAGAAAAAGCCCAGGACAAGACGGTTTCACTGGTGAATTCTACAAAATACTTACAGAATTAACGTCAATACTTCTCAGATTCTTCCAAAAAATTGAAGAGGAGGGAACACTACCAAAGTCGTTCTATGAAGCCACCATCACCCTGATACCAAAACCAGAAAAGGACAATACAAGAAAAGAAAATGACAACCAATATCCTTGATGAATATAGATGCAAAACTTCTCAACAAAATACCAGTAAAATATCAGTAAACCAAATTCAATAGCACATTAAAAAGATCATGCACTGTGATCAAGAGGGACTAATCCTTGAGATGCAGGAATGGTTCAAGATACACAAATCAATCAATGTAATACACCACATTAATCGAATGAAAGATAAAAATCATAAGGTCATCTCAATAGTTGTAGGAAAAGCATTTGACAAAATTCAACAGCCATTCATGATTTAACAAAAAACCTCTCAACAAACTGATATATAAAAAACATGCTTCAACATAATAAAGGCCATATATGACAAGTCCACAGCTAACATACTCTATAGCGAAGGTTGAAAGCTTTTCCTCTAAGATTAGGAAGAAGACAAGGTTGCCCGCTCTTACCACTCCTAGTCAATAAGTACTGGAAGTCCTACCTAGAGAAATCAGGCAATAAAATAAAATAAAATAAAATAAAATAAAATAAAATAAAATAAAATAAAATGCATCAGAATTGGAAATAAGCAAAATTATCTATTTTCAGATAACATGATTTTACATGTAGAAAATCCTAAAGATACTACAAAAAGAAAACTTAAAACCAATAAATGAATTCAGTAAGGTTGAAGGATACAAAACCAACATACAAAAATCAGTTATATTTCTGTACACTAACAATGAATTATCTAAAAAGAACTTTTATAAAATCCCAGTAGCATCGGACTTCCTAGGTGGTGCAGTGGTTAAGAATCCACCTGTCAATGCAGGGGACCCAGGTTCGAGCCCTACTCCAGGAGGATTCCACATGCCACGGAGCAGCTGGGCCCCTGCACCACAACTATTGAGCCTGTGCTCTGGAGCCCGTGAGCCACAACTATTGAGACCATGTGCCAGAACTACTGAAGCTCATGCACCTAGAGCCCATGCTCCGCAACAAGAGAAGCCATGGCAATGAGGAGGCCGCGTACCGCTCGCGGCAACTAGAGAAAGCCTGTGTGCAGCAGCAAAGACCCAACACAGCCAATAAATAAATAAATAAATAAATAAATTTATTAAAAAAAAATCCCAATAGCATCAAAAACAATAAAATACTTAGGATTAAATTTAACCAAGGAGGTGAAAGATATTTACATTAATAACTATAAGACATTAATGAAAGAAACTGGAGACACAAATAAATCAAAGGAAATCCTGTATTCATGTATTGAAACAACTGATATCGTTAAAATGTTCATATGACCCAAAGCCACCTACAGATTCAATGCAAGCCCTAACAAGATTCCAATATCATTTTTCACAGAAATAGAGAAAACAGAGGCAAGGAGTGGGGAGTGAAGGGACTGAGTGAAGGTGATCAAAAGGTACAAACTTCCAGTTATGAGATGTTATGTACAGCATGATGACTATCGCTAACAGTACTGTACTGTTCATTTGAAAGTTGTTAAGAGAGTAGATCTTGAAAGTTCTCATCACAGGAAAAAAAATTTTCTAACTGTGTGAGATGATGAAAGTTAATTAAACTTATGTGGTCATCATTTTGCAATATATGCATATATCACATCATTATGTTGTATACCTTAAACATATAAAGCTATACATCAATTATTTATTTATGTTGTACACCTTAAACTTCTCAATAAAGCTGGAAAAAAATTAAACTCAAAAATATTTTTAATAAATAAATTAAAGTAAGAGGAAAAGATTTGAAGAAGACATTTTACCAAAGAAGATATATAGAGCAAATAGCACATGAAAAAAATGCTTAATATCATTAATCATTAAGGAAATTAATTCTAAAACCACAATCAGATACCACTACATACTTATTAGGTGGGCTTTAAAAAAAAAAAAAAAAGATAGTTACCAAATACTGCTGGTGAGAATGTGGAGCAAGGAAAGCACAACGATAAGTAAAAGAAGCCAAATTCAAAATAATTTAAATAATATACATTTCTTTTATACAACATTCTATAAAAGCAAAACTAGAAAGACAGAAATCATATCAGTGGTGTGTTGGTGCCGGAGTGGGGAGGAGGAATTATCTACAAAGGGACTTGAAGGAAACTTTTGAGATGATGGAGATGTTCTCTATCTTAATTGTGGAGGCAATTGTATTACTATGTAAGTTTGTCAAAATTCGTCAACCTGTACACCAAAGAAGGGTGAATTTTACTATATGTAAATTATATCTCAGTAAACCAAAAAACAGGCATCACAATAAATCCAAAATTAACTGCATATAAATCATCCTGTGAATCATTATTTTAATGACGTTACTCAAACTGAATCAGAGCAAACCAGTGCATTATTTAAATTATTGAAACTTTTAGTGATAGATTTCCAGATTAATAGAATACATACTTCTAAAGCGTTCACCTCAATTGTTAAAAGGTGAGGCATCATTTAGTATTACTGTCATTGATTAGCATCTATGGTAATTGCCTGTGACATTCACTATGCAAGAAACATTTCTTGAGTGTTAGTAGCCTACAGGCCTAAAAGGACTCATTTATCACCAGTTCTTGGCCAATAAGATATATTTCAGTCTTCCCCAATAAACTTTCATAAGGTATGATCAGATAAGACCAAATTTTAGAAAAATAACTTCAAGCTTAGTTTCAGCTGGTGCATAATGGTAGAGCTGTTTAATATTAGAAAATAAAGCCATACGGTATGGCAACATACAAAGACTATAATTACTATACTTAGAATGAATGAAACTTATCAAAGACATTTTAAGTGGCCTAGATATTATAACTTTCAAGTTACTCAAAAGCAAAATGCTAAAAATATAATGTAAGATCTAAGAACATTATCTTAATAGTGAATGGGAAGCAAATTACATAGGTGGAATTTTTTGTCATAATCTCAATCCTAGGTTTTAGTTGCACCTATACCATTACATTACATTTCCCCTACTTTTCATCTCCAAGTTTGAAATAATCAATTAATCCAGTAATTTCCATGGGCTCTTGCTGCAAATATGAACACACTAATGCTTCAAGAGTCCCCAAAAGACAAGCAATCTATATAGAATTGGTTTCGTGGGCACGCCACTTATGTAGTCGCATAGGTCTCCAGTTGAGAAGGTCCTAAATTTGGTGTGATGCTTTGCTATTGCTGTCTTGAAATTGTTAGTAACTTTTGAACAAGGGTGCCCCCATTACCAGTTTGTACTGGTCCCTGCAAATTATGCAACTGCTCCAACTTTATAAATACCAAAACTGACACAAAGGGTCTAAGTTACTCTTTACATAGAGTCACTTGGGTCATGCATTTGACTAAAAACTAACCAAATTTATCCTGAAATACTTTAGTTAAGAAACTACAGCTGGTAAACTGGCAAGTTGAGGTCATACAATGTTTAGGAACTTCTGGTAAGACAGACATGTTGGGAGGACAATTCATTTGTCCGAGGGTTTGGGACATCCACTTTCTACTCCAGGTAAAATAGGGTATAGAGAAAACTAGACAGATTTTCCTTTCATGTAATCAACTGTCCTTGTAAAGAAGCTCATATTTAGACTTGGTGTTAACGAAGTTTTCATTTTAATCTTTGGTCAGTTCTTCCTCCTGAAAGCTTTCATATATTCATTCACTTATTCATGTATTCAATAAATATCTAATGAGTGCCTACCATGCACCAGGCATTATATTTAACGCTAGACAGAAAATAGAAAAACAAAATTAGACGAAACAAGAAAACAGTGTTCTTCCCTCATGAAATTTAAAGCCACTGAATTAGACACTCCTTATGTTCCCAATTATATCTTTATAATTTTGTTACATTTTCTCTCAGGACATTGATTTTTAATCTATGAATCTGGGAGAACAATATGCTACATACCAAATTTTTCAATAGCAAAGTAATATAAGTGATTGTGCCTTTTAAAATGTCAGATTTTACTATTTAATAATGAGAGAAAGTTGGCTTTTTAAAAGTGCCTGGGCCATGTGTAAAGCATCCAGTAAACAGTCAGCATTGCTCCTAATATAAGCCATGTCACCAATCTTCCCTCCAAATGGCATGAGCTATGATGGTCAGCCTCGGAGCTGGCTTCCAGCCTAGTCAGCCGTTGCAGCCTGCCCAGGGCAGCAGTGTCTTTTTTAAGTGGGCTAAAAAAAGCATTTTGCTTGAATCTCAAATGCTGAGTCTTTCTGCAAGATGGCGAAGACATAACCCAAGTGCTTTGGAGCGGAGCTGATTTTAAAAGCATTAGAGCAAGTGAGCCTTCTCTTAATTACGGTCCAAATAAAAACCAGTTGGTCCCCTGCAGTCTTTCTTCATCCTCAGTGGTGTAGCTAGGGCTTTTCTAGAAAAGCACCTCTAGAAGAGCATCTCTGGATTCTAGAAAAGCATCTCTCTCATGCATTTGCCATAACACAAAGCAGCAGATGCCTAATACCTACTTTCATACCAGCTGATGGGCTGAGGAAGTGAAAACTGGTTGGAATTAAGCTGAACCTGGAAACATCCTGGTGTTCATTTTTATTTGAGGTTACAAAATCAACAGGTGCCATTTTCTGGGCTTGGCAAAGGAGAGCAACGTAAAGTATCAAGTGGCATTTATATATTTGGACATGAATGAAGGGTCATCTCCCCTGACAGCTTGGCAGGGATGAATTTAGTTCCTGCAAAGTATATGGAGGCTTTTATTCCTCCCCTCAGTGAAAATGTGTTATGTGCTCAGACTATCACCTCCTCCCTTGCTTTCTTAGAGAACATCTATTTCTGGTGGGAGCTGCCAGTTTACTATCCCTCAGTCTCAGCCCACAGGTGGACACATGACCAATATGAGCCACTCAGAATCTTCCTCCAGATTTCTCACAAGATCTGGAGGGAAAGGGCTTCCCTTCCTCTCAGGTCACTAGATAAGAATACAGGATCTTGGATTCCTGGAGTCTCATGAAGTCAGTCAGCTGGATAGCACAGGGCTAAAAGCAGAGAGAAGCAGAAAGAAGAGATGATGCGGAAACCCTGGTGCGCCTGACAGACCAAATCATGCAGAGGCCAGCCTCTCCTCTGCTCAGCCATTATTTCAGTGCATAAGCTAGAGCATCTCTCTTTTATATTTTACTTTGTTTATGCTAGTTCAAATTGGATTTCTGACACTTTCAAGGAAAAGAGTTTTGATCAATTCACTACCTACACTGAAGGCTGCCTTTTTACAACCTGCTGGACATCAAGCAAATTCAAATAATATCCAGGAAGATGAGAGGGAACCAGATTCTCCAATTTAAGGACGCCTACCTCTAACCAATTAATTTCTCTGTGGCTTGTCAGATTCATAGCACCAGATTTATGGGAGCAATTTATTAGAACCTAATGTTCTTCTCTGTGCACAGTAGATCTGTCAATCAAAGTCCATGTGCTGACAGTTGGACAGAAGAGGATGAGCGGTGGGGAGGGAGGAGGCAAGGAATAACAAGGGCCCTGCTCAAAGCCAGAACTTGGTCCATCATACAACTAACAAAATGAAAGTGTGACTAGGTTCATGAGCTTTCATTTATACCACTAGTTGTTTCCCTTCTCCAACAACTGGCTCTGTGGGTTAAGACTCATACTTCTGCAAAGCATAACTATCTACTCAAAGGTAGAGACCAGATTAAATGAACGTCGTCTAGCTGGAAAGAGTTCTTAAGTCAAGTACCAACTTCTTCCCTCATCCTACCCATTATGTCTTCTCTTCCCACTCCACCAACATTTTCATATATGTATCTCTACTGTTCATTCATTCATCCCTTCATTTCATGAACATTTCCAGTCATCTCCACATGCCTGCCATCATGATTTAAAACATGAGTCTCCCCTGATTTAAAACCTTCAATGGATTTCTGGTTTAAAATGTGGGAACTAAAGATGATCACATGATTCTCTTAACGAAAATGAACAAAAATGAGGGCCAGTGTGTAAGGTAAACATCAACATCAACGAAGCAAGCAAAGGGGAAAAACCTAATGCCATATTTATCAAAAACTGGAAGCTCAAGAGACAATTTTCTGACACAAAATGTGCCCAAGTCTCCCAGAGATAGTACTGGTGATTTAATAAAATCTTGAAAATTTCTACTGATACTCCTGATGTGAGGAGGAGAGGCCTTAAGTGGAGTTCTCTCCTCTTTTCCTTCTTTTGAGGAAAAGTGGTTGTTGGGGAGATGATGGTAAGAAGTAAATAAACAAGGCTGGCTTTCTTTGGTGGGAATGAAGACTCTACGACGCTACACTAGATTGGGGAAAATATTCCAAAGCCCAAGAGTATTTCCTCAATGAAAGAGGATACACCTCCAACTAGATACAATGAATAGAGTGATGAAAAAAAGAATGAGTCAAAATAACTCATCTGTAATATATGAGTGCAAAAAAATCTGAACTGAGTTTCCTATGTTGAACATGATCAAGTTGAAAACATGATGTTGTAACCATGCAAACATAGTATAAAGAGGAAAGAAATGAAAGGAAGTAACACAACAAGCAAGATAAGTAAAGAGCCTAGTTTGCCCAAAAACATAACCATGGAAGAGAAGAGAGTTCCCCATAAGCACTTTAGTCTATATAACAATTTCATAGGTGTGATAATTCAATAAGACAAGGTTAATAAGATGAAAAGGAAGTTGCAAAATTAAGAAAATAATTTGAAGACTAATTCAGCTAAATATCAAATTACTACCAAAAAAAAAAAAAAAAAAGCTTTGGGTAATCCCAGGAAACGCAGGGGGGAAAAGCAGAGATTAAAACAGTAAGAGCGGACTTCCCTGGTGGTGCAGTGGTTAAGAATCTGCCTACCAATGTAGGGGACACGGGTTCAATGCCAGGTTCGGGAAGATCCCACATGTCGTGGAGGAACTGAGCCTATGTGCCACAACTACTGAGCCTGTGCTCTAGAGCCCGCGAGTGACAGCTACTGAGCCTGCATGCCACAGTACTGAAGCCCACCCTCCTTACAGCCCCTGAACCCCAACTATTGAAGCCCACATGCCTAGAGCCCATGCTGCACAGCAAGAGAAGCCCACACACCACAACAAAGAGTAGCCCCTGCTCGCCACAACTAGAGAAAGCTCACATGCAGCAATGAAGACCCAATACAGCCAAAAAAATTAATTTAAAAAAAAAAGAGTAAAATACATAAGAATGACAAAGATAATACAGAATAGAGACAAGTGTTGATGTCCCTTAGGTATAGAATCCAAAATATAAAAGAAAAAATCATTCAAAGATTATGAGAAGAAAAATTCCCCCCCAAACAAAGAAAACCTTAGGTCTGCAGATTAAGAAATATACACCATGTTGTGGATATAACTAGTTTGTCCATGTGTTACCCATTTCCCTTCCCTTTACCTAAGAACAACAAGTTTTCATTTAGCCATCCACCCCTCCCCCACATGATTCCTGTGCCTTGGTGCCCAATGCCAAGGGTCTGTTCTGATTGGTTTAGACCAATCTTACAAATTCCACTGCCCTGGCCACACGTGTTGATTCAGGTCTGTGCATGAGAACTAAATGCATCAAAGCAAGTAAATTTTAGGATTTTTGCTTAGGATGTTGAAGAAAAATTACTCTATATTTCAGGGAATATGAAGTCTAGAGAGAACTTTTACAAATATTTCTTATAGTGAGATCTACCATAAATGTGTGTATGTATATACATACATATATATATATGTATGTACATATATTAATACAGCGGTCCCCAACCTTTTTGGCACCAGGGACCAGTTTTATGGAAAACAATTTTTCCACTGACTGGGGAAGAGGGAATGGTTTCAGGATGATTCAAGCACATTCCATAGATTGTGTACTTCATTTTTATTATTATTACATTGTAGTATATAATGAAATAATCATATAACTCACCATAATGCTGACAGGAGGTGGAGCTCAGGCAGTAATGTGAGCAATGGGGAGCAGCTGTAAATACAGATGAAGCTTTACTTGCTCACCTACCACTCACCTGCTGCTGTGCGGCCCAGTTCCTAACAGGCCACAGACCACTACCAGTCCATGGCCTGGGGGTTGGAGACCCCTGTATTCATATATGCAGCAATTCTTTCAATTTACTTCACTTTCTCTCCTGATAAATTTAATATATGTTAAATCAAATCTTTATATTTCAAAATATTTTTGGAACTTCCTGGAAATCCACCCTCTAGGATACCAGAGAAAGATATTCAGAGGTAGGTGTCACACGGACGGCACTCCTCTGCAAGACTTCTCAAGGTGGGTGTGCTCAAGGTGGGTGTGCAGGGTGGGAGTATGGGGAGCAGCGGCTGGGGGCGGGGGGTGCTGCCACCCAGCACTGCAGCAGTAGCGCCCTGGAGAAGCTGCCAGCACTGGAACAGCCTAGCGCTAGAGAAAGTCTGCCAAAGGAAACCACCAGAACCAGCAAGCAAGACTCCTTTCCTCCTCCAATGACCACCCAGAGCATCTACTGACAAAGCTTTAGGACCAGCTGGCAAAGGAGAACATTTAAAGGGTCCAGATCGGTTTTCACAGAACAATCTGAAAGAATGAATTTGGAGCTGAGGAACAATACATTGATCATGTACAGTAAAATTTAGTGTTATCATGTGCATTTAAAATTTTTTACATATATATGATCTCATGTCACCATTATTGTCTTTCTCTGTCTTTTTTTAATCATCCTTAAAAAATTGTATCCATGCTATTAATGGTACCTATAGTTCATTCAATTGGCTTTATGCAACACAGAGTTATTAAGGGATACAGGTTCAGTATTATTATATTTTCCTAATGAATTGCTCCTTATACCTTTACCATTGTATAAGGAGCTCTTTTCCATAATAACACTTTGTGTCTTAATATTTATTTTGTCTGACAGAAATACTGCTACTATAATGTTTCTTTGTGTTTGTGGGAGTGTATGTTGTGTTCTTGATGTTTAGTATTAGATATTAGTGTATCTTTCCCCATCCCTGTGTTATATATTTGTATTTTTCTGTAAGCTACATATAGCTGGATACTTTAAATCCAATATGAAAATCTCTGCCTTTCAATAGGTGAATTCAAAGTGTTTTCATTTATTGGGATTACTGATACATTTGAATTTATTTCTACTATCTTATTTTGTTTTATCGTTACTTTCCTTTTCTATTTTAAATTGATATTTTCACCTGTTTCTCCTTTACTGCTTTCTGCTAGACTACACTCCAACCAACCATTACAATGCTTTACAATGATCTCATCTTTCATTTAACTGTAGTGTAACATTTAAGTTCTACCTTTATTGTTAAATCTCATTCCAAATTAGTCACTATTATTATTACTATTTTAGCAGGTTATTTACTTTATAGATAATAAAGTAAGAAAATGCTTGTTTAGGGGAATTCCCTGGTGGCACAGTGGTTAAGAATCCGCCCGCCAATGCAGTGGACACAGGTTGCAGCCCTGGTCCAGGAAGATCCCTCATGCTGAAGAGCAACTAAGCCCCTGCACGACAACTACTGAGCCTGTGCTCTAGAGCCTGTGAGCTACAACTACTGAACCCAGGTGCCACAACCACTGAAGCCTGCGAGCCTAGAGTCTGTGCTCCGCAACAAGAGAAGCCACCACAATGAAAAGCCAGCACACCTCAAGGAAGAGTAGCCCCTGTTAGCTGAAACTAGAGAAAACCTGCACAGCAATGAAGACCCAATGCAGCCAATAAATAAATATATAAATAAATAAACAAAATTTTAACAAAAAGAAAAGAAAATGCTTATTTATATTTATCCACGATTATGAGTTTCTTTGTTTATCATCACTCTGGCATCCAAGCCTTTCCTTCTGAGTTTGGTTCTTTTCCTAAAATACACCCCATGATAAGTTTTTTCAGTAAGGATAAGTATTTATTAAGTTCTCACACCATTTGCTTGAAATTTTTCTTTAACCTCACTCCTTAAAAATTATAAAACTAAGTATAGAACTTTAGGTTGATTTTCTGACTCGGTACTTTGAAGATGGTATTCTACTGTCCTTCAGCTATCATTGCCAATAAGTCTGCTGTCAGACATTTTTTTTCTTGGAAGAGAACCTGTCTTTTGTGTTCATAATTAAGGTATTATATTATTCATGAGTATTCTGAAGTTTCAATACAACGCACCTATGTACTGATTTTTTTATTTATATTTCACAAAGATTCAGCATATGCAGTTGTGTGCTGGAGTCAGCTCAGACCAGCTCACAAAGCTAGTTATGAATATTTCTTCCCAACACCACATTCAATGAAGAAACATGAATTTAGCTGGTAACTCACCTATATTCAGCTGGTAACCAGAAAGCAGCCATGATGACATTATTTACAGCACAGCAGCCAGCAAACACTATAAATCAGTGCTAATTCTATCTTGCCAACTGGTACAACAATCCCACTACTGGGCATATACCCTGAGAAAAGCATAATTCAAAAAGATACATGTACCTCAATGTTCATTGCAGCACTATCTACAATAGCCAGGACATGGAAACAACCTAAATGTCCAGCAACAGATGAATGGATAAAGAAGATGTGGTAGATATATGTACAATGGGATATTACTCGCCATAAAAAGGAGTGAAATTCAGTTATTTGTAGTGAGGTGGACAGACCTAGAGTCTGTCATACGGAGTGAAGTAAGCCAGAAAGAGAAAAATAAATACTGTATGCTAACGTGTATATATGGAATCTTAAAAATGGTTCAATGAACCCAGTGCAGGGCAAGAATAAAGATGTAGATGTAGAGAATGGACTTGAGGACATGGGATGGGGGAGGGGGAGCTGAGACAAAGTGAGAGAGTAGCACTGACATATATATACTACCAAATGTAAAATAGATAACTGGTGGGAAGCTGCTGCATAGCACAGGGAGATCAACTCAATGCTTGGTTATGACCGAGACGGGTGGGATAGGGAGGGTGGGATGGAGACCCAAGAGGGAGGAGATATGGGGATACATACATAAATACAGCTGATTGTTATACAGCAGAAACTGCACAACATTGTAAAGCAAATATACTCCAATAAACATCTGAAGAAAAATAAAACACTTAGTATACCAATGAGTACATGGTTCTTCAAATTAAGAGCTGGCGCGTTTTTTTTTTTATCAGTTTGAGAAATTCTAAGCCACTATCTCTTCACGTATGTCCCCTTCTCCATCCTCTTCATATTCTATCTTCTATATCTGTTAAACTCTTGTCCATTTTTTCCACCTCTCTCTCTCTCTCTCTCTCTCTCTCTCTCTCTGCTGCATTCTAGGTAATTTTCTTAGCTTTATCTTCAAACTCGCTAATTCTATCTTCAGGCATTTATAATCCAGTGCTTAACTCATCCATAGGGATATCAATAACATGTCTACATTTCTAGAAGCTCCATTTGTTCTTCAAATCTATCTCTTCACAGTGTGCTGTTCTCTTCTTATAATTTCCAGTTTTTCTTTTATCATTTTAGCAATTTGAAGCATAGTTATTTTATATTATTTGTTAGGTTGCTCTATTACATCAAGTTCATGGGAATAATAGTTTTCCTATTTATAGTGTCTACTGACTCTTTTGTGATAGATTATTTCCCCGTGGAATTATAAATTTTAATTGTTTCCCCCACCTTCCTTCTTCTACCCCCAAAATACCTGTGCACTCTGAGATATAAAAGTCTTGCTACAAAATCATTTTACTTTTGGTCTGGAATTAGTTTTGATATTTGTTTCTCAGCTTGGACATTCCACTATTAAATCAGTGATGTAAATTCCAAATTCACATGATTTTGGGTGAGTCTTTCTCTTATCTTCCCATCCAAAATTCCAAAAAGTAACAAATTTTCTAGTCACTCTACTTGAACCAGTAAGTAGGATTTTGCTCCTTTTACCAAGGAAGTAGCCTTTTCTCTCCAGGATCCCAGCTTTAAGCAGGGATCACTCAGGCCCAATGCCATATTTCCCATGTTTACATGGGCAAAAAAACCTCAGCCTCTAATCCACTTATCCAATCTAATATCTTCCAAAACCATCACAGCGTCTACTCAAAAGTTTACTGCTCAAACTTAATGCTGCCTTTATTTCTGACATGTCATCCTGCCAGAAGTGATCTTTATTCAAATCAACTTATATATTTAGATTTTATTCTTATACATTGTATCTAGCATGTTCATGGTTTCATAAGTGTGGAAGTGAGGAGTGGATGGAGTTTGTTAATTAAAAAGTATTTCGCTTTTTTAATCTATTTGCATGTGTGCACAGAAAGCAGTCCAGAACAATGTTCACCTAATGGTAATGATTGTTATTTCCAGAGATTCAGATTCATTGATTTTTTTAAACTTTCTTTATATAGGTGCAAATTGTTCAAATATTTCAATAATTACCTTGTCTCATTTTTAACTGGAAAAAAATAGTTATAAAATAAATGTTAGTGTCTCCTATGTCTTTTGAACAAAGACCAATCTCCTTAGCCTGCTAACCAAGGACATTCATGATCTGACCTCATCCTGCCTGTCTAGACCCATTTCTCAACAGTATCCCCATATTCCCTACCCTCTGGTTCACTGGACAACCCAACATTTCCCACACATGTCTCTTTTGTCACACTCTTATGACTTCATTGAGGCCCCTCCCCCAGTAGAAATCTTCTCAGCATGCCCTCATGTTCTCAGCAGGTCCCAGTATGACTCAACCTTCAAACCACTTCTTTTTTAAAGCCTCTTCATAACCCTTTATTTCCTCTTTTAGTCTTCCCCAGTCCTCAATATACAACATTTTCCATAGTGAATTACATGTTTTTATCTGTCTGTTGACCCTTTTAGAGAGAGGCAAGGACTACATCTAATATTTTGCCTTGTTTATGCAGTAAATGAATTCATGAATAAATAAATTAAATGAATGGTCACAACTTGCTGAGTTAAAAGCCAGCTTCTTAGAAATTTCACTCTGGGTGAGCTGCAGGTTCATTTGAGATGCTATATAAGTTTTTGTGATTCCCTATGTCCTCTGGGTGGTTGTTAATTGGAATACTTCAGTAGCCCTGGGTAGCTGTTGAAAAGTCTGTAGGGAATGAATGGCCAATGGTATTCTGTAATGCCTTACACGTGAATTGCCATTAGCCCTTTCTTTTTTAACTTTTATTGGAGTATAGTTGATTTACAATGTTGTGTTAGTTTCTGCTGTACAGCAAAGTGAATTGGTTAGACATATACGTATATCCACTCTTCTTTAGATTCTATTCCCATGCAGGTCATTACAGAGTATTGAGTAGAGTTCTCCATGCTATACAGTGGGTTCTTATTAGTTATCTACTTTATATATAGTAGTGTGTATATGTCAATCCCAGTCCCCCAATGTATAGCACTTTGACAAACAACATTTCACTTGATCCATTGAGGTAACTGGGAAAATAGTCATGTGCCCAGTTTGTAAATGAGAAAACTGATGTTTAAAGCATTGATGAATTACCCAGAGATTCAAGGCAACAACTTTGAGCCAGGTGTTCTGTTGCCCAGTCCAGTGATCTGTGTTCTGTCTCTTTTACCATCAGCCTCTACAACTCTACAGGTATTCCTGGGCCCCACTGTGGTAGGAGTTATAATGCCAGCTATGACACTGTGATGGTGAGAAAGCCAGGCTCAGACCTACATTATAACACCAGCTTCCTCCCTAAATTGCTGGGTGGCCTTCATGTCACCTCTCCGATCTTGAGCACTTTCATGTGCAGCTTCGATTTCTTCATTTCCAAAGTGAAGAGGACCTCTAAGGTCCTTACTCTTGACTGTTTCATGAGCCTGAGTCTCCATGAGAATATGATGAAGGAACCATGCCTAATTCAAGTTCTAGACTTCTTTCCAGCCACATTTCTAGATGTTTTCTGACCCAGGCTTTGCACCAGTGCCTGGAGTGCTGCCATCACAGGAACCTGAATCTTTGAACCTAGTCACATTCATGCTCTGTTCTTCTTACCATGATTCTTTCTTGACTTTAGACTGGCCTTTCTTTTCAGAGGACAAAAGGAGCATTTACACAACTAAGAACAGCTAGAGTTAACCAAAAAGTGCAACAGCAGTTTAAGACAGCCCACCAAAAAAGAAAACTAAATTCACCAAGCATAGTGTACAAACCTAGCACAGACATGGCCCACCTGCTTGCTATTTTCCCTGCCTCCTCACACAACAGTTCTTCAGTTAAAGCTTTATTATTTCCTACTCGGCATATTTTCAACAAACGCAAAAAGATTCACTCTAACTGTTCGACTGAAAAAGGGTATTTTTTACTGAGATGTCTTTCCCCTTCTTGTTTTGTTTTCATCACACTTTAACACCTTGCATGTTATTATGAGGGGGATTAAGTGAGCCTTTTATCTTATGGAATCACAAGACAATCAATTTTATAAAAGAGTCAGCGATGTCCTGGATGACAAAGAGGAACTAATACCTATCACTTAAAATTACGCACAATGCTGCCTTTAATATGAAATAAATGTGTTAAATCAAAATGTTACTAAACTTAAAAGGCAAAACAGGGAGACACAAATCCACACGTTTATTTGCAGTCTTCGTGCAGGGTGAGCTGGAGCTGACTGGCATTGTCTGCATAATTGTTTTATAATTTTATCTTATGTGAAAAAAATTAGTGGGTCGCTTTCTTCAAATAAAGAAAATAAACATGTGCCTGATATCAAAGCAGACAGTGAGAACAGAGCTAGGTGCTGCCACAGTGAAAGTTCCTACAGCTGACAAATAAAAACTCACCAGGACCGACTAGCTGGAGTTGACCTATAAATATGGCATGGAGCCGAAGAAGGAAAGTTGACTGAAACGGCTCAGTTTGTTTTACTTTTCTGGTGAAATGACCATTTGTTTCCAAATAGTCCCAAAGCTCATGTCTTTAACGGCCATTACTCCACTGTACCGGCATGCTGCTGAGGGCTTTGCTTATTCCCTAATTATTAAAAAGAGCTGCTGGAATTCATTAAGAAATTATAAGTAATATCCCAAGTACCTTCAAAACCAAGTTTGGCAGTACCCTTAAACCTTGCATCAATGGTAGACTCCCCTGGTTTTCTCTGAAACAGACTAGAAATTGACAATACTGGAACCACCTGAGCCAAAGATGAGGCAGCCAGTTATTTTCCAGTAATTGTTGTTCCCATGGCTTATTTAAAAGTGCTTCAAATGAGAATACAAGAACAAATCAAACCATTTTCAATAATCTACAAGTCATGCACAGCTATTTAACTAACTGTTGTGGTAGATGCATAAGCCTCTTAGACATTGTAGAAAACGAATGCCCTCTATTTTGAATTGGTGTGGAAAGTGAAATGTGTAAAAAGTAGGTAAACAAGATACACTTAAGACTCAGAGATTCCCAGTTAATTTTTTTCACTGTTAATTGAACTACTTAGTAATCTAAGTCAAATCCTATGGCAGCAAGTGCTATTACAACAACCATTTCACTCTGGCTAAAGCCCAGTAAAATTCAATGTCAAATTCCAGTAGAATTTGTGTTCAAATGACCTCTAAACTTGGTTATGATGGACTTTGACATTATTGTGTCCCATTTTGCTTCCTTGAAGGTTGATATTTTTCACACAATATAAAGAACTATTTTTCTTCTATATTTTTTCTATCATCTATTGAGTCTTTGATATGTCTCAGGCACAACAACTTTAAATACATCATCTTCTTTAATGATCACAACAACGCTTTGAACAGAAACTATTATTTATACCTGAGTATACTGAGATATATGCAGAAAGAACTGAGACAAGAAATTAAACTTTCTTGCCATCAGTCATGCAACTGGTAAGTGATGGAGTCCACATCTGATCTCAGAGAGTCTGACTCAAGCCCACACTTTTCACAAATTTGTTACCCAGCTCCCTCCTCTTCCCCACCTCCCCCCCATATACTGTTTTCCTCTATCTTAGCATCTTGAATCAGTTGTGATTTTTAATGTTTTCTAAGATAACAATCCACAATTTACATTCATTGTAAGCTTTCTCACCAATATACAGCCTCACCAATATACAACTGGAGAGCACCACAAATACTTGATACACACACATACACATCTACTGCATATATTTTATATCTATATATATTATCTATCTATATATGTATCTATCTCTCTATGCAACGGTAAGGGGAGGAGGGCAGACAGAGAGGTAGAGAGAGAAAAAAAAGAAAGATTGAAGCTCCAGACCCAATGTGACAAGACAATATTAAGCAGAGGGAAAGGCAATCTCTCCTACGTTTATATCAGGCACTCTGCTAGACCTATGTCCCAGCACATCGTAAATGCTTAATAAATGTTTGTGGAATATCTGAGGGAGAGAGTGAATGAATGGTGAGTAAGTGACACTAATAAGTAGGGCAGACATGGCTTCACGTTAAGAAGACTCAGTGCTCCTCACTGACACTAAGGTTGACATGAGTGAGTAGAGGTGACCACCACCAGCTGTGATGCAGGACAGCCTGTATCTATGGAAGCCTCTCTCTCAGCATGGACGTGTTAGTGCTGACCTGTGATGCCCAGTGCTGTGGGTATCTGAATGGTGAGCAGCTCAGAAAAGGATGTGGGTTGTGGTTAGAGTATTGGAGAAGTCCTGTCATAGAAAAAGAAGGCTCAGGGAAACTTAAGGTTTTCAGACATTGCAGGACTGTTTAGGGAAGGGGATTAGATTGGTTATGTGTGATCTGAAGGTATTCAGCTAGGAATAATGGGTATAAGCCACAGAAAGGCAGATTTGGGTTAAAGTTAGAGAGAATAGGCACTCTTCATTTCACCCACTGCTTGTGCTCTCCTCCTTCCTCACCACCTCCCAATCCAGAGCATCTTTCAAAGTCCAGAAGGACTTCCAGCTCCTCAGAGAAGCTTCCTTCTCCAGCAAGACTGACCTTCAGTGACTTCTCCCATCTAGGAACCTCTACTTCACCATCTCCCGCAGGTGATAACATTGCCTTGGTTCCTTCTCTTGTTCACTCAGTGCTCTGATAAGTGATAGGAATACAAAGACAAATAAGACTAGGTTATGAGTACTTAGTCTGGAAAGGAAGATAGAAAAGTGAAAACAAACAAACAAACAAAAACGATGATAACATACTTGGTGCAACAGAACCGTGCACTGAGTATTGCTGGTTCACGGAGGATAGACATCCAAATAAATCTGAGGAATCAGAGAAAATGTCCCAGGAAGATGAGGTTTACTTGTTTTCCACTGAGCTGTCTCTGAGGAAAGTTTGGAAACTAAGCAGGTAAAGTGGGAAAGGGTGCTCCAAGCACAGGGAATAGCTAAGGACCCAAGGGAATGTGTTCTAGGTGACTAGAGGATGCCAATGCAATTAGGAACTTCCTACAGCAAGACTCTTATTTCCTTAATATTTAGACTCTTCCAGTGCACATTTCTCAACACATGTGATTTAACTGTCACTAAATAATTGCTTATTAGACAAGAATAAATATCATAAGCAAGAAGGGACTGTGATGCTCTCTATCCTCATACTCATATTGGCAAGAACAGGGCTAGAATAGTCAGGTGTGGTTGGGTGAGGGCTATCATTTATAAAAATCTGGACAGTTCTTGTGGCATAACAGAAAGAGCATAGATGGGTTTGAAGCCCAGTCCCGTGACCACAGAAATAGCACATCTCTTTTGAGCCTCAATTTTCTCATCCTAAGACAGAGCTAATAGTATGTATAATGCCTCGTAGGCCTGCTGTGTAGTTTAAATGAGATAATAAAAGTGAAGCCCAAGAAAGCTGCCTGTTAATCTTAAGTGACCCATAAATCATAGATCTTATTAAGAGTCAGAAGAGAGTCTCTGAATTAAAGATTGAGAAGTTGGAGAATGATGTTATTAGCATTGTCATGAGCCAAACTGATATCCCTTTTACACCTAATAAAGAAAAAGGGGCATAGTGATTACTGAACCTTATTAGCACATGAGGCTCAGATTAGAGTTGCCTGGCTCAGCTACCAGTGCAAATTTGTCATTCCCCACAACTAGTACTTGTTGCTGACCCTGCCCTCCTTGGTTGGGTGACCTTACCATAAAGTATGCTGAGAAGCCTGTGCTGTCCAAAGGAGCGGCTGTCATCATTCATTCCATAATCAAACAAGATAGAAAGTCTTATTAATGAAAATTGGCTATTTCCTTAAAATTATAATAGAAGGTGGAATGCCAGGAAAAACGGAGTCTAACTGAATATACCGCTATGGGGACAGCATTTAAGTGTGGGAAGGAACTAATAATAAAAGGGAAAATCCACCAACAATGTTCACATGATGCTGAATGATGGTGGTCAATTAGGAACCAGCAGGTTTGCTCGAGCAAGGGACGTTTGTTCAGAAACTTCCAGATGGCAAATTTTTCATTCTGTGATGCTCATCAAATTTGGATCTGCCTTAAATTAGCCAGACGTGGTAAGCATGGGGAGGATTCACACGTGAGCAATCCCCAAATAAAAGCCTCTCATTTAATTACTTTTCTTTTCATGAAGGGCCCTGGGTTTAAAAAGTTAAAATGGAGCTTGTCATTGTGATATGCAATTCATACATTTCCAGTTTCATCCCGGCTCAGACTTTGGCCAAATAACTTTAGCCATTACCTGTCTTATTTGTGTGCTTGTCTATCTTGCTACACCTCCAGATAAATTAAAAAGACTTCCATTTTCTACTTCAGTCTTTGTCTGAATTATACTATATTCACTAAGCCAAGTTGCTTTCCTCATCTACCAAGCCACTAACTTTCTTTTACCTCACCCAGACCAAGGCACCTACATCATGGAAGTTTCCCACACTTAACCCATCCCATCACCCACCAGAACAATCCCAGCCCAGCCATTCCTCCTCCATGCTCTGGGAGTTAAGTCATCTGATTACATTTCAGTTGATGATATGTGTCTGTTTGTCTCCTCTAATGGCTTGTAAGGCCTTGGGGGTCGAGCTCATGTCTAATCTTCGCTTCATACATCTGTACACTACTGAATACATCATTACTGTACATTACTCTAATCCAGTGGGGACTCAATAAAAACTTGTTGACTGACTGATTTAGCACAGGGATGATTATTACGTAAGCCACTTTGGTAAATAAATTTCAAATAATGACCAGCTCACACAAATGTTTTACTAGCTCACCTTCCCCATGGAATTAATATAAAGAATGAAAATCAGCAGTCATTTCTACTTGCCCAACATTAAATGTTAACTCACCCCTAGAGAGTAGCTATTTTCAAGGCTAATTTCAAGTCAAAATGTCTAAAATGGTTGTCATTCTTGGTGACGTGCTGGGAGGATTCAAGAACTGAGGTATCAAATCCAGTCACTTCCACAGGTTATTAACCTCAACCCTGAAGATCATTATTTCTAGCATATTACTGATAATAATTCTAGCAGTTTATTTGAATTTGTTTATTAAATAAAAGAGACTTACTCTCAAAGACATTCTAACAAAAGCAATTTGATAGGCATTACATTTTGTTGTTGTTGCTGTAGAGTTGATGCACAATATTATTTTAGTTTTAGGTACAACATAGTGATTCAACATTTAAATACATTATGAAATGATTACCATGATAAGTCTAGTAACCATCTGTCATCATACAAAATTATTACAGTATTATTAACTATATTCCTTATGCTGTAACCCTGTGATTTTTTTTAATAAGTGGAAGTTTGTACCCTTTAATCCCCTTCACCCACTTGACCCACAACCCACCACACCCTGCCTGTCTAATGACCACCAGTTCTCTTTATCTGTGTATTATTCTGTTTGTTCCTTTGTATTGTTTTTTAGATTCTACATATAAGTGAAATCATATGGTATTTGTCTTTCTCTAATTTCACTTAGCATAAGACACTTTAGGTCCATTCATGTTGTTACAAATGGAAAGATTTCATTCTTTCTATGGCTGAGTAATACTCCATTGTGTGTGTGTGTGTGTGTGTGTGTGTGTGTGTGTATGCCACAATTTTTTTTATCCATTCATCCATCAATGGACACTTAGGTTGTTTCCATATCTTGGCTTTGTAAATAATGCAGCAATTAACATGGAAATGCATATATCTTTTTGAGTTAGCTAGTGTTTTCATTTTCTTCAGATAACTACCAGAAGTAGAATTTCTAGGTCATATGGCAGTTCTACTTTTAATTTTTTGAGGAACCTCCATATTGTTTTCCATAGTGACTGCATCAATTGACACTCCTGCCAGCAATGCACAAAGTTTCCTTTTCTCCACATCCTCAATAACACTTGTTATTTATCTTTTTGATAATAGCCATTCTCATAGGTGTGAGATGATATCTTACTGTGGTTTTGACTTGCCTTTTCCTGATGGCTAGTGACGCTGAGTATCTTTTCATATGTCTGTTCACCATCTGTATGTCTTCTTTTGAAGGCATCTATTCAGGTCCTCTGCCCATGTTTTTAATAGGGTACTTTGAGTTTTTTGCTATTGAGTTGTAATTTCTTTATATATTTTGGATATTAACACTTCTTGATAGGGATTGCACTGAATGTGTAGATTGCTTTGGGAGTATGGACATTTATTAATTTTTCCAATGCACAAATACAGTGGATCTTTCCATTTCTATGTGTCATCTTGAATTTCTTTCATCAGTGTCATATAGTTTCCAGAGTATAGGTTTTTCAAGTCCTTTGTTAAATTTTTTAAATATAATTTTATACTTCAATGGAATAAAATTGATTAGAAACCTTAGTTTGATTCATACTATCCTTTAATGATTCAATTAATTCAATATACAGGAATGTATCCATGAAAATAATCACCTGCCCTCTTACCCCTCTGAAGCAAAGATTTTTTAAATATATTTAAAAAATAAATTTAACACGTATTGTTTCTCTTTTTGTTCCCTTTTGCTACCCACTCAAACAAGCCTGGGAGAAAGGAGAAAAATAAGGAATTTTACATGTACCCTCTGTCCACATTATTTTAGCCTTTTGATGTGAGATGGGACAGAGGTTGACTGAGGTGGCTCTGAATTCAAGGGCAACAATTAGTAAATGAGCAGGGAGTCAATCCCAGTTTTATGGTATACACAATTTTCTTACCTAAACCAATGATTTTGGACAAATATTTTCAAGATTTATTTATTCTAGTTCTTAAATGTGTATGGTATAAACATGTTTAAGTAGTTAAACTATCAGTTTTGGTTATAAAATTTAAATATTAATTTAAAAGAAAGTGTTTTAAGAAGTACTGAAGTACTTGAGAATTAATATAAGATGCTATACCACTAATTATATTTAGCTTATTTCAGAATGATCGTGAGAAAACTGATTAGCCTATCTTCGGTCACGCTGTGAAAAGATTAACCTGCTTTTGGTGCTCTGATATCTTTTAAGCAAATAAGAGTTTCAATCACATAAAACACTTGCAACATTTCAGATCTCAGAAGGTTTCTTCAAGTCAGGTTCAGCCTGATTCACTGTGACAGCTTCTCTGAAGTTGCATCCTCTAAGATGCAATAATTGTCATTTGGGGGCCTTCCGGGTGAAAAGGCACAACAGAACCAAAGGAGCTAGAATATATAATCTGCACAGCAAAAGAAATGCTCAGGGTCTCAAGGGCAATGAAGTGAATACTTTACATTCAACTTTAAAGCTTACCTCCTTATTTTCTGCCCTTAATTGGGCAAATATCAGCAAATACAACAAATGGTCTTCAAAGTTTGAGCCACGCAAGAGGTAAACTCTACATTCACTATTCAGACTTCCAAGCTTTCCATATACATATAAATGGAAATAATTAGGCTTTGGATGGAAAAAAAAATACTGACAGAACAAAGAAAAACCATGATCTAATATCAGAATAAAGTTAACAAATGTCATTAAGTGAGATGATTGGTGATGAGTGAAGGTCATGCCCAGTTTACTTTTCACAGTTGACAGATCAAAGTCATTCCTTTATTTGGGATGAAGACTAAATACAGTTAGTTTGGCCTTGGAAAATCCTTTCACATAATATGAAGTCTCTCTGGGGTCTGCTGCTTCTAAGACACACGAATGGTCATAACAAGTGCCAAGGAGCCAAGACAGAGTGTCAAAAAAATTAAAGGGTACATTTCCGTTTAAGCAATGTTTTTTAATCCAGGATTAAATAATGTGGGAAATGCAGTCATAACACTATTACTGTGAATATCATATGGTACAGGGATACACAGAAAGATAAATAAGACTGTCATGGAATGATGGACTCACAAGGTCAGAAGGCAGTAAGAGGTCATTGTGCCTGACACCCAGCTCTTCACGAATCCTCTTCCCTGCCAGGTAGTCATCCAGTCCATAGCTGGAAAGCCTCCGTTGGTGGGGACTTCTCCAGTCCTGCTGTAGCCATGCATGGCTCCATCAGAAAGCTCTTTCTCCCGGTGACTAGGAGTCTGGTTTCATTCATTCTACCAAACAGCAATTTTAAAGATCATAGTCATTTCACTGTTAAATACTACTCCCAGTAAAATCATATCCTAGAAAATTAGGAGGAAAAATGTACTCTTTCCACACTTAAGCTTTCAAGTGTCAGAGGAGCAGCCTGAGAGGGTGTGGCTCTGTCCAGGCAGTGGTTGCGCAGGGCATGTGTTTCTGGTGAACAGATGGATGACCTTGAGTAAGTCACTCTTTATTAAAGGCCCTGGTCTCTCTAAAAGGACATCAATAAACAGGAATCAAACAAGTCCACAGAAATAAAAGAGAAAATTGCCACCGGCATTTATGCTGTGATTAGGTGTCTGGCTTCATCCGTTCTGTCCTATTGCTAATCCTTGAGACCAAACAAAACAAACCAAATCCTTCCACTACCTAACATTCCTTAGCAATTTGAAGACGGTTATCTCATCCATATCATCATACGTCTAAGTCTTCTCAGTCCCTTAAAATATTCCTTATGGGGTATTTTCCAATCTTCTCATTCTGATGAGGCTCTCTAGTTGCATTCAACTTGCCTATGTCCCTCTAAAAATATAGACCTGAATATAGAATTCCATGTATAATTGTCCCAGGGCAGAGACAAAGCTGACTATCACTTCTTTTGTTCTACATGCTATTCTTTCTGTAATTCAGCCAAGATCTCATTGGCACTTTTGGTAGCTGCTATCATTTGAGCAATATTTCTCCAATATAGAATAACTGACGTTTAATTAGTACTTTATGCTTTAGAAATAGTTTCATCTATATAGCTCATTTGAACCTGACAGCAATCTGTAATAAAGGTATTAT
This sequence comes from Hippopotamus amphibius kiboko, assembly GCF_030028045.1. NCBI lineage: Eukaryota > Metazoa > Chordata > Mammalia > Artiodactyla > Hippopotamidae > Hippopotamus > Hippopotamus amphibius. Next base: position 133,469,453 of record NC_080190.1, on the reverse strand, counting down.
TTTTGTCACTTTCAGATGAAGAAACTAAGATTTACAGAAGGTAGGTAAATTTTTCCTGGAACACATAAATAAGTTGCACAGCTAAGACCCAAATCCAGGTCCTCTGACTATAAATTATGTGCCTTTGTGACTATATTGCTCTCCTTTAGACTCCCTGATGATGTCTCAGTGATATAATGACAGATTATTGTCAAAGGCAGAACTTCAAAAATCACAGTTCCCTGCTTTTAGTGTAGGAACCGTACCCTGGGATAGAATGAGGGCAGTGTGACCTGCTAAGTCATGCTGCCTCCTTTTCAAATGGTTACAAACCATCCTTTTAATTATTCACTCCAGATTCTTGCCCATACCTGACTTCAAACTCAGTGGTCTGTTGTTTGTAGTCTGATTCTTTAATTTTTTAAGTCAAGACTACATTTTCAATGTTCCAGCCTTCAGGAATTGTGCTCCAAAATTGCCAAGAGATCACCAGTGCTTATTCAGGTTCTTTTTGAATTCAGATCTCATCATGTGGTGTATTTGCTATTAGTTAAAGCTTTAAAATATTCATAAATGTAATGATTTGCTCTATGCTGTCATCAAAAACTTTGATTTAATTTTTTTAATTTTGAAAAAACTGGGCTGAGGACAGAATCCTAAGGCACTTAAAGACCCCTGTGATTTCCTCCAACTCGAGAGCAGGGTACGACTTCAGAGGAGGCAGATCAGAATCCACGTGCTGGAGGCTGCAGAATGTGTAGGGTTGAAAAGCATATTACATATCACAGTATAATTTAATATTGAAAAAAATACTGGTGTTCCATAACAAACTGCAAGAACTTCGGGAGTTTCCAGGTTTACTGATTAGGGCCAAGGATTTTGAAAGTTTAAGACATATTGCCTTCATTAATAATATTCCATTAATCAGGATCCTTGAATACAACTGGGCAGCTAGCTATAAATCCCCTTTACTTTTTTCCACCCAGTTTGGTTTTTTCCCTTGTGGATGGGATTTTGTTAGACTTTGCCACACGCTTTACTGAAATCCAGCTACTCTATGTTTATTGCCTTTCTCTGATCTCCCACTCCTCCTTTAAACACTTTCTTCATTTGGTTTCCAGGACACCATACCCACTTGGGTTTTCCTTTTACATTTTTGGCTACGTCTTCTCCAGTTCCTCTTCATTTCCTTGACATCTGAATTTGGAAGTATCCCAGAACTCAGTCATTGGACTCGTTTCTTTTCTAACCACACCTACTCCAAGATGATCTCATCCAGACTCATGGCTTGGGCAGCACTGGCTGATGCTCACAGACCAGCTCTCCCTTGAACAACAGGTCTGAATATCTGACTGTCTACTTGGCAATCTCCATTTGAATGCCTAATAACGTTTCCAAACTTAATGTGTTGAATACTGAGCTTCTGATAACTGCCCTACCACTGCTGTCACCATAAACTAGCTCTTCCTGCAGCTTTCCCATCTCAAGAAATGAAAACTCATTCTTCTATCCCCTCTGGCTAAGAACCTTGGTGTTATAGTTGGCTCCTCTCTTTGTCTCACACTCCACACCCAAGCAGTCAGCAAATCCTGCAGCTCTAACATCAAAATATATTCAGAATCTGATCATTTTTCAGCATCTCCACTGCCACCATTCAGGTTCGAGGCAGCAGCATCTTCACCCTTTCCCACCCTTGCCCTCTCAGTCTGTATCCAACTCTTAGAGTGATCCCGCAAATATGTCAGGTCTCATCACTCCTCATTGCTCCTCATTACTGAAAACTCACCTCACTCAGAGTTAAAACCAAAGGTCTGCAGTGACCAAAGATCCAATATGATCTGGCCCTTGAGTACATTTTTTCTTCACCTCTACTTTCAGCTTTGCTTGCTCTGTTCAGCCCCACCAAGAGCCTCACTGTTTCTCTAGTGTTCCTGTCACAGGGCCTTTGCACTTGCTATTCTGATGCACTTGCCACTTGACCTCAAACACTCATCCCCTGGATGGTCACATAGTGATCACCTTCATGACTTTTTGGTCTTTACTTCACAATCACCTTGTCAGTGAGATCTTGTCTGGTCACGCCAGCAAAATTGCAACTTCCTGCAAAAACACACCTCAAATCCCTCTATTCTGCTTAAGTTTTACAATTTATCAATACCTAACATACTAAATATTTTACTTATTTATCTTTTATTTTGTCTTTTTCCACCACTAAAATGTAAGTTCCATGAAAACAGGGATTTTTACTTTTATTTGCTGTTGTATACCTAGTGCCTATAACAGTTTCTGGCACATAAAATGTATTAAAAAAACTTTCTTCATTTGATTTTGTTGAATGAATGAATGATCTTCCAATGCATCCCCTGTTGAGGAAGGAAATAGTGATGGTGACTCACTGAAGATATGGGAAGTCCCCGTGATCACTACTTCATTATTTCCAAATCAGTCCTTTGATAATCTAATTCTAGAATGCTGCCTGAACTTCAAACTGTGGTTCTCACATCTGAAGGGGATGCCTGAGTAGTGCTCTCACACACCCTGTACTTCCTTTCTCAAAGACTTACCAAACTATTTGTCATTGCTTTCTCATTGAACCATTGAATCTCCTGTCCATATACAAGTGCATGGCAGGTCACCAGGTGAGTCACTTTCACCAAGGACCTCTTCCAAGGCAGTACTGGCCACTCTATCATGGTCTCTCACATCAGCAGTCTTCAGACTTTCTTGCTCACATATCCCCTACAATAAATTCAAAAAACTCTGTATCCCTTCACATCTTTTAAGTTGAAATCTAAAATTTTCATCATACATTTGAAAACACATAGGTAATAGTAAATAGAAAATCTTTAAAAAGTTGTGAGCTGAAATATGGTGAAGGTTGAATGTTATCAGAGTGAATAGTTCATTACACTATGTGATAAAACCAGCTTTTACTGCCTTATGCAATAACATGCCAAATTCAAAAGAAATCATGCATACCTTTTATGTGTGGGTGTTAGCAAATGTATCTTGAAAAATTTAGTAGTTCCAGAAAACATTCCATTTAAAAGATTATATATGCGTTTAGAAGAATCAGAATTAGTAAGTACAGCATTTTGAGTGTCCTGAACTCAGAACATCCCAATACAGATCCACCCCCATCCTAAACAGAAATATGCACAAAACAGGGAAAGACAAAAAGTCCAATCAAAGTGAGATATTTTGATCTTTAAAGGAGTCTTCTCCAAATCAATTTTTCTAATTATTACTTTGGCCACAGAGAGTTTTACACTCTGGGACAATCCACCGGAGTTAGAGCATACAAGGGATAAACGTGAGTGTAAGTGAGTTCTCAGGCAGTGTTAGAAAAAAATAAATACAAATGGAAGGAGGACTTCCCTGGTGGCACAGTGGTTAAGAATCCATCTGCCAATGCAGGGGACATGGATTTGATCCCTGGTCCTGGAAGATCCCACACGCTGCGTAGCAACTAAGTCTGCACGCCACAACTACTGAGCCCGCATGCCACAACTACTGAAGCCCACACACCTAGCACCCGTGCTCTATAACAAGAGAAGGCACCTCAGTGAGAAGCCCGAGCACAGCAATGAAGAGTAGCCCCTGCTTGCCACAACTAGAGAAAAAGCCCTCACAGCAACAAAGACCCAATGCACCCTAAATAAATAAATAAATAAATAAATAACAAATGGAAGGAAAGTAAGGATTAGAAATTGACTTCCTTATATAAAAATAAACTCAAAATGTATTAAAGACCTAAATGTAAGACTGGAAACTATAAAATTCCTAGAAGAAAACACAGGCAGAATAGTCTTTAATATAAATCATAGCAATATTTTTTTGGCTCTGTCTCTTAAGGCAAAGGAAAAGCAAAGATAAACAAATGATACTTAAAACAGCTTTTGCACAGCAAAGGAAACAATTGACGAAAGGAAAAGACAACCTAGTGCATGGAGACAATATTCACAAATAATATGACGGATAAGGGGCTGACATCCAAATATATAAATAGCTCATAGAATTCAATATAAAAAAAACAATTAAAAATAAGCAGAAGACCTGAATAGACAGTTTTCCAAGGAAGACAGACAGATGGCTAACAGGCATATGAAAAAATGTTCAACATCAATAGTCACCAGAGAAATGAAAATAAAAATTACAATGAGGTATCACCCCATACCTATCATAATGGTTATCATCAAAAACACAAGAAATAACAAATGTTGGTGAGGACATGAAGAAAGTGAACCCTACTACACTGTTGGTAGGAACGTAAATTGGTGCGGCCACTGAAAAATTTTGGTTCCTCAAAAACTGGAAATAACTACCATATGATCTAGCAATACCACTTCTGGATATACATATTTGAAGAAAATGAAAACACTAATTCAAAAAGATACATCCACCCCAATGTTCACTGTAGCATTGTTTACAATAGTCAAGAGATGGGTTAGGTATTCAATAAATGGAAGCTAGTAGTAGTAGTAGTAGTAGTATTACTAGTATTACTATTATTATTATTATTATTATTATTCAGGAGACCTGCTTTAAAATCCTATCTTTTCTACAGAGCAGTTGAGTAAGTATAACTTTGAGCAAGTTATTTTAACCTCTCTTGAACTTCCATTGAGTACCTGTTAAGAAAAGTACAGCATGGGACTTCCTAGGTGGCACAGTGTTTAAGAATCTGCCTGCCAATGCAGGGGACACAGGTTCGAGCCCTGCCCCAGGAAGATCCCACATGCCTCGGAGCAACTAAGTCCATGCGCCACAACTATTGAGCCTGTGTTCTAGAGCCTGTGAGCCACAACTATTGAGCCCATGTGCTGCAACTACTGAAGCCTACACACCTAGAGCCCGTGAGAAGCCACCACGAGAAGCCCAAGCACCACAATGAAGAGTAGCCCCCACTCTCAGCAACTAGAGAAAGCCCGTGTGCAGCAATGAAGACCCAACACAGCCAATAAAAAAAAAAATCCAATAAATAAATAAATTTATTTTAAAAAATGATGTTAATTATAAAAAAAAAGTACAGCATACACTTAGTATCTGATTAAGCAATTGTACTCTTAGGTATTTATCCAAATAAATTGTCTGATTAATTTGTACACAAATCTTTATAGAACCTTTATTCACAATAGCCAAAACCTTTGCATTGTTTCTACAATGCAAATGCCCACTGACAGGTAAGTGGATAAACAAACAGTGGTAGTTCAGTGCAAAGGAACACTGTTCAACAACGGAAGGGAACAGGCTGTTGACACACATACCAACATGGATGAATCTCCATAAGCTGACAAAAAGAAGCCAGACACAAAAAGAGTAAAGACTATGATTTCATTTACAGGAAATTCTAGAAAAGACAAAATCTAGTCTATGGTGAAAGAAAGCAGTCGGTTGCCCAAGGCCTGGAGTGGGAGGGCATGAGGAAAACCTGGGGGGTGATAGAAATAGTCTGTATCTTGATTGTGAGTGAGTATACTTGTCAAAACTCATCAAACTGTACCTGTAAAATGGATACTTCCCCCCAGTATGTACATTACACCTCAACAAGATGATTTTTAAAAGTCCACATACCCTTATCCAAGATGTCAAAATCCAAAAGCTGTGAAAATCAAAAGATTTCATTAATGCAAAATGTGACCTAACCAAACATGAAACTATTCATAGTTTGTATTTATCCTATTGAGTGATAATATTCATGCATTAAACTGAAAGTAATTACAGGGTGCTTCCTCAGACCTGCGGCAGGGATGTACATACTACACAATATATACGCTGAATCACCTTTCTAAACTCTGAAATATTCTGGATTCTAAAACAGGTCTTGCCTCGGGATTTTGGATAAAGAATTGTGGATTGCTTTCTTTGTGCTAGGAAAAAGAGGAAGAACAGAAGAAAGAAAAAGGAGGGAAAGAAGAGAAAGGAAGGAAGAAAGGAAAGAAGAAGGGAGAGAGGGAGGGAAGGAGAGAGAAAAGGGTGTCTTCCTGGTACAAATCCTTCCTAACCAGTCTTCTCACCAGTGTTTCTCTCCTTGCCCTTCTGCCGGAGCAGCACCTGCTCTGGTCCTGGCTACAGTGATCTGATGACTCCCCCAGCCTCCTCCTCACTGCCTGAGCCACTAAAATTTATCTAATTGATCAAGTGTTTTTAAAAGATTCTGAACACTCACATTTTAGAATGTGGTTCCAAGAGCAGGCACTGTGAGACCCTTTATCATTCTTGACTCAGAATTAAGAACCTGGGAGAGACGGGGAAAAAAGATGAAAGAAAAACTATTTTGAGAATTTGCCAAATAGTGAATTTTTTCACACCCCTCTCCCTCAGCCTTTCCATGGAGGGTTGGTTTGAATCTAAACACTTCAAAGTTCTTTTGATATCTGTTTTCCACTGGTCCATATACCCCCACCAGAGAGAAATGGAGAAAAGATCTATACTTCATTGTGGGGCCTTGGAATTAATTTAAAGCAAATATTTCCCCTAAAATGTTTCAATCCACAAAATGAGATTGTTTTTCAAGTTTTTATTTTACTTATTCTGTTTCCAACATGTTCTAGTTGCAGCCTCATGTGTAAACTATTGTGAACATGTTAAATTAGAAACACATTTTTACTGTTATCTTTACCTCTCCAACTCTTAGTCTTCCCTAAAATAGCTTGTGACCTCTGTGGTGCCACAACCCTGCCACATGAATTTTATGTCCCTTCCTCCTTAATTAGCCATGGTTACAGAGCAGCAATTATGTACAGAATAGGGAAAACTCAGTATTTTCTCTAAGAAAGGGTTAAATAGACAAATGTTTGGATCAGGTTCCCCTAACACCTTTGGACTAATTGGATTTGAGGCTAAAAATAAATTACTCAATAGGTTAAAGTGAGGTAATGTTGAAAGAATTGCTTGGAAAAGAACTACAAAAATGCAAGAACGTCACCATGAATAGTTAAGAGCACCCTACAAAGGGAGAAGAAAGCAGGAATGTTTCTCAGCTAGATAAGGACACTTCAGGGTATAGGCCAGGTCATTCCTAAGACACTGACTAAAGACAGTAATGCTATTATCCCTTAGTGCTGATGGGAAAAGGAGGATTACAAAAGAGAAAAGTATTCCTATTCTTGAGGAATTTGCCATCCTCTCTAGCACTCTACTCCAAATCTACAGCTGCCTTTCTTCCCATGAGATGTCCTCAGCAAATAAAATAAGTGTGTGTTGAGGCAGAGAGGAGACGGATTCTGTGGTCAAATCAGTTTGTTAGAAGATGCCTGCCCTATCTTTCTCTTGGAGATGCACTATGCCTATTTGCATGTCAAAGGCTCTGAAAAGTCCTGCAATGAAGAAACCTATTTACGTTTATTTAAAGGGTAATTTCCCAAATTTATTTGACCATGAAACTCTCTGTACATCCACCAATAGCTCGCAGAACTGTGATTCCTTGGAACACATTTGGAGAAATATTGTTCTAGAATCACTATGTTCCCATGTTTTTTGCTGTTGCTACTCAACAGATGAAAATAAATCTCCCAGGTTTGGTCCACAAGTTTAAAATCATAGGGAAGTGTACATGATTTTGTTCCTCTAGTTCCTGTAGTTTTTTGGAAGGGGGACGCTTTCTAGAAAGGGAAGCATTTGTCCCCTTAGCACTATTGAAGCATGTTTAGTGGTAACGTACCTTGGCCACATCTGAGCACAAGCATCAGTATTGGTCTATAATAAATCTCTTCTCAACCCAGACCCACCACACCTGGACATGCTACAGAGTATAGAAGAGGGGTTACATGTGTGGGCTCTGGTGCTAAACCGCCTGGCTCTGCTGTGTGTTACTCACCCTCTGTATGCCTCAGTTTCCTCATCTGTATAATGGAGTGACAATATCAGTATCTACCTTAGGCTACTGTGAGAATAAAATGAGTTAATTAATACAGAATTTTAGAACAGCTCTTGGAACATAATAGATGGAAGGAAGGGAGGGAGGAGGAAAGAGGGACAGAGAAAGAGAGAAAGAGAGTAAGAATAACAGACCCTCTTTAGAGTTCTGGGTTTGCAGAGAATATATACTTAAGGACCCATTGGTCCAACAAAAGGAAATGAAGCAGTACTTTAATAATAGCAGCGCAAGCACAGGTTAGGTTCTCTGGTAAACTCGGCTAGAATCTAGGCTTCAACACCTAAGAAGAGTTTCCTCCTCCCTTTCTCATGGTCCTAAAATGACTCAGTCTATCAAGTAGATGAGCCTGTCCTACCAGTGAGGCAAGGGGGTGGGGGGGAGGACTTAGCCAGACCTATGCAGGGGGCCAAGCCCTAATCAGACCTACTTACCTGTGGAGGAGATAAGACAGGAAAAATACCTCACAAATATGAAAGAGATGCCACATAGATGCGAGATCGAGTAGACCAAGTGTGTGCCCTGTCCCCTGGACTCTAGCTTAGGACTCTCATGGTAGAATATCTACTCTAAGGAGAATTTGTGAACATTTAATCTACAATCTAAGTAATCTATAAAAATACTATAAAGATATTTACCAATTTACCAATATTTTGAGAACAGAAATATAATTCTATAGACTACCTTTCAAAACTGGAAATGTACTCAAATCCCCATTATCGACACAGCTATGCCAATATTCCTCACTGCTAGGCAGTGGGTGGGAGGGGAGCGGAAGGGGTGGTGAGGTGTTCTCAAATGATGAGTGGCTCTAGGCCCCCTGCTGGAGCTGCTGCTGGGGTCTGCCTCTACCAGGTCAACAGCCAACTGACTCCCTTGCCCCTCAGAGAGATTCATATCTCTTTTTCCCTGGACCATCTTTTCCCATTGCCCTGGTTGCTGCCTTCTTCCATCTTTTGAGGCACTGTCTTCAGCTTTGGTCCATACAGCTCACAGGAATGACATGATCGGGGAGGGGGAAGACATGGGGATTAAGGAACAGACGTTTAAATATCTATGACATGTGGGCAGGAGAGTCATTTCTCATGTTGCCGGTAAAATCACCACCATCCCTCTTTTTCCTCCCCATCCATTGGTTTTGAGACTGTTTCACACCCACTTATCTGTGTATTAAAAATTGCAACTCACAAACGGAAAATTGCTACATCTTTCTGAAACCAATAATGAATTCTCAGGAATATGTGCTCTAATGACTAAGGATCATCTTCAACAGTGTGACAGGGTGGGGTCCTAAATGCAATGATGCAACGTTGATTGTTCTTCTCTTGTTCACATTAACAGCCGCCTGAAAGAATCTGGAAATACAGAAAATGCATGCCTTCATGTCCAAGAGTAACCATAGGGTCCCTGTATACATTTTCTGTCCTCAGAATATACAGGCTCAAGTCTCTGATGTGCCAATAAGAGCCAATGGTCTACAGTTGAGACTGTGGCCCTCAGACCCCCACCAGGTACTAGGGGTCTGCCATCCAGTACCTAGCATAGCTTAGTTCTGTCTTGAGGGTAGCTCTGTACCACCTACTGGATCAGAGCCAGTCACTCCCCTCAAGGGATGCTAAGGTTCCTTACCCTAGCCCTTCTAGATGATTTCAAGTCACTTGCCTTTCTTTCAGAATGTATACTTAGAGATTCCATAGTGATATATCCTCCTCTACAGTAAAGCAGCAGGAATTGCCCTCACTGAAGAAAGGAAAAACCAAAAGTAATATCTGAAAGGCTTCCTCGCCCCCATTCTAGTGTAATATCCTACTATAAAATGTTTGGGGCCCTTCCACTTTCTAAGTGTGTGGCTGAGTAATTTTGACAAGGGTAGACCAGCCAGAGGCATCTCAGATTATCTTGTAGCCTCTTGCTGACAGGTAATGTACTCTGAGCTATGTCTCTAGCCCCTGGCATAGTGACTAGCACATATTAGGTGCTATATGAATATCTTGCAAATGAATTAAAGAGATGTTATTTTTTCATATTTGACATTTTTATATTCAAATCTTGTTTAACACTGAGGATAAACTGTTTTGCCTACACTTTCATATTCCTTTTGCCAAGGCTCATGGAGATTCTCTGCATATCTAAGTTTGATTGACAGTCTTCTGAATTCTATTTAATTAATTGAGGATGTTAATTACTGACTCCTGCCTCTTCCTCAGCCACCATCTCAAATTAATCAATCTGTTCTATAGTCTTAAATAAGACTTCTCATTAAGTCTCAAATCTGTCACTTTTTTCCTTCTGGTATGCCACCATCATAGTCTAAACCACCTTCATTTCCCTTTTGGACCCCTGCAACAAATTCCTAACTAGCCCCCCTGCCTCCAGTGTTACAATCCTGTTCAAATGCACATCTGGCCATATCACTTCTGTACTTAGAATCCTTCAATAAGAGACACATACCAGGGGTTCTGGGAACATGTGACCTGAGTGAAATGCCCATCTCAGTACTCTCAGAACAAACTACTTGTTTCTCCAGCAGGCATGTGCTGAGACCTGTGAGTGAGGGTTTGGGCTCCTTAGAGTCCCTTCAGATAGAAATAGTGTAGGATTCCCTCTTCCACTGAGCTGGGCAGTCAACAGCAGAGCAGAGTTGGTAGCCAGGACTTATGGGTGTAGATGCACAAGAGGAAGAGCTTGTCCATCAGGGATCTGTGGATCCCAACTATGCCCTCCACTTCCTCAAAGTTGACATCAACCTAGTAGGCATGTGCAGGTCTTTCAGACCCTTCCAAAGCCAAGAGAGGGAAGAATAAGTGGATAAACCCTCCCTTCTCCTGAGTTGAGTGAGTAAAGGGAGACCACAGAAGTTTCTTCCAGGTGTCTCAGCAGAATGCTGACATCTGCCTTTATACTACAGGCCTACAGGATCACAAATCCATTTTCTTTTCACCTCCTATAGGCATTAAGGACCCTTCGACAACCAGGCCTGAGTCCAAAAGAGTAAATGCGGAAAACTAACAACCTATCTCAGAAATCCCAGCATCCAGACAGAGGAAGATCAGATAGAATAATCAAAACAAGTTCTCAGTGAAACAGAACCGCTGGAGAAAATAGATGGAAATCTGAATAGAAAATAAGGTTAATAAGGAATTCTGAAAGCAGTTTTAAAGGACTTTACTTGCAAAAAAATAAAACTTCTCAGTGGAACATATATTCGTTAAATTAAAGGAGAAGGTGATCATTAAGACCCTAGTTTGTGCTCAAGAAAAGCAAATGCAAGATATACTTCGAAGTATTGAGTAAAGCGGTAAAAGAAATTAAAGTATCCAAGAAAAAGGAGAAACTGGAGGGGTCAGGAGAGTTAATATAAAAATAGTAAGTGTTTCTAAATAAGGAAAAGGAAGAGATGAAGGAAAGGAATCATTCAGTAAAGAGAAAATTTCCCTGAACGGAAGAAAGATCCGAATCCTCACATTGGAAGCGTATGTATGGAGTTTCAGGCTGGATTGACAAGAAAGAAAAATCACAGACAGGCAGGTTGGAATTCTTGAGCTTTAAGGAGAAAGAGGAAATCTCATAAGCATGCAGACAGTTAAAAATCAACCTACCTGAGATCGTGGGGTGGGGGGTGGAAATCCAACTTGTCACACAGAACCTAGAAATCTAGGAGTTATGAAAAACCATATACAAACAACTGAAAGAACGGACTATGAACTAAGAATTCAATACCCAGCCAAGACACTATTCTGTTGTCAGATGAGTGAAAAATACTAGAAAACAGGCAAGGACCCAAAAAAATCTATTACTCAAGTTCCCTTTATAAGGAAAATACTTGAGAAAAAAAAAATGAACAGTTTCATAAATGAATCAAAACAGAGATTCCAAGATGGAAGATAAAAAGGAACAAAAATTATTGAACAATAATACTTGATATGTGTGCATATGTATGTAAACTAAAATCTTAATGAAAATGCATATCTATTTGTGTAGTATATAGTGTATAATTTGTGATAAGTAAGGATGGTTGAAGCAGAAGGGAGTATTTTAAGAAGAAGTGCTATCTCAAAATGCAGGAGTTGGAGGTGGAGGGTGGAGAGAGGAGGACAGCAAAAGTGCTCTCAAGAGGGTAGAGAAAGGAGGAAAGGTAAGCAGAAATTAGAAGCATTCAGGGACTTTCCTGGTGGTGCAGTGGTTAAGAGTCCATGCTCCCAGTGCAGGAGGCCTGGGTTCAATACCTGGTTAGGGAACTAGATCCCACATGCCGCAGCTAAGAGTTCGCATGCCACAACTAAGGAGCCCGCCTGCTACAACTAAGACCTGGTGCAACCAAATAAATTATTTTTTAAAAAAGAAATTAAAAACATTCTACAGAAGGAAAGGTGAATAAATAGCATCTGTGGCAGCCATAGGAGTGCCACATCTTCCTTCAAGAGAAAACTGCCCATGAGGAATACAATTTGCTGACAGCCTCCAGAGGCTGGCGGGGAAAAGTGACTTAAAAATCTCTTAATGGTAATGATATGACTAAATATTTGAAACAGAATTAAAAGACAATTTGGAAAGGAAATGGATATAAGCTAAATATTTTAAAAACCAATGACTTTATTCTAGAATAAACTCTCAGGAATGAAATGGGAAAAAATTTTTTCATCTTAAAAGGGATAAAGATTATGAAATACTTAGGAATAAATTTAACAAGAAATGCACAAGAACTATATAAAGAAAATGAGAGATATTATTAAAAACAAACAAGATAACCACTCTCTTGGATGGGAAGACCTATTATCATCAAATGTCAATTCTCTCAAAATGAATATGCAGGTTATAGGGAACAGAGTACTCTCGTACATTGCTAGTGGAAAGAGGAGGTTTCCTAACATTTGTGGAAGGCAATCTTACAACATATCTTAAAATAAACAGTATCCTTTGACTCAGTAATTCCAGTCCTGGGATATAAAGCACTAATGCATAAGGACATATGTACAGGATACTTATTGCAGCGTAGTTTGTGGTTGCAAAAAGTTTTATAAACAAAATGAATGTTCATAAATGGGAAACTGGCTAAATATATTGTGATACATCTACATCATAAAATAGTATATGTCTACCTAAAAGAATAAAAAAAGAGCTACGCCAAGTGACTTGGAGGGAGTTCTCCACAGTATTGAGGGAGAAAAGCAAAATGCGGGAAAATGTGTATAGTATGATGCCATCTTGGTAAAAAGAAAAAAGCAAGCACATCACTCAAAAAAATGTCTGCGTGAGCACATGTGTGTATAAAATATATGCTTGTATTTCCTTGATTCTGAAATGCCTATTTTTTTCACACTATAACATCTCTGAAATGAGGATGCACCTTTCAGTCACCAAATGCCATATGGCAGTCATTACAGTGTTGTCCTTGCCTACAAAAGCACATCAAAGCATGTGTACCCACATGTAATGGGTGTCGGGCTTCAAGGAAGAGCCCAAAGGCAACTAGAGCACCGCCGCAGGCAGTGCTGCATCACGAATGCTCTTGGTGGCACAGATGACAGCAGTGCATGGGAAAGCACACACCCAACGTCTGCGAATTGAAAAGAGATTCCAAGAAGTCAAATTCTGAATATGAAGAAGTTTTAAGGATATCTAGCCCACTTTATTTCACTTACAGTTCTCCTTTCATGTGTACAAGTGAGTGATATCTAAAAAGGTCTAAAAGAACTAATTCAATAAGTTTAATAAAAGATACAAGGGTTAAGAAATCATTGTGTCATGGTTCAATTGGCAGCATTTTTTTCTTTCAACGTAGAACATAATTGTGTGTCTTACACTATAGCATCTTAAATTAAGTGAAATTTACAGTATAGATAATTGTATATTAATAGCTGTACAGGACTATATAAGTAAGGAGAAAATACGAATGAATACAATGTAGGATAGTAATATGAATGTATTAGTCTTCTAGGGCTGCCACAACAAAATTCCACAAATTGAGTGGCTTAAATAACAGAAATTTATTTTCTCTGGAAGCCAGAGATCAAGGTGTCAGCAGATTGGCTTCTCCTGAGGCCACTCTTCTTGGCTTGTAGCTATCCACCTTCCCACCATGTCCTCACATGTCCTCTCCCCTGTGTGTGCAGCCCTGGTGTCTCTCCCCATTCTAATAAGGACACCAGTCATATTGGATTAGGGCCCTACCATTATGATTGTATTCAATCTCAATTCTCTCTTTAAAAGCTCTAGCTCCAATAGATGCAGAAACAGCTTTTGACAAAATTCAACATCCATTTATGATAAAAGCTCTCCAGAAAATGGGCAGAGAAGGAAATTACCTCAACATCATAAAAGCCATATATGAGAAACCAAAAGCCAACATCGTTCTAAATGGGGAAACACTGAAAGCATTCCCTCTAAGAACAGGAACAAGACAAGGGTGTCCACTCTCACCACTATTATTCAACATAGTTTTGGAAGTTTTAGCCACAGCAATCAGAGAAGAAAAAGAAATCAAAGGAATACAAATTGGAAAAGAAGAAGTAAAATTGTCACTCTTTGCAGATGACATGATATTATATACAGAAAACCCTAAAGACTCTACCAGAAAACTGCTAGCACTCATTGATGAGTTTAGTAAAGTAGCAGGATACAAAATTAATGCACAGAAATCTCTTGCATTCCTATACACTAACAACGGAAGAGCAGAAAGAGAAATTAAGGAAACTCTCCCATTCACCATTGCAACAAAAAGAATAAAATACCTAGGCTAAGGAGGCAAAAGATCTGTATGCAGAAAACTTTAAGACACTGATGAAAAAAATCAAAGATGACACAAACAGATGAAGGGACATACCATGTTCCTGGATTGGAAGAATCAACATCGTGAAAATGACTGTACTACCCAAAGCAATTTACAGATTTAATGCAATCCCGATCAAATTACCAATGGCATTTTTCACAGAACTAAAGCAAGAAATCTTACGATTTGTATGGAAATGCAAAAGACCCTGAATAGCCAAAGCAATCTTGAGAAGGAAAAATGGAGTTGGTGGAATCAGGCTTCCTGACTTCAAACTATACTATAAGGCCATAGTGATCAAGACAGTATGGTACTGGCACAAAAATAGAAAGGAAGATCAATGGAATAGAATAGAGAACTCAGAAGTAAGCCCAAACACATATGGGCACCTTATCTTTGACAAAGGAGGCACAAGTATACAATGGAAAAAAGACAGCCTCTTCAATAAGTGGTGCTGGGAAAATTGGACAGCTACATGTAAAAGAATGAAATTAGAACACTTCCTAACACCATATACAAAAATAAACTCCAAATGGATTAAAGACCTACATCTAAGGCCAGACACTATAAAACTCTTAGAGGAAAACATAGGCAGAACACTCTATGACATCCATCAAAGCAAGATCCTTTTGGACCCACCTCCTAGAATCATGGAAATAAAATCAAGAATAAACAAATGGGACCTCATGAAACTTAAAAGCTTTTGCACAGCGAAAGAAACCATAAACAAGACTAGAAGGCAACACTCAGAATGGGAAAAAATAATTGCCTATGAAACAATGGACAAAGGATTAATCTCCAAAATATACAAGCAGCTCCTGCAGCTTAATACCAAAAAAGCAAATAACCCAATCCACAAATGGGTGGAAGACCTAAATAGACATTTCTCCAAAGAAGACATACAGATGGCCAACAAATACACGAAAAGATGCTCAACATCACTAATCATTAGAGAAATGCAAGTCAAAGCCACAATGAGGTATCACCTCACACCGATCAGAATGGCCATCATCACAAAATCTGGAAACAACAAATGTTGGAGAGGGTGTGGAGCAAAGGGAACTCTCCTGCACTGTTGGTGGGAATGTAAGCTGGTACAGCCACTATGGAAAACAGTTTGGAGGTTCCTTAAAAAACTGCAAAAAGAACTACCATATGATCCAGTAATCCCACTACTGGGCATATACCCAAAGAAAACCATAATCCCAAAAGAAACATGTACCATAATGTTTATTGCAGCACTATTTACAATAGCCAGGACATGGAAGCAACCGAAATGCCCATCAACAAATGAATGGATAAAGAAGATGTGGTATATATATATACAATGGAATATTACTCAGCTCTAAAAAGGGATGAGATGGAGCTATATGTAATGAGGTGGATAGACCTAGAGTCTGTCATACAGAGTGAAGTAAGTCAGAAAGAGAAAGACATATTGTATGCTAACATATATACGGAATCTAAAAATGGTACTGATGAACTCAGTGACAAGACAAGAACAAGGACACAGATGCAGAGAATAAACTGGAGAACTCGAGGTTTGGGTGGGCTGAGACGAAGCGAGAGAGTAGCATAGACATATGTATATTACCAACTGTAAAACAGATAGCCAGTGGGAAGTTGTTGTATAACAAAGGAAGTTCAACTCGAGGATGGATGATACCTTAGAGGACTGGGAAGGGGAGGGTGGGGGGGAGTCGAGGGAGGGAGGGAATATGGGGATATGTGTATAAAAACAGATGATTGAACTTGGTGTACCCCCAAAAAATAATAAATAAATAAATGAAATGAAAAAAAAAAAAGCTCTAGCTCCAAATACAGTCACATTTATGAGGTACTGGGGTTTAAGGCTTCAACTATGAATTTGAGTAAGGAGAGAACACAATTCAGTCCATAACAATAGGTTCCTTGGGGAGAGAGAATAAGAGAGACTTTGAAATAAAAGAAAAGAGAAAAAGGACCACACTTTTTTAAAAAAAGGTCATGCATATATAGGCACTTACACAAAATCATGCATGTGTCAGCCCAATGTTCACAGCAGCACAATTTACAATAGCCAAGACGTGGAAGCAACCTAAACGTCCATTGCCAGATAAAAGGACAAAGAAGATGTGATATATACATGTACAATGGAATATTGCTCAGCCATAACAAAAAAAGAATGAAATAATGCCATTTGCAGCAACAGGGATGGACCTACAGATTATCATATTAAATGAAGTAAGTAAAACAAAGACAAATATCATATGATGTCACTTATATGTAGAATCTTAAAAAATGATACAAATGAACTTATTTATGGTTACCAAAGGGGATATCAGGCAGGGATAAATTAGGAGTTTGGAATTAACATATACACACTACTATATACAAAATAGGTAAACAACACGGACCTACTGTATGCATAGCACAGGAAACTATATTCAATATCTTATAATAAACTATAATGGAAAAGAATCTGAAAAAGAATATATGCATATGTATGTATAACTGAATCACTTTGCTGTGCACTTGAAACTAACACAACATTGTAAACTAACTACTTCAATTAAGAAAATTTTAAGTAAAATCTTAAAAACTGAAATATCATGGATAAAGAAAACAAACTTATGGTTACTAGGGGATAAGGGGGAGAGGGATAAATTGGGAGATTGGGATTGACATATACACACTACTATATATAAAATGGATAACTAATAAGAACCTGCTGTATAATACACGGAACTCTACTCAATACTCTGTAATGGCCTGTATGGGAAAAGAATCTTAAAAAAAAAGGAGTGATATATGTCTATGTATAACTGATTCACATTGCTGTACTCTGAAACTAACACAACATTGTAAATCAACTATACTCTAATAAAAATTTTTTAAAGAGACAAAAAAAATAAAATCACACATGTGTAAGTAAATATATAAAGATACAAATATAAAATAATTATTTTAAAACCATTAAGTCACTGGTTTCTCACTGTCCTTGGGATCAAGTCCAAACTATAACATGGCTTATAGTCCTTTTAGGACTGAACCTCCCATCTCCCTCCCCAGCCTCCTCCATCTCTTGCATTGTTTATTTCACTCTCTCTGATCCAGAAACCCCTAACTTCTTTCACTTCCTCTGAAACTCCTGCCCCATCACTGTCCTTTCTCTTCAGAACACTAGTCTCCAAACTGCCAAGTTTTGCTCCATTCAGTCTTCAAATCTCAGTTTAGATTTTACTTCCTTTGAGAAGCCTTGCCCCACCTCACACCAGCTTTCTCATGGTAGCCCAAATTGCGCTAGAATCATCCAGATCTTTGTTTAAAATGCAGAGACCTTATTTTCACCCAGAGCTGCTTAATCAGACTACTGTGCCAGGGTGGGGTGGGGTGAGAAGTCCTCTGCATTCTAAAGTGAGTGAATCTATGCCAAGGGCTAGTTAAATCTCCATAACACATTGAACTTTCCCCTTTAAGATCCATCACAAGTGTTACTCTTTATTTAATGCGGGGATTGGCAACCAGGTAGAATACATTTTAGGCTTTACACATCAAGAAGCAAAATCAAGGATGTTATATAGATACTTATACAACAAGATAGAAAACAAATTTTCACAAACTTTTAAATAAAATTTTTTAACAAAATTCAAAAGACAGTGGAGTATAATTCTTTGTAATAGAAGTCTACTAATGAGGAAAACGGATTTTTTTTTTGGTTGGGATGACATTTTGCTTAAATAGGATCGAAGTTAGTGTTTTCTAATATTATAGTAGAAACATGGCCTTGTTCTTCTACAAAGCTTTCCCTGTTTTCTCTGCAACAGTGTCAGTGGTCATCAATCAATATCTCTTTGAAAAAAAGGTGCTACACAGCACCTCTGTGGGTCATCACATGTGTGCGTGCACACACACACACACAAATTCACCAAAGATGAACAAAAGCACCAATAAATCTATTCAAATCCGCCTCTAGAATTTCACTTCTCCTTTACTTATATGCCCTCTCTGTTCTGGCAATCAATTCACTTCCCTATCTTTTATTGAGTAAAACAAAGGCAACTGCTTATAGTCAATATATTTTAAAGCCAACTTTCCAGGTAGAAATGGGTACTTTTTAGAGTTGGAACTAGAAGCCAAATATAACAGATGACTGACTACATGTCCATAGAAAAATGTACAAACTCATTCTAGGTCCTGACACTTCAAGGTAAGGAGTTGTATCTTGGCCCTTCCAAATTTCACATGATCTTTCTCTTATTGTCTTCTTTAGTTTCTGGGCATAGAGAAGCATGGCAAAGTCAAAAGTGTGTTAAAAGAAAATACAAGTTAATAGAGTAGGGAAAATTCCCCTAACTGTGTGGTTCAACATCCAAAAATCTTCACCAAAGTAAAAGTGTAAGAATTCACACAGCAAAGAAAAATACACCACCAATATATGCAACTAAAAAGACAAATGACAATGTGGAGGGCTATTTGGAAATACTTATTTATATTTTTTAAAAAGACAAATGACAGGGACTTTCCTGGTGGTG
This sequence comes from Hippopotamus amphibius kiboko, assembly GCF_030028045.1. Classification (NCBI taxonomy): domain Eukaryota; kingdom Metazoa; phylum Chordata; class Mammalia; order Artiodactyla; family Hippopotamidae; genus Hippopotamus; species Hippopotamus amphibius. The sequence goes on along the minus strand of NC_080190.1, from coordinate 133,450,315 downwards.
CAGTGTTTAAGAATCCGCCTGCCAGTGCATGGGACACAGGTTCAATCCCTGGTCCGGGAAGATCCCACATGCCCCAGAGCAATTAAGCCCGTGTGCCACAACTACTAACCTGCACTCTAGAGCCCGAGAACCACAACTACTGAGCCCATGCACCACAATTACTGAAGCCCGTGTGCTGCAGCTACTAAAGCCCATGCACTTAGAGTCTGCGCTCCACAACAAGAGAAGCCACCGCACTGAGAAGCCTGCGCATGGCAACCAAAAGTAGCCCCCACTCACCACAACTAGAGAAACCCCACACGCAGCAACAAGGACTCAACGCAGCCAAAAAACATTTCTTTAAATAAAAAAGACAAATGACAAACTGAGAAAAATATTTATAATTTACATACAACAAGCCTCTAAGAATGGAGAAGAAAAAAGACCAAAAACCCTACAGAAATTTTCACTAGAGATATAATCAGACAATTCATTGAAAAATAAATGCAAATTACTCTTACTCATATGAAAAAACGCTCAACCTCTTTCATGATTAGAGAAATGCAAATTAAAACTGTAGTTAGATGCAATTTCTCACCTATCATATTGGCAAAACCCCAAAACTTTGACATCATACTTTTTTGGCAAGACTTTGGGGAAGAGACCCTCTCATAATTTGATAATGGGGATGCAAAATGGTATAACCCCTATGCAGGGGAATTTGGCAGTATCCAGCAAAATGTCATATGTGTTTACCCTTTGACCCAGCCATCCCACTTCTAGGAATCTCTCCCACAGAAACCCTGGCAAAGATACAAAAAGACACATGCACAAGGCTATTCATCTCAGCATTATTTGAAACAGCTAAAAGCTGGAGACAACCCAAAGGTCCACCAATAGGAGGCTGGTGGAATTAACTAGAGTATATCCACCCTAAGGGGGTCTAGGCAGCACTAAAAAGAAATGAAGATTCTCTTTATAGACTGTGTGTATATACATATATATTATATACACTACACGACTCAAACTTTCTCGATCCATAATCCCCTTGGTGTCTCAATAATTTTTCATGGCATCCCTAGGCCAAAAGAAATGCCTGATAGTTCCACTTGGACTTAAATTACTCACAAGTAGTAACCGATGAGAGAGGGAAAGGAGGACCAGAGAGGATGATGCTGAAGAAGGGAGGAGAGGATATCAAGAAGAGAGAGGTGAACAGTTTCTAGGGACACAGAGAGAGCAATAAAAGAACAAAAAGGGTCCCTTGCAGTTGGCAAATAGTGAATTCAGTGAGGGTGAATTTAGTGCAGAAATGAGGGCAGAAGAAACTATGGAGATGTGTAGCCTCCCTCAGAGGGAAATAAGCAGAAGATGAGCAGATGATGTCAACCTGACAGAGGAGTGTGAGGAATAGCAGAAAGCGTGATCCCAAATGGAGGAAAGGACTTTACCAGCGGGTAAAAAGCAATGGTTTAGAAGCACAGGTCTACAATCCCTTACCCAAAATCCCTTGGGGCTAGATTTGTTTCTGGATTTGGAATTTTCAAGATTTTAGAAAATTAGTCATGGAACACACACAGTTAATACGTAATCCCTGGGAAGCACTTCGTAACTGAACACACTAATACTTCTGCAGACAACAGTAAGTAGGAGGGACAGACTCACATCAGTTCACATCACCTGTTTTTGTCACCAAATAAAATACAAAAAGCTTTTGGTTCTCAATGCACTTCTTTATTTCAGAATTGCAAGTAAGGAAATGTGGGCTTGTAGTAGAGCAATGCTAAGAGCAGGTCTACAATAGGTTTCTGCTGAGCAGATGGTGAAAGGGACATTCACTAAGACGATAAGGATAGAGGACCAAGCAAAAGGAGGATCAGCCAGGAGGGCAAAGTGGAAGAGGAAAAGAGGACTCTGAGGAGGGGCATGGCACGGGGGGCAAGGACCAATGTGCCAAGGAAATGGGGCTCAGCTGAATTGATGGTGAGCTTGAGTAGGCTGAGTCCCAAGAAATATCAGAAAGGTGAGATTAGAAGACTGCATCCTTCGTTATTTTCCAAATGGAAAACTGCAGAGAGGCTCTTTTGGAGTCGTTTGAAGAGAAATCTTACCAAAGAAGCTATGGGGTGGGGAAGGCTTTCCAAATGCACCCTCTCTGTGGAATCACAGCTTCTGGGGTTGGCCAGGGTGCTTAAGGCTTTGGTTTTACAGTGCAGGACCTTTCCTCCCGTGCTCAAGGAAGAGAAAGCCTGTGTATCTCACACACATCATCCAGGGCTTAGAGCTCTGCTATCCCTTTCCTGGGAAACTGTGGGAAAAAAATTACCAGGTTTCTTGCCTTCCTCCCTAATGAAGGTCATTCCTGAGAACCAGCAGTTAATGCTTTTCATGTTCTTGGAACATCATAGATAAAAGGCATGTCTTAAAGCAAACATGTAATTTTACATGCCTACGGAATGTCTTTTTGTACCATGCATTCTAGGTTTAACAGTAGGTATAGAGATATTTGGCTTGTTTTAGTAAAATTTATCCCGTTCTTGAAAGACTCTTCAGCTTCAGCCAAAGTTTTTTCTTAAAGACTCACGTGCGATTAACCCAGTGAAGGTAAGTGCCTGCCACGGAGACATGATCAGGAGGGGAGGGGGAGACCATGCACACCAGAGGACTCAGGCCAGGGTTTGAAGGCAGAACCAGACCCCGAGTACTGTCATTCCTGCACCATGCACTTCAGCAGAGTGGGCAGAGATTAGTAAGCATCGCATTAAACCATTCAGCCCCCTTTCACAAAAGTCACAGATGGAGTGAGGGAAACAGCAGGTCTCGGGGCGGGCCTGTCAGGATGCCGCTGGCCAGGGTCCCGGGGGAAGGCAGTGGGTTTATGAACACCTGAGAACAGGCGTGTGAGTTGGTGTTTAAACAGTTCCAACATATCATCAAGGGCTTCAGCCAAGTTAATGAGAACCAGAGCTCCAGACCAAAAGGCTTATTTTGAAAATACCTATTTTTCAAAGATTTTGCATTTTAAATTAAACCATATGAGTAATTGTATCCGAGCTTCATAGTCCGTTCTGGAAAAGAAAAATCTTGTTCCCTAACTTGGGAAAGAACGTCATGATTTTGCAAAAGGGAAGTAAGCTAGTGGGGGGGTGGGGAGAGAGAGAGTAGAGCGCTGGGGTGTCCACAGCTAAGCCCAAGCATCTGTCAAGCGACATTGACCAACGGGTAGGCAAAGGCCTCTGGGAAGAGTTTCCAGATCACTACCTTGCCCTCGGCCAGAAATCCAAATTTACCTTGCAGGCTGTTTCTGCCTCCACCTTGCTTCTGATATAGGAGGTAAGAACTGGTCATAATCCAGTGAACTTAAGGCATTTGAAATTCATGCAATGAAAAGACTTGTGTAAAGGCCAGGCATGGATTGATGGCTTTTAAATGGGATGAATTCGTTTTGTAGGAGTAGGAGGATATTTGCTCTTTCTATTTTTTCCTTTATTTAATTTTGTTTCATTTATTTGTTTTGTTTTGTCTTAGGAGTTATCTGACCTTTCTGGGTGTTGTGTTGCTCTGAACAGCTATCTTCAGAAAAACTGGTGAAGATTTAATTGATGATAGGCCCTCAGACTACAAGTTCCTAATTAGGTCCTACCAGACCTAATTCTATTGTTCCCTATTCTTTGACTTGGTGACTTTGTACCCAAAACTATTTAGTTCTAGAATAAATATTTTGTCTTCAGAATCAATTAAAGAGCCATCAATAAAACTTGCTATTTCTGCAAGAGGCATTCATCCCCCACATTAAACTGTTAAGTAAGGTGATGATGGGAGGATGCAAAGAGCACAGGAGGAAACAGATACATAGAGGGGTCGAATGGAGTCAAGCAGAGAGTTGCAAGTTCAAATCTTCCTTCTGCCACTGGATACTGTGTGTAGTCATCTGCCAGCCTTGTGAATAAAACTTAACCTGTACAGAGCTTTGTCACGTACCAAATGCTCTCGTGCAAATCTCATTTAATTTTCATTCATAAAACCCAATTTCATGATAAGGAAACTGAGATGCAAAGAGGCTAATTTGACTTGACCAATGTCTCAGAATGCAGAACCAGGACTCGAACCAAGGTCTGTTAAACCCCAAGTCACCTTCTTTTAAGACTCGGATTTGCTAAGTAAGAATTATGACAAACTAGGTCCCAAGAAGTGAGTATTAATTCATTGATTTGTACCCAGCTGTGATGTGATAGAAGGAGCAAGGCATCTACTACTAAGTCCATACTCTTCCTTCTACTAGTGGTATGACCTTGAACTAGCCATTTGACCTGAGTTTCAGTTCCCTCAATCGAAAAATGAAACTAATAATTACATTCATCTCTTAGTCTTGCTGTCAAGGTTATATGAGAAAATGAATATGGAAGCATCCATCATACAGGACCTCAGTAGATGCTGACTGGTTAAGTAAGTTACTCAAAAAGAAATACAGCATAGTGTCTAAGTGCTTGGCCTCTGGCTCGTTCTCTAGACTCAAATCCCAGCTCTATCACTCAGTGGCATCACCTTGGGCAAATTACTTTAGTTCTTGGAAAAGTGAAGATAATAATGGGGCTGTTGTGATAACCCCTGCAAGGTCTTGGAACAGTACCTGGCATATAGTATTATATAATTGTTTTTATTAATTATTATCAGAATTATTATTAATATGAGTGAAAATAGTTGATTTCTTGAGCATGTTAAATAGTTTTACTATCGCATGTTTGGTAGAAAGGGAAGAACAGAGGATTGCGACAGAAAATATATATTGTCTATTAATAGTGGGCATTATTATTTTTAAAGGAATGCCTCATGTTTCCCCTTTAATTTTATTTGGTTTCAATTAACTGCTGTTTATTTTTATTTATTTTTCCCACATACTGACTTACCTCTTCTCTTCTCTGCCAATTTAACTCTTATCCATTCTACAAAGATCATCAGAAATCCCATTATTCCCACAATGTGTGTGTATACAAAAGCACGTGTAAATAAACACCCAGCCAATCTTAACGTTTTATACGGTTTACAAAGGACTGCCATATACAATGCAGATTCTTATACGATGCTCTTGACAGACTATGGGGTAGACAATGTTAGAACTTTCATTTTACATATAAGAAAATTCAGTCTTTGTACAGCTAAGCCAACTAACCCAAGGACATACAGTTAAATTGACTACAGTTTTGCATTTTCAGGTAAATATTTTTTTTCTTTTTTCCTTTCGAGCCTCTTCACCCATTTCTCCCACACTTACCCCACCCCACCCCTGCCCTGCCTCTGGCAGCCAACAGTCTGTTTCTCTATCTATGAGCTTAGTTTTTACCTTTTGGTTTGTTTGTTCAGATTCCAAGTGTTTTAGAGATCATACGGTATTTGTCTTTCTCTGTCCGACTTATTTCACTTAGCATAATGCCCTCAAATTCCATCCATGTTGTCACAAATGGCAATATTTTATTCTTTTTCATGGCTAAATAATATCCTGTTGTGTGTGTGAGTGTGTGTCTCTTTATCCATTCATCCATGAATGGACACTTAGGTTGTTTTCATATCTCAGCTATTGTAAATAATGCTGCAGTAAACATGCGGGTGCGTATATCTTTTCGAATTGGTGCTTTCATTTTCTTCAGATAACTACCCAGAAATAGAACTTCTAGATCATGTGGTGGTCCCATGTTCAATTTTTTGAGGAACTTCTATATTGTTTTCCCTAGTGGTGCACCAATTTACATTCCCACCAACAGTGTGCAAGTGTTCTGTTTTCTCCACATCCTCACCAATATCTGTCATTTCTTTTCTCTTTGAAAATAGCTATTCTAACAGGTATGAGATGATATCTCATCATGGTTTTGATTTGCATTTCCCTGGAGATTAATGATATTGAGCATCTTTTCATGTACCTGTTGGCCATCCTTATATCTTCTTTGGAAAAACATCTATTAAGATCTTCTGCCCACTTTTTAATTGGATTGTTTCGGGGGTAGTTTTGTTCTGTTTGGGTTTTTTTGCTGTTGAACTGTATGAGTTCTTCATATATATATATATTTTTTAATTTATTTATTATTTTCTGGGGGGTACACCAAGTTCAATCATCTGTTTTTATACACATATCCCCATATTCCCTCCCTCCCTCAACTCCCCCCCCACCCTCCCTCGAGTCCCCCCCACCCTCCCTGTCCCAGTCCTCTAAGGCATCTTCCATCCTCGAGCTGGACTCCCTTTGTTATACAACAACTTCCCACTGGCTATCTATTTAACAGTTGGTACTATATATATGTCTGTGCTACTCTCTCGCTTCGTCTCAGCTTCCCCTTCACCCCACGCCCCCCACCCAAACCTCGAGTTCTCCAGTCCATTCTCTGCATCTGCGTCCTTGTTCTTATCACTGAGTTCATCAGTACCATTTTTAGATTCCGTATATGTGAGTTAGCATACAATATTTGTCTTTCTCTTTCTGACTTACTTCACTCTGTATGACAGACTCTAGGTCTATCCACCTCATTACATATAGCTCCATCTCATCCCTTTTTAGAGCTGAGTAATATTCCATTGTATATATATGCCACATCTTCTTTATCATATATTTTTATATATTTTATTGAAGTATATTTGACTTACAATATTATATTAATTTCAGGTATACCACATAGTGATTTTGATATTTGTATACATTATGAAATGATCATCATATGAGTCTAGTTACCATCTGACACCATACAAAGTGTTACAATATTATTGACTATTTTCCCTTTGCTGTACATTATATCCCCATGACTTATTTATTTTATAACTGGAAGTGTGTACCTCAATCTTCTTCACCAATTTCACTTACCTCACACCCCTCCACTCTGGTTTATTCACTGTATGTTTAAGTCTGTTTCACTTTTGTAATTTTTGTTTTTCTGTATTTTAGTTTCCACATGTATTTGTCTTTGGTATTTGTCTTTCTCTGTCTGACTTATTTCACTCAGCATAGTACCCTCTAGGTCTATCCATGCTGTTGCAAATAACAATATTTCACTCTTTTTCATGGCTGAGTAATTCCATTGTGTCTTATGTGTATGTTTGTGTGTTTATATCTTCCTTAACCATTTGTCTATCTATGGACACTTAGGTTGTTTCCATATATATTTTTTGGATATTAGCCCCTTAGATGTGATTTGCAAATATTTTGTCCCATTCAGTAAGTTGCCTTCTCAATTTGTTGATGGTTTCCTTTGCTGTGCAGAACTTTTTGGTTTGATGTAGTCTTGATTGTTTTATTTTTGCTTTTGTTGCTTTCATTTTTGGCGTTAGATTCAAAAAATCATTGCCAAGATCTATGAAGAGGAGATTACTATGTTTTCTTCTAGGAGTTTTATGGTTTCCAGTCTTATGTTCAAGTCTTTAATCAATTTTGAATTAATTTTTGTGTATGCTATATGACAGGAGTCCAATTTCAATCTTTTGTATGTGGCTGTCCAGTTTTCCCAACATCATTTATTGAAGAGACTGCCTCTTCCCCATTGCATATTCTTGGCTCCTGTGTTGTAAAGTAATTGGTCATATACACATAGGTTTATTTCTGAGCTCTCTATTCTGTTCCACTGATCTATGTGTTTGTTTTTATGCCAATTCCATACTGTTTTAATTATTATAGCTTTATAATATAGTTTGAAATCAGGGAGTGCGACACCTCCAGTTTTGTTATTCTTTCTGAAGATTGTTTTGGCTATTCGGGTTCTTGTGTGGTTCCATATAAACTTTAGGATTATTTATTTTATTTCTCTGAAAAATGCCATTAGAATTTTGATAGGGATTGCATTGAATCTGTACATTGCTTTGGGTAATATAGACACTTTAACAGTATTGATTCTTCCAACCCATAAGTGCAGGATATCTTTCCATTTATTTGCATCATCTTCTATTTCTTTCATTAATGTCTTATAGTTTTCAATATGCAGGCTTTTTACCTACTTGGTTAAACTTATTCCTAGGTATTTTATTTTTCTTGATTCAATTGTAAGTGGAATTGTTTTTTTAATTTCTCTTTTTGATAGTTTATTTGTAGTGTATAGAAATCCAACAAATTTTTTGTGTATTGATTTTTGTATACTGAAATTTTACTGAATTTGTCTACTAGTCCTAACAGTTTTTTCATGAAGTATTTAGATTTTTCTGTAGATTATACCAGATAATCTGCAGATAATGACAGGTTTTTTTTTTTTCCTCTTTTCCAATTTGGATTTTATTTCTTTTTCTTGCCCGATTTCTCTGGCTATGCTTTCCAAAACTATGTTGAATAAAAGATGTGAGACTGGGCATCCTTGTTTTTTTCCTGATCTTAGAGGAAAGCTTTCAGCCTTTTACCATTGAGTATGATGTTAGTTATGGGCTGGTCATATATGGCCTCTATCATGTTGAGGCACATATCCTCTATACCTATATTTGTTGAGAGTTTTTATCATAAATGGTATTCAATTTTGTCAAATGCTTTTTCTGCGTCTGTGAAGGTGATCATGTGATTTTTATTCTTCATTTTGCTAATGTGGTGTGTCACAGTGGCTGGTTTGTGGATGTTGAACTATCCTTGCATCCCTGAAATAAATCCCACTTGATCATGGTATATGATCTTTTCAACATATTGTTGAACTCTATTTACAAATATTTTGTTGAGAAGTTTTGCATCTATGTTCATCAGGGATATTGGCCTGTAATTTTCTTTTCTTGTGCTGTCCTTTTCTTGTTTTGGTATCAGGGTAATGCTGCCCTCATAAAATTAGTTTAGAAGCATCCCTTCCTCTTCAATGTTTTGAAAGAGTTTGAGAAAAATTGGTATTAGTTCTTCTTTGAATGTTTAGTAGAATTCGCCAGTGAGGCCATCTGGTACTGAACTTTCATTTTGGGGAAGGTTTTTGATTGTGATTAAATCTCTTTACAAGTAGTTGCTCTGTTTGGATTTTCTGTTTCAGTATGGTTCAGTCTTGGTAGGTTGTATGTTTCTAGGAATGTATCCATTTCTTCCAGGTTGTTCAACTTGTTGGCATATAATTGTTCAGTTTAATCTATAGTTTGTGCTAAATGGGCCAAGCCAGAAACTTAATGGTTGGTAAAGGAGACATAAACATATAGTTATGACTCAGTGAGTGATAACAGTAGTTCATTTACAAAACCCGTCAAAGACATCAATTTGATTTTTTTCTACACCACTTTTTGGACACACATTTTGTTCCCAGCACCATGCTTGGACTGAAAATGCAAAGATGAATGAGGAGGAATTCCTGATTGTGAGAAACTTATTATCTATGGGAGAAACAGCCATGAAAACAAATAACTCTACACATGTACCAAAACCTACATAGAAGTTAGGAGTAAAATGCTAAGGACATCAAACTGTTTTATATTACTTAGTAATATAATTATGCATGGAAATGATCACCTTCTTGCTATAAGACACAAAGTAAGACTATCCAAGATCATTACCAGTGAGTGGGAAAAATTTCTATATAACTTATTTCCCAAATATCAAATATCCAAACAAATTATGTGCCAATTGGTTTGGAGGGGCTAACTAATTTTAAAGCCCACACTAAATAAACAAATGTCCCCTAAATACTCATCTAACAGCACTGATTGGCCAAAGGTCCAGGAGTTTCAAGCTGTGATGACAAAGACATAGACTCAAGGTTGGCAAGGAAATAAAAGGGAGAGAACCCCAATGAAGGAAATAGAGTTTCTTGCATGGCTAAAAAAAAAGGGTGGGATGATTACAGCAGCCAGATTGTAGGGATTCTGGCAAAATTATGGTGGTAGTGTGGCAGTAAATGTATGTTTAAGAAATTAACAACACCTCTAATTTCAAACATTTTAAATCATTACTCCCAGAAGTATGCAAATATGTGCCAAACCTACATATTGTAATTTGGAGTTCGCAAAATATAGACAAAAGATGACATTTCAATTTAGAAAATGATGCCCAAGGAGGGGCATGTCAAGGCTAAGTTGGGCTAGTGGCTGGGAGAAAGTAGCCTTGGAGTGCTGGGTTCAATCCAAGATTAGAAAAAGGAGCATCTATTCGCAGCCAATTAAGCCAATTGTGCTCTTTTCCCCATGGGGGCCTGGTGTGCAATGGCTACAAACAGCAGCCTCCTTGGTAGTGTATGCAGCCTGTTGCCTGTATGGGTTCCTCTATGGGACCCTGGAGACAGCACTTTCCAGTGGACATTGATGTCTGGCATGCTGTCCCTAATCTAGGCTTCAGATTGGTAAGCAATGTGGTCAGGGTCCACACTGGCCATGTCATGATGTCCATCTGCAACAAGCTGCAGAAGGAGCATGTGATTGAGGCCCTACGTGAGGCCAAGTTCAAGTTTCCTGACCACCAGAAGATCTACGTCTCCAAGAAGTAGAGATTTACTAAGCTTAATGTGGATGAATTTGAAAACATTGCGGCAGAAAAGCAGCTTATCCCAGATGGTTATGGGGTCAAATATATCCCTAATTGTGGCCCCCTGGCCAAATGGCAGGACTTACGTTCATGAGAACATTGTCCCCTCCTTACTCACGCCCACCAATAAATCCTACTTTCCTGTCAGAAAGAAAAGAAAAAGGAAAAGAAAAGGCAGCACCTAGCAGAGGCAACCATAGATGATCCTTCCAAGTTTCCAAGAAACCAGCAAAGGAAAACGAGAGCCTAAAGGGTCTCTGTCCTCAGGCACCAGGTATGAGACAGTTTAGGATACTTCTTTTGAGCAGTTTGCTTGCCAGTGACCTCTATGTTTTCTGGTCATGCTGCATATGGTAGAAATTTTCTAAGAGAAATTTCCCAGAGGCAGGGTCCACAGACCCCCAAATCTGAGGTTGAAATGACTAATCCAAGACAACCAGATTAAGAGAGAATTTGGGACTGGGAGGCCAGCATGGGTAAGATCATCAGGAAAGGGGCTGTGTATACCACAGGGTATAAGTCTCCTGGGCCATTCTTCATGGTCCCTCAGAGCTCCCTTTACTTCTTTTTTTTTTTTCTTTTTTTTAAAGCTCTTTATTGGAATATAATTGCTTTACACTCTTGTGCCAGTTTCTGAGGTACACCGAAGTGAATCAGCTGTATTTATACATATATCCAATATCCCCTCCCTCCCGTGACTCCCTCCCACCCTCCCTGTCCTGGCCCTCTATGTCATCACCCATTGTTGAGTTTATCTCCCTATGTTATGCAGCAACTTCCCACTAGCTATCTATTTTACATTTGGTAGTGTATATATGTCAATGCTACTCTCTCACTTTGTCCCAGCTTCCCCTTCGCCCCCACCCCCCACCCCGAACCCCATGTCCTCAAGTCCATTCTCTACATCTGCATCTTTATTCTTGCCCTGTCACTGGGTTCATCAGTACCATTTTTTTAGATTTCTTGACTTCTGCTTAGTACACACGGCCTTCTGCCCTGAAAATAATCTGGTGCACAACTTAACTCCCCCACCCAGAATGTAAGCAGAAACATTATCATTTTCCTTCTCAGATTGCTTGGCATAGAAAGGTACCATGGTAGAGATGAAAGAAGGGTGTGGAATTCAGCACTGGAAAGACCACTTCGTAGGGATGCAGAATGGCACCGTGGTTGAACCTATAGTTTATGAAGCCAGGTTCCCTGAGTTCAAATCCTCCTCCATCTAAGTAGCTGTCTGAGCTTGGGCAAGTTGTTAGCCATCTTGCACTTCAGTTTTCACATTTGTCACCTGGGAGTAATAATAATGACTACTCCCAGTGCTCTGCGAATCGAAGGAATATAAGCACTTATGGTACATACATATTTTGGTAGATCATGCTATTATTTTCCATAGCCTAATGAACAGTGTACGCTCATGTGCTTTGCTAAACTTTAGTTTTCTCATCTGAAAAATGAAGGCATAAGACCCAGTCTCACAGGATTGGATATGAATTAGCTAATGGAAGTCAAAAACACATTGAATGGAAAATACACTCCAAATGTTCGTGTTTGCTGTTATCACCGCACATAGTAGGCATTGGAATCAATGACTGCTAAAATATGGAAACAAAACAACCACAGAGAGGTTAGGTCAGACCCCTCAAAACTCCCCATCCCAAGATCTTACACAGGGAAGTTATTTGTAAACATGAACGCCAGACAAGTGTTCCTTGTTAGCTATGCTAGGCCCTGGAGACCAGCACTGCCATGTGGTGAGATCAAGCGAAGAGGCGGACTCTGCCAAGCGAGGCTCTGAGGCCTGAGAAATTACTCCCCCAGAGGCCTCCTGGGCCGCGCTGTGCCCCACACTCAGCTTGGCCACCTCCTCAAAGACCCCCAGCCCCCTCCCAACCATCCTCCAGACTTTTTCCAGTTCCCGTTGGCATGGAAGTGCAGAGCTCGGCACATCCTGCACTTCAACCCCCTGGATTCACCCCGATGGGCTGGTTCTGCCTGACTGTCCCACGCAGCATCTCTAAGAGAGTCGGAAAGGAATGTACTGAACTCACCAGCGCCAGGGCCAGAACCAAAGCCAGCATAGCCTGTCATCCAAAGGAGTTTAGCGCTCCCGTCATCACCACAAGACAGACACAGAGCAGGCCCCGCGAAGAGCCTGCACCTTCCGCAGAGCCAGGGAAGTAGCCAGAAAACCACATGGTGATATGAGTTCTCCTGCAAAAGCAAGGCCACCAAAATCCTGGCCCTGGAAAACTCCTTTGAAATGGACACTTGACAAGAAGAGGGGAAAAGGGTTAGTGTCTGCCCCTGAGGCTCTTGGCTCCACCTGGGTTTTGTGTATAGCGTAGAAAAGGAGCCTAGTATACAGAAAGCTTGATTGCTGATAAACCAAGAAGTTTCACCCAGTTCACAGCAGATCTTGATTCCTTTGCCTAATACGTGAGGCTGCTTCATCCACTTACCCCCCAGACTTCAGGCAGACGGAGGCTATTTGCCTGCCGCTGTGCTCACTGCACACCCCAGAGCCACCATTGCCAGGCCCCGCCCGCTGTGCCTTTGTCACCTTAACCCAATGCTACAGGTGCCCTTGGACACTGGCGAATCTGTGGAGATGAACAGCGTTCACAGCCCTGCAGTCTCACAGTTATTCAAAAACACTGATTCACTCACTTGCAACGTGGAGTTCTTTAGCCCTGTTTATTTTTCATAAGTTATTTAATTCAAGTCATTCATAGCCGCTCATCCACTTGTTAATTCACACACTCAGTCAACAAACACTTCTTGAGTGCCGACTATGTGCCAGGCACTATACTCGGAACAGGAGCTAGCGTAGTGGTCGAAACCAGAGATGATTCTTGTTCTTATAGCCCAACGCATGCATTCCCAGCAGAGGCAACACTGCCATCAGGGGGAAAATGGGTCCTGGGTGGTGAAGAGAAACTTACTCATTTTAGGTATAAATCACAGATATGCATACAGTACATGCAATACATGCAACTGTATGTATGTGTACGCGTATGCACACACAGACACACAGTTGTATTCATTGTATTATTTCCCTACTGCTGCTGTAACAAATTATCATCAACTTAGTAGCTTAAGATAACACAAATGTATTAGCTTCCAGTCCTGGGAGTCACACATCTGAAATGGGTCTCCCTGGACTGAAAACAAGGTGCTGGCAGGGCTGTGTTCCTTCTCATGCTCTAGGGAAGAATCTGTTTCCTTGCCTTTTGCAGGGAGGCCGCCCTTCAAAAGGCTCCCCATATTCTCTGGCTCACGGCCCTCTTCCATCTTCAAAGCCAGCAATGGCAGTCAAGTCTTTCTTACACCGCATCTCCCTCCTGCTGACTCTCCTTCCTCCCTCTCTCACCTATAAGAACCTTTGTGATTACATTGGGACCACCAGGCTAATACAGAATAATATACTTAGCTCAAGGGCATCTGATTAATAACCTTAATTTCATCAGCAGCCATAATTTCCCCATGCCATGCAATAGCATTTATTCACAGGTTCCGGGGTGTAGGATGTGGATGTCCGGGGCGGGGGGGTGGAGGAGGGGTACAGGATGGGACAGCATTCTGCCCACCACAACAGTGTATCTGTAGTATTAAAATTTCATGTGAGGGAGATCAGTAAAGCATGCCTAAAAGGGGCTCTTGAAAGGTCAATAATGAAACAAAGTTTGCGAAATCTTTGTCTACTAAGAAGGCAATGCAGTGCCTTGATTAAATCTTTATACCTCGGGACAAGACTGCCTGGGTTCAAATCCCATCTCTATGCTAACTAGCTGTGTGGCTGTGAGCAAGTTACTTAAGCCCTCAAGAAGGGTAGTAATAGGACACACTTCCTCGGTTTTTGTGAGAATTAAATATGTTAATGCTTTGACAGGACTTAGAAATTGCCAAATATGCAGTAAGTGCTTGATAAATGTTTGCATTAGTGTTAGGACAGACACCAAGATTATTCAAATAATCACAGAAATAAATGTGTAAGTTCAAATGATGATAAATGCTCAAATGGAAAAGAATGTTCTTGTCATGTTGTAAGAGTATAAACGACAGGGTCTCACTGGGAGTAGGAGGGTAGGGAAGAGTTTCCTAAGGAAGTGACCTCTGAACTGAAATTGGAACAATAGGTGGGCATTAAGTAGGTGAAGAGCATGTGGTGGGTGGGATGGGAGGGCTTTGGGGAGAGGTTTCCGAGCAGAGAGAACAGCCTAAGTGTGTCCTTGGGACGGGAGGGACATAGCACAAGCTCGTGAGGCTGACAGCCCAGTATGGCTGCCCCAGGGAAAGCAGGAGCTATGGGCGTGGATGCCAGACCAAGCTGGAGAGCCAGATGGGACTAGATCTAAGGGCTTGGGCCACGTTACGGATTTTTGCCTTTATCCTAAGAGCAATAGGAGGCCACATATGTGTATGAAGTAGAGAGGGTGGTGCAAGTGAAACAGTCAGGATTGATGGATAGCGGCAATAGGGGATTCAGAGAGACAAATCAGGAGGTGACAGAAAAGGGACCAGGACAGAGGAGGAGACAAAGAGAAAGGAGATACGTAGAAGGTAAAATCAACAGGACGTTTGTGGAGCGCAGCAGAAAGGAACGGGCTGAAGAGGCACACGCCTAATGTCCAATACCCCATGTACACGTCCACGTGCATCCACCAATGCCCAAAGCCAGGTCCCAAGCATGTGAGTATCCTGTTCAGAGAAAAGGCCTGCTGAAATGTCAGATCAGATGTGCAGTGACTTCTGTAGCACTCTGCACACCATGCTGTACCCTGGGTATAAAGTAAACTTTAAATTGGATACAGCTTTAACAAAAAGTGCTGCTGGCAACAGCTCTTCTTTTAAGACCTCTGTTTACTGTAGAGTGTTTTAAGCATGACGTTTTAATTTCAATTTTTTTTAAATATGTATTTTGTGAGAAATAAACAGAGATGACTTAACTGGAAATTGAACTAGGGTCTCCTGGCCCTTGGCCCACATTTCTAC
Source organism: Hippopotamus amphibius kiboko (assembly GCF_030028045.1). NCBI lineage: Eukaryota > Metazoa > Chordata > Mammalia > Artiodactyla > Hippopotamidae > Hippopotamus > Hippopotamus amphibius. The sequence continues at coordinate 133,434,903 of NC_080190.1, read as the reverse complement.
CCAGGGACCAACTGTCTGATGAAGTATAAATGCATCTACCCAAGCGGCTGTATAACCAGCATGAGCTGTGTTTATGTTCCTCTTAAAAATGCATGCACTTCTTGGCCAGAAAGTCCACAGGCCAAAGCATTGATCTTTTAGAACTTCTGCACCAAAGAAACCTAATTCAATGCGAGGTACAATTGTTCAGAGCCACGTTGTAGCTGCATATATTTTCGCAAAAGTTCTCCGCATTTGCCTGTTCCATATCCAGGACAGGTTCACAGTCTACAGTTCAACAGATCTGGGTTGCTTTAACCATTTGCCATGGCAATGGTTGGGAAAGGAACCCACGGCGAATGATGAAGTCTGGTAAAATCTAAACCATTGGAAAAAATCAATAAGGATTAGAGTGGAAGAGAGGGAGAGAAGGAACGTGCCCGTGTCTGTTACTTTAGAAACACTGACGTCAAGAGACTTGAGTTTTACTCCCACCTCTGCCACCAATTACGTGCATAATCATCGGCAAAGCAGTTCAACGAAGAGTGAGCAAAGGAATGAATAAAATCACCAGGAATGTCCATGAGCCAAACCCTGTGATAGGCACTGGGCATCCAAAGGCACCTAAGGCACAGCTCCTACCCTTGGGGAATTTAAAAACAAGAGTTGAATACAAATACCTATGTAGGAACCTAAAAAAATGTCACAAGTGATAAGGCATAAACAGGCCCATAAGGCTAAGGGAGAAACAAATCCCAACCTGGCTGCAAGGAAGACTTCCTTGAGGCAAAGACACCTGTGCTCATATTAAAACACGAGCAAGCATTAGCTAGATGAATAAAGGTGAGCCAGTGCAAGCAAGCAAGCTGTTAGCAGACATGGGCAGCTCGTGAAGGCTGAAGAATCGTACTGGACAATTATCACTCTTCTGGCTCTGCAACATCTGAATTTCCTTCCTTTGTTTAGGCAATTGCCTTCTTTTTGAAGCTTTGTGGGATTCTCAGCATAGACGGAGAATATTTCTGATACTTTCTTTCTCCCTTCCTGTGCACTTAGGGACAGACACGTGACTTAGGTTTAGACAAGCAGATACACATGCCAAAAAATGTGAAATTGGGAGCTAGGGACACAAAGAAATACAGATCACAAAAGAATCACTCCTGGCACTATAAGCAGCCCATATCAAGGTCTAGCGCCCATGGACCATGGTGCCAATGGGCAGCCCCCGACCCCCAGGTCAGGGTGCAGCAGGACAGGCTGCAGTGAGGGGGCTACAGCAGTGCAACCTCAGCAGACCTGCTCCAGAGCACGATTTGAGCTTTGGTTTCAGCTCAGTAGCCCCTGACCTAGTTCTTCAGCCTTTGTGGTAATTCTGTGAGCTGCTCAATGTCCTTTTTCTTTCTCTTTTTTTTTTTTTTTCTCAGAAAGAGAAAAACAACTACCAATATCTTTTTTTTTTTTTTTTTTAGTTTATTGGCTGTGTTAGGTCTTCGTTGCAGCACGCAGGCTTTCTCTAGTTGCAGTGAGTGGGGGCTACTCTTTATTGTGGTGCACAGGCTCCTCATTGCTATGGCTTCTCTTGCTGCAGAGCACAGGCTCTAGGCACGTGGGCTTCAGTAGTTGCGGTACACGGGCTCAATAGTTGTGGCTCATAGGCTCTAGAGTGCAGGCTCAACAGTTGTGGCACGCAGGCTTAGTTGCTCTGCGGCATGTGGGATCTTCCCAGAGCAGGGCTCGAACTTGTGTCCCGTGCACTGGCAGGTGGATTCTTAACCACTGTGCCACCTAGGAAGTCCCCCAATATCCTTTTAATAAATTCCTTTTCTGCCTAAATTAACCAGGGTTGGTTTCATTTACTTGCAACCAAAACATCAGACTGATATAGGAATACCACACGCACAGGTGAGTGAGAGTTGGTGGTACACATGCAGGGCACTGCAAGCAGTTTAATATTAAGGGAGCATGAGAGTGAGGTAAAAAGGATGGGAAGTAAGGCTAGAGAGACAGTTAAGGGTCAAGTCACAGAGCGGCTGGTCCACTGGTCTAAGAAACTTGGGATTCATCCTAAACGTAACGAATACCTTAGCACAGAAGTGGCCGTAGCCATATTTTAGACTGATTAATCTACCTCTAGTAGAAAAGCCAGTGTAAAGTGGGCAGGGGAGGATCAGGAAAGGCCAGACAAGAGGCTGTTACAATAGGGCCCAAAGAAAAGGTGACAGAGGCTGATCTGGGGCAGTGGTTGTGGTGAGAGAGAGGCAGTGATAGCCTTGAAAGATATTTAGGGAACAAAGCAGGTAATACTTATTTTCACAAGGTGATGGAGAAGTCCCTTTTACCACTCTGGGCTCAGTTTCTTCCACTATAGATTAGGGGTGACATCTACGTGTCCTACAAGACAGGCAACAGTCCATGACTGTAATTACTGGAGATGTAAGTACACTGGTCTGAAGACAATGGAAACTGTCACTGGGAAGGGAAAGAAACTTTCCCATGGAGACAGGTCAGAAAGATGAAGACTGGACAGGGTTAAAACCAAAGTCTGTGAAGTGGTAAAAGGCACAGCATATGGTGAAGATGGGCTTGTTTACTGAACCTTGTGAATCTATGATAGAAAGCTTGAAGGGGGCCGGGCGTTATTATATAAAAGAAAGCCTTGCTTTATACAACAGGTGTACTGCCAGGGTGTACTAACATTTGCAAATCTGATGTACTGTTAAACAACCTCCCTTATAAACTGATTCTTTGTACATTTTACCCAGATGTTTTCCCATTACATAGACGTGAATTCACTGGTGGATTTGAGTTCTTGAACATTCACAGTGAAAAGTTTCTTTCATGAGACTAAAACGTTTCTTTTTTTTTTAAATTTGTTTATTTATTAAATTTATTCATTTATTTTATTTATTTATTGGCTGTGCTGGGTCCTCGCCGCTGCGTGCGGGCTCTCTCTAATCGTGGCATCACTCCTCACTGCAGTGTGCGGACCTCCCATTGCAGTGGCCTCTCCCATTGCAGAGCAGAGGCTCTAGGCCAGCAGGCCTCAGTTGTCACGGCACGTGGGCTCAGTAGTTGTGGCTCGCAGGCTCCAGAGTGCAGGCCTAAGCGCTGTGGCACACTGGGCTTAGCCGCTCCGTGGCAGGTGGGATCTTCCCGGACCAGGGACCGAGCCCATGTCCCCTGCATTGGCAGGCAGATTCTTAACCACTGTGCCACCAGGGAAGTCCCAAGACTAAGACATTTATTATGTGACATTATATTCTTCTAACAAAACAAATATCTGAAGGTTTGGCATCAAAACATACAGGATAGGATCCCCCTTTTAAGCATGGGTATAGCTAAAACTGAACAAAAAAGGCAACCAACACTAGAAGCGTGAGAAATGGACATTTTCACAGAATCTCAGAGTTTTCAGCATGCTGGGGTAAACACGTACTTCTAGCCCAAAAAGAGTTTTCCTTTGCAATGCATAAGTTCTTTCTCAGCTACAAACAGACAGACAGACAGACAGACACCCACACCTCAGTCACTGTGATTATAGTTTCATTTGAAAAATTTAAGTTCCTTTTAAAACTATTTCTCTGCAGACTAGAGAATGAAAATATGCCTTGAATTATTTTTCAGTTGTGAGCTCTTCCACAGTCCCCCATTATCTCAAAGGAAAATCTGACACACCTTTGTCTCTTTTGGCCATCAAACGCTTGATCACCTCACCAAGCAGGGCTACCAAGTTTCTGAAGAAAGACTAGGGATCCAGTTTCAGTTTCTCTGAACAAGCCTCCCTACCTGAAGAACCCAACGTAGCGGATGAGCTGTTGTGGGAAAGGATGACGGCCTCATCCCAGCCCCTGCTGACCCCTCGTCCCCTCCCCCAACCACAGGCGAAGATGACTTTGGGGACTTGCTCCTAGAAGTCCTTTCCCTGTCATGATTATTTGGCCCACAGCAAAATATACATTAAAATAACACATAATCATCATCCATTCCAGTTTGTTTTCTTCTGTCTTTCAAACTGAGGAGTATTGGGCACATTTCCGATAGGTCATCTTCGTAATAAAACCCCTCTGAACGCACACGTACACCCCCCACCTCTACCCCCATACACATCCATCCACATTAGGGCACAGGAGAAAAATCAAGTAATGTCTGGAAATGGCAGGGAAGAGCATTTGCCTCTTTTAGTCAGCTTAGGTACCCCTCAGAAGATTTTCTCATTTTGCTTTTGGAGCCCTTTTTGAAGATCACCTTGATTTAGTGAACAGATTGGTTTTTAAAAATCTGTTCTAAAGCACTATGTACTCTTCCCCAAGCGGAGCTGAATTTTTAATAGCTAAAACCATCCCCGTGACCCTCCCTCCCTCCCTAACAACAACAACAAAGTGCTTATTTTTCATTCTGTATTCCTGAAACTTCCCCAAGCCACCACCACTTGTAAGGGGCCCAAGAGCAGAAGGGGTGCGATCACCCCGGCTGGTGCAGGTCTTCTTCTTTCACATTTCTAATAGCTCCCCGAAAACCCTGAACTTCAGTAAAGTATGCTAAGCAGACAAATGTTCATTCTGGACCGTTTTTCTCAAGATGACAAAGCTGGGCACTGCTGCAGGTGGCCAAGGGGAGCGATCCACAGGTGGGCTGTCTGCTAGAGCTGCCCCTCACTGGAGAGCGACGCTGGGGAGGGGCCTCCAGCTAAAAATACTAGAAGACAGTTTCACGCTGTTAACCAGTTCACCTTTGCCGTGAATAATCAAGTATCCAGAGGAAGAAAAAAGCTACTTGAAAACAGAATTTTTTTAACATCAGTTTGCCTAGTATACTTTTCTTGCCCCATCTTTCCTTTTTTTTTAAGAAATCTTCCCTCATTGACTGACAGATACAAATTTCTCCCCACTCTCCCGTCAGAAGCCCACCTCACCCATCCCCCTGCAACCCCCAAATTGGATTCCACGCTAAAGAAATATTGCTGCTGCCTCTGTTGTCTTTATCTCAAACCAGAAAATGAACTCTAGTTCAAAAACCTGTTTTCTAAACTCGCAGTGACTGAGACAGGAAGGGGTGGGGGGGGGGGGAGGACGGCGGCCTGTTTGTACACCCACTGGCACTGCCTCTTCCTCACCAGTGAAGCTTTCCATGGAAATTCTGGCTGCATTAGCCTTGGCTACGTTTGGGACTATTTTTGGAAGCCTAAAAACCTCAGGGGAGTGACTTTTACTTTTCTTCATGTACAGGGTCCTTACTTTTATTTATTAAAGAAACAAAAACATGTCTCCTGCTTCACTTCAACCAGCTTTCATGTCAAGTAAAACAAAACTTGTTGGCTGGTGCAATCGGCCATTGGCCAGGGTGGAGGGGGAGCCCCTCAGAGTGTGTCTGATGCATATGTGACCTGGGTATTAATCACGCCTCAGAAAGGGAGGAGCCATGGACTTCTGAGACTCTCGTCCTAAAGGAACAACTTTGGGAGAGTGTGTGAGTCCAGCTGGGAGAGAAAAGGTATCTGGGCAAAATTCCAGCAAATTTGAAGTGTTACATTTAAAAGCATTTCAGGCGGAGAAGAAAAGAGATGGAAGGCTCAGCGCTCCCCGCCCCAGCACTGTGACACTGAGATCCCAGAACCTGAAAAAATCTGCAGAAAGGATCACAGGGTGAGAATCACCCCACAGATTTAGCTGCACCCCCCAGAGTCTAAGTGTTCATTTTAACAAGTTGTGAAAGGCAGGCAGCCAACCCTTTGGCCTCCAGGAGACAAATTGATTCAAGGTTTTCTCCTTGAGCCTGCAGCCAGGATGCCTGCAACAATAGCAGCTGGAGAGGTGCTATTGTTTTATCTCAATGGAGGTTTGAAACTCCCTCACCCAGGACTAGCAGCCCACTAGGCATCTACAAATGGGTACAAGAAACAGCAAGAAAGGCAAGCAAAGTGCAAGCTAAAGTTTGGCACTAAAGAAGCTGCTGTGAGAATCCCCAGGGAACTTGCTTGGTGTGGCATCTCCAGGCCAGTGTCAAGGCTAGCCCTCTATTCCGTCAGCTCTCCCTTCTTTGCCTCCTATGCCCTCTTCACTGCCCTGTTATGATTCCAGCTAGGATTCACATATCCCAACACGCTGGATGATGGCTACAAATATTTACATCACGTTGGGCAAATCACTTCAGCTTCCCTGGACCTCAGTTTCATCTGTTAAATGAATATGTGGCAGAGATTATCAGCTATTCACCATAAATGTTTCATCTTCTTCTATCCTTATTTCCCTTGTGGTTAGGCACGATGGTGTGACTGTTGTTCCTAGCCAACAGAATATGAGAAGTGGTGTTTACACCATTTTCAGGCCAAGAAGCTGACAAGCCCTCTTTTTCTCTTCCCACCAATTGCATCTGGTTAATGATGGAGGCCTAGACAGCCACATGTTGAAGACGGCAAAGTCAAAAAATATATTCTAGAATCACCCTGTGAAAGAAAGCTGTCCTATATCTGGAGAAAACTCGAATTTGAAAAGATACATGCACCCCAATGTTCATAGCAGCACTATTTACAATAGCCAAGACATGGAAGCAACCTAAATGTCCACTGACAGATGAATGGATAAAGAAGATGTGGTACATATATGCAATGGAATATTATGCAGCCTTAAAAAAAGAATGAAATAATGCCATTTGCAGAAACATGGATGGACCTAGAGATTATCATACTAACTGAAGTCAAACAGAGAAAGACAAACATCATAAGATATCACTTATATGTGGAATCGAAAAAAATGATACCAGTGAACTTATTTATGGTTACAAAAGGGGATATCAGGGGAGGGATAAATGTGGAATTTGGGATTAACATAGACACACTACTATATACAAAAGAGGTAAACAACACGGACCTACTTAGAGCACAGGGGACTATTTTCAATATCTTATAATAACCTATAATGGAAGAGAATCCAAAACAAAATATGTGCATATATATGTAAAACTGAATCACTGTGCTGCACACCTGAAACATTGTAAAGCAACTATAAATTCAATAAAAAGATTAAAAAAATTTTTTAAAAAGAAAGGTGTCCTTTAACCAAAAATATCCTCCTTGGACTGTCTCATGAACAAGGAATAAATATTGATCAGGTTAAGCCACTAAGGTTTTGGGGAGTCTTTTTGTTTCTACAGCCTACCCTACCCTGACTAATATAGGATGATAATAACTGCTGCCCCGCCTACCTCAAAGAACAGTGGGAAGAATCAAACGAGATATGATTTGTGATATGTGAAAAAAACTGAAAATATATCACATCCTTCAAGTCTACAGCAGAAATAACACCGTCTGTAGATGGCGAAACACCCATAAATTAACAGCGTCCACTGAGCCAGGCATCCTGCTATTTAAACGCTTTATAAGGACTGTTTCGTTTAATATACATAAGAACATTAGGAGACAGATGCTATTGCCATCCCCATTAACCAGATAAGGACACCAGGGCTTACAAAAGTCAACAACTCACTCCGTATTACCTCATTTCTGAGATAAAGACAGAAAGTCTGACACCAGAACCAACAGTCTTAGTCATGAACTGAGAAAGAAAAGGCAGCGTCAAACAAATGAATAATTGGGACTCAACTAAATAAGTGAAACTTTAAAAGCACTTTGTTTCAATTACCTTTTTCAAAAGAAAGCCATCTTTGGCCTACTGTTTGTCAGCATGCTGACCCAGTTTTTCCACTTTCTCTTCCATGCACACACACGGCTCTCAACTACAGCAGCTGGGGTTCTTTCAAACACATGATGATGCAGACCAACACCTAGATTCCTGCCGTAAGCGCGGATGCAGGATTTGACATTTACTAAGTCCATTTTAAAATCTCAGTCCGGTACATTTTTATTCCCTCTAGAACCTCTTTTGTCCTCTTAAATGCATTTAATATAAGCTAAGAGACAAGGAAATGCTGCTTAATTGGTGAAAAAGGGCAAAGGCACCTCCCAGGTATTAACTCCTTTAAGAAATCATAAAGCATCGTTACCTCATGCTTCCACCGTTAGACAGAGTACCAAAGTATAATTACTAACGCCTAGTAACAAGACCACCAAAGGTAAGCCAGGCCATTATAAAAATTTAAGAGCTATTGTGTACTAGGAGCTTTCACAGTCAGTCAGTTGAGTTATTTAGCATGTGTTTTTTCCATCCTTGTAATGCACAGGGAAAATTCACAGTGTCCAACATCTCTCAAAACCACATTTCCACCTGTGTGGGGCAGTGGAATTAATAAGCATATAGAACAACCTCACGAATTTGGATCCCACTCATCTGGAATTCATGATATTTCAGTTACGCGTATGTGGGCCTGACCAGACAAAAAGGCTGGCAGGGGCGGAGGTCATCGCACAAAGCCAGAGTGAAATAAGGGCTGGCAGGGTCAAGGGGAAGAAGAAATTGGGCTGTGGAGCTCAGAGACTATTATACTTACATGTTGTAATGAGCAAATGAGAATCGTATATATAAAGTCACTAATTGTGTGCTGAGATTGAGTTTACCCTTTGGTATTCATGAAGGTTTGGGAAATAAATTTAAACACCTAAATGAAATTGCAGAAAGAATATTTAACCTGCTTGCTGATTAAGGCAAATATAACATTTTCTTGCACTTTTCAGAAATACATTCACAAAAACTATTGGCATAGTTCTTTATTCACTAAAAGATGTAAACAATGTGAGCCTTAGAGTCTTCCTGGCATAAAAATAACAAAATACTGGTCTATAGTATACAGTTCAAATTTGAGATTTCCAATAACTCTAATAATCCCCCATAATCCCTAAACATTCTCACACACAAGACAGGGAAGACGGAATCAACATATATTTAATGAGGACCAATTATCTGCCAGGCAATGGTGAGTAATTAACATTAGATAAGTTTAATTAATTGGTTTTTAGTGGATTGAGTATCTCAGCTAGCTGTATTTGCAACTAATTCATAAGTGCTTAAACACTACAATAGCCTGAATAGAACAAAATACCTTGGAAGTGAAAAGTTATGATACAGATTTTGTGGTTCCACCTGTATGCATTTTTAAATAATATTACAGTTAATAAAATTATCAGATTTAAAAATAAAAAACAGCAAGATGGCCCTTCCTGGCTCACGGCAACTAGAAACAAACTAATCCCTTTTTTGCACACCCTAACCATTCTCACAGAATTTTTTCACGTTATACCTAGCATGACAGTGAATTGCTTATTATTTTTTTCCTCTTACAAGATACATATTCTTTGAGGATGAGGACCATGGTCAAATGGAAGAAGACAGAAAACTTTAGACCTTCAAATTCACTAGAGATTCAATTTAAGTTTCTTCTGGATGCCTAATTTTCTTTCACGTGAATTGAAGAGAAAATAAAAAGATTAGCAGAATGTAGGTTTGAGCAATCTTTGCAAGTAGGTGATTTTAAAAAAAAGGAAAAAAAAAGTACACTTTTTCTAAGGATTTCAAAACTTATTGTCAAATTATACTCCAGAAGGCTCTAGACACACACGTTTACTATCCTAATGGTAAAGCAGACAAATGTTCACCCCTCCCACCCCAACTGACAACTCTTAGCATTAATAGACTTTTTATTCTTTGCCATTCTGATTGCTGTTCAGTTTCTGGTAAAACAAGACAAATATTCTTGGCCGTGTATATATCTTCTTTCGTGACTTACCTTTCCACTTCACACATTTTTTCTGATGATAGGCTTCTCTTTTCCTGAATAATTTTCTGAATTTTGACCTGAGGCCCTGGAATCCTGGACTACTCTGAATTTTCTCCAAAGTTATCCTTGCCTTCTGCTACAGATCTGTTAGTCTCAAACTAGAGATGCCTTTTGTCAGCTCTTTTTGCTAAATCAGTGCCTCTCTCTCCTAGCAAATGGCTTTCCTGTTTTAGCTTTGGACACACTATGTTTCTTTCTAACTTGATAAAAGGGTGGAGGGAGGGGTGGCAAATTAGGATGTTAGAGGTGATGTCGGGAGGAGCTCTACTAGGGCCTAAGCTCTATTTCTTTCTGCTGAGCCTCAGACACAGGCACTGAGATGAAATTTGAAATTTTTAAACAATGATTTTCCTTGGAGTCACCAGGACATATTCATTGCCCCAGGCAGAGTTACAGCAGAGATGCAAAGAGAACTTTTTAATGTTCAGTTCCTGAACTTCTACATAGATGGTTAAAATCCATCAGAAAAACAAGAATGTGGAAAGCCACACATGCTTGTGTTGTAGGAATCAGCCTTTCTGAGTGAAAAAGAAAGATTTTTGAAAATCAAAAGCTAAAATCTAAAGAAAGCAAAGCCTGGACTTTGGCCCATAAGCCAGTAATTTTGATCTGTGAGAGATGAGGTACCTCACTCTCAAGCATGGTGGAGGTGGGAGGTAGGGGTGAGTTGAAAATATTGGTGAGGGTATTATTTACTTATCACAATGCCAATAGCACTCTCATTGAGAAACTTCTCGAATTAATGGATTGGAGAGAAAAAAATCGTGAAGAGCCAGAGAGCGTGTATAGAGGATAGATGAGCGCTGCCCAGCCTAGGAAGAGGGAAGCTTGAGCTGGACAGGGATCCATGCATCTATATAGCGACGGCCAGACCTGGAGGGACCACCCAGAAGGAGCTGGATCAGCTCTGAGAGACGGCCCAGGCTCTTGCCCAACTGAAGCCAGTCACCAGCACCGAAGATCCACGTGGCTGCCCAGCCCAGAGCTGCAGACTCTCAGGCACCATTCCCGTGAACTCCTTTATCACCTGTGCAGAGCATCAACTCAGCTGTATTCGTTTCCACCTGTGAGCGCCTCCTCTAACACCTGCATACCACCCAAGGATCTGCCCTGCCCATCCAAACTGCCCCCTGTGGACAAGGCCTATTCAATAGCTCATCAGTTTTATAAATCTCCTGAAACCAAGGGTGGGAGTCCTGACATTGAGCCAGGCAGAGGTTAGTGTGGGAAGGTAAGCCCCGTACGTGTGATCTTTGGAGGGAGTGAACACAAGGCCCGGAGACTCCCTCCTCCCTACCCCCTCCCACTGCCCGCCACCTCCACCATCCGGGACAGCGCGTGAAATGCAGCCACGTTACACTGCCTGGCCTCACCTGGCTGAAGAGCGGGACAGACTTGCCCAGAGTCCACTTGCTGAGAGTCTGCGAAGTCTGATAGGGAAAACACCTAAAGGCGAGAGAAGCAGACACACAAAGTGTGCTCAGTCTCATGCCTCTAATTTCCTGAGAGCAAGGGCTCTATCTACATATCACTATTGTATCCTAAGTATCTGGCCCAATGGTTGACACTTAGAAGGTTCAGCAAATGGTTTGGGAAATAAATAAGCAGATGGATGGAGTACAGCAAAGATGTCTCTAACTTGGAATTATCTGAATTACAGGGAGGTTGGGAGATGTTAGTCTAGAAGGTACAGCTGTGTTTACTCTGAACTCTCACTGAGAAACTGGGACAAAGCAGAACATTGTGAATAGTACCCTTAAAGCACAGAGCAGCAGACACGTGGACATAGCCATGCTTTCCACTTCTGCCCTGGGCGTAGTGTGACTCTGGCACATGCAGGGCTCCAGGGAGCACAGAGCAGCTTGAGGGCTTCAGGTGACAGCGGCCCCCAGGTGATGGTGGCCCCGCAGATGGTAACCGCGCCTGTAGCCACAGCAGGAAGCCACCTAATCGGTGCATCACTGGGAGGTGACCTGGACGTGCTTCGTGAAAAGGCTGTGTCTTGGGATGACCCTTTTACTACTTAGGGATTGTACTGAACACCTAGTGAGCTCCAGGTGGCTATATGCCAACCTCAGAAAACTGGGAAGATTTTGGGTGAACACTGAGATGTGGAGGGGGCTCCAAATGGAGAGAATGGAGTAAACAGAGATATGAAAGTAAGAAAAAGGAAAACAATTGAAGTGAGGCATACAATTTACAAACTAATTCTACATGTATCATCTCATTTAGAAGAGAGGCAATAGTGAACACAGTCAGTACTGTGGAAACGATACATCCCAACTGGGAGGTAACTGGTAAAGGCAATGAGTGGAAAATAGGGAAGTGATATATTCACTCTCCCAACAGCTTTCTGGATGAAAGCTGGCAGCTAGACATTACTTAAAATTTCTATACAATGGTGCTTCTCTTAGACCAACCAGGCAGAGAACTCACCTGCCTTGGAGATTTCCAGGACTGTTTCCTTAAGGCACATGTATTTCACACTACAGCACTTTTTTTTTTAATAAATTTATTTATTTATTTATTTTATTTATTGGCTGCGTTGGGTCTTCGTTGCTACACATGGGCTTTCTCTAGTTGCTGCGAGCGGGGGCTATTCTTCATTGTGGTGCACGGGCTCCTCATTGTAGTGGCTTCTCTTGTTCTGGAGCACGGGCCCTAGGCACGTGGGCTTCAATAGTTGCGGCACATGGGCTCAGTAGTTGTGGCTCACGGGCTCTAGAGCACAGGTTCAATAGTTGTGGCACATGGGCTTAGTTGCTCCGTGGCATGTGGAATCTCCCCAGGGCAGGGCTCGAACCTGTGTCCTCTGCATTAGCAGGCGGATTCTTTACCACTGCGCCACCTAGGAAGTCCTACAGCACTTTTTTAAATAGCAAACTCAGATGAGGTTTTCAAACATAAAATGAAGTGGTTTCATGACAGCTTCAAAAACTGAGCTGTCTCAATGAATTTAATTCTTCAGAGGATGCTGGGCAGTTAGAATTCCAGGTTGCTATTTACAAGACCAAGAGTTAATTGCCCTCTTGTATCTTATAGAGTTGCCACAATCATATACCCCTGGAGGAAAAAAAATGCTAAACGCTGCATTCATAATGAAATGAACTAAACATTTTTAAATCAGTGGTAATCTGTGTTTTAATTCCCACCCCAAATTTCAGAAGGTGGTAAGGGCTGACACCTTTCCACATCCAGAGGCAGATAACATGGAAAGTAATGCCTTGTTTCCCTTTCCCCTCTTAGTACATCTCCAAACCTATGCCCCAAACTCTTTAGCTAACACACCTCTTGAATTAGTGTGTAGAGAGTTTCCCAAGATCAACACTGAAATCCTTCATCAAAGCCTTAATTCAAGGCTAACTGGTATTTTAAGGTAACAGAACCAGCTGTGCACACAACATGTTTGCCTGAGACACCTCTGCAAGAACCAGGCTTCTTAATGTAATCACTCAAGCATGAATAAGCCAGGCAGCTCCCTGGAATCTCTGACCAGATAAAGGTGGACAGGAGGCATCACCCCTGTGAGTTTTGCATTCCACATTGAGTCTAGCTGTCTTGACCCCCTGGGAATTTCCTTCTCTGTAATTCCAAGTATTTGTACCGCGCAGCTCAGTCTCCAGCAATTTGACAGTTCAATTAATATTGTCATACCTAGATAAATGGGACTATAAAACATGCATGTGTCATTACAATATGGTCTATTTTTAGGAGCCACCCAAACTAGGACAAGGTCTTGCAGGTCACTGAGGCCTTTGGATTTACGAATTCCTGGTCAGAGGGTGGTCTCTCCCGCTCTCAGATGCCCTCCTTTCTCAGTTGTTCTAGCAGATGATCAAGTACCAATGTCATCGGTCAAAAGAGCCGTTTATCTGCTACACATCCCCCAGAACTTGGTACCTGACAATATAACTCTCCAAAAGCTTTGGAGCAGCAAACTAATTCCTCTAACAAGACTTCTTTCCTCTAGAGACTGGGAGTGAGGGTGGACAGTTGGCCCTTTGCTTCTACCGCCATTGCCCCTCTTGTCTAAAAAGAGGCTCTTCTTTAGAACAAAGTGAATAAAATCAGAATATCGGAAGAGAATTCTGACATAAGACTGCCTGATTCCAGACCCTGTACAACTTCAAGGAAACTGAACTTTCTGAGAGGCAGAAAACCTGAACTGGGTAAGAATGCAAAACAAGGGTTTCCAGCCTTTGGAGGCACCAAATAGATTTTATTTGAGAGAACCAAAAAAATCGGATATGAATTATTTTTCAAATAAAGTAAAATAACCTCAAGTATTTACCATATTATTAGCTTCTGAAATAATTGGAGAAATGAAATTGACTCCCATAAACTAGAAGTCTTCTGTCTTAAAATGAACCAATGATTCTACTGCTGTCATAATCCTTTTATGTTTAAAATATGCTTTTAATTGGATTCTACCTATTTGTTAGTTTATTCCTCAAAAGTGTTGCTTATTTTGATTCAGTTTTGTAGGGTGGGTTAGAGTTTCAAGATAAACCTTAGATTCAGTCTGTTGAGTCTAAAAACTCAGAATGCGCAACAGAAATTTTCCAAAAGGTTTATATTCTGTCATATTTCATGGGGTTCAACTTAATTCTGCAAAAGCATGGGAGGAGGGATTTAATTTCCCCTCACACACCCTTTCTGGGACTGGGAGAGAAATCATCCTTCAGGGAACCTGGCCACAAAGCCTAACAGAAGAGGATCTTTGAAATGCAAGGAAAAGAGGTCAAGACACTTAACAAAATAATATACCAGAGTTATGCTCTCAGAATATTTGAGAGCAACCTATCTTCTTCACGACCTCCCCTCCCTCTGCAGGACCTGAAGCACACGAGCATCACCACCTCCACCAGTGCCCAGCTCCACTGAGAGGAACAAACAGAAGCTTGGAGAAGGAACAGGGAACCTTGGGACATGCAGAGAGGATCATGAGGGAGGGGAAGAAGGGAGGGGATGACCAGGGAAGAGAGACTTCTTGGGCCCATGTGAGGGCACTCAGTATGGACTGGAATAATCTGGAAGAGAAGAGAACTGATTTTCACCATCTTCTGAACTCCAAATCTGATTGATCCCCCAAGAGTAGCTCTTCGATCCTCCAGGAGTCACACTGTGATCCTCCAATAGTAAGACCCTCCCATACTTAGGAATAGTAAGTGAAGGGCTGCACATTCCTGCCTTCCAGAGTCAAGGGCATGAGTAAGAGAGTCCATGTGGCTAATAGTTACAGAGAAGTCCCATTACACTAAGTAAGGTCCATGGTTCACAGAATTACACATTTAAAAAATAAGATTCCCAGGCAAGGTAGCTCCATAACTTCATAATTTGGCTTCCCCTCTCTTCCAAATAACAGACAAAAACAGAAAAAGATGAAGTCATAAGAAATATCTAATATATAGATATGACTCAAAATATCTTTATCTATAATCAGGGCTGAGGCTGTGGGTCTGCTGGGTTCTAGAGTCAGAAGCAGTGGCAGCCAGGTGCTGCCAGAAGTCAGGCAGAGTAATAGGAACTAAAAGTGCTCCACTTGCAACTAGGTGTGGAGTCAGGTTCTCTGCATGAAGCCATGGGGCTTGGGGTTTTCTTGATTATGGAAGGAGGTGGAAGATAAAAGGGCACTGACACAATATAGAGGGCTATAGATTCATAAGACGCTGTGAGCCAAGGAAGATGGGAGCAAAGAGACAAATCTTCATGACAAGGAATTAAGTTTATCATCAAAGCTCAATTCTGAGGCCTGACAACCCAGAGATAAAGGCCAAAAATTAAACGACAACAAAGAAAAAGAACTGGACATTGAGGAAGAGAAAAAAAACAAAACTACAACAAAAGCTCCCACTTAAAATAAATCTTCAATCCAAAATTCTAAAACACAAGAAATCTAATACTATGAAAGTTAGCCAACAAACCTGAACATAAATTTACTTCAAATGAAATAAACTGTATTGGAAGAATTTCACACAAAAAAAAAAAAGTAAATGAAATAAATACTCTTCAGATGCCCAGAGAGATAAATGAGAGAAAGATGACATTTAAAATGAACAAAAATTTATAAAACTAAACACAAAAAATGAAAAAAGAAGAAAGAACTGATAAAATATGATTTTAAAAGCTTATTTGACTGTAAAACAGATAGTCAGTGGGAAGTTGTTGTATAACAAAGGGAGTCCAACTCGAGGATGGAAGATGCCTTAGAGGACTGGGGCGTGGGGGGGGGGCTCGAGGGGGGGAGTCAAGGAAGGGAGGGAATACGGGGATATGTGTATACAAACAGTTGACTGAACTTGGTGTACCCCCAAAAAAATGAATGAATAAATAAACAAACAAATAAATAAATAAATAAATAAAAAAGCTTATTTGAAACCTTGGAAATGAAAACATAGTCGTTGAAATAGTTTAAAGACTCAAGAGATGTAACGAACTCTAGAAACAAAGAGATAATTTGTGAAATGAAAACTAGGGCAGATCAAGCAGGATTAGAAGAGTGTTCATGAAGGGGGCAACCTGGCCTGAGGCGTCAGAAATCAAGCAGCCTGCAGGGGCCAGCCTGTGTGTGTGCAGACACATATATACACATATATCTATAGCTATTATTTATGTACACATATATACACACGTCTGTTTCTCAGTTCTGCCCACTGAAGAGGCCTTGGAGCAGGGACACCACAAGAACAAAAAGCACACCTAGTGCCCAAATCTTGGCTTCTAAGCACTCTTCTCTGCTGCAAAATCAGAGTGCCTTAGAAAAACAGATGATTCCAAGACGGGGGTAGGGAAAGTAGAAGATGAGCCTAGAACATCTTGTCACTCTGGAAAACAAGAAAATTGCTCAAAGCATGACGGGGACATGTCAAAAGGACACAGAAGCCAGCTTGGATGGGCCTCACTCATCCTGGTGATGTCAAGCAGAACATGACAAGACGGAAGCAGCAGCAAATTCTCCTGGGCATTACATGGTTCCAGCCCCGTAGGGTAGAACGGGACATAGGATGGTCCTCAAGTATTTGACCTAACTGGTTCTGTTGTTTACTCACACCTTCTGAGGTACCCAATGCTGGAAAGCAACAGTGTGAGGTCAGTGGACTGCAGAACATCCCTGTGAACACCAGAGTGTGAAAATTTAAGACCCCAGATACGAACATTAATCCTGATCTTTGTGATCAGGCCAGCATTGAAATGTCCTGCTTTTTAGGGGGTCTATGACTAATGTTTTCATTTCACACGCATCACAGAAATTAGAAATGGAAAAGATTCATTATATCATATTGTACTTGCCCCCTGCCAGTCAGACATTGTCCCCCAAGGTCTGTGGGCTCCGACTGCATCCAGGCATGTTTGCAAAACTTCAAGAAGCAAGGCTGCGGTCCCTACCTTGGGCAACAACTTCACATTCTCACAGTTCTTTCGCTCAGAAGGATTTTCCCCTGGGATTCAATCTCACTAGTCCTTTTGTAACTCTTTCTTCTTTCATCTCCTTTTGCAGTTATAGCTTTTTTACTACTCCCCCATAGAATAGGAAAATTGCCTTTCAGTTCCATAACGCTTAAGGGGAGCTGAACCTAAAACGCTTAGTGAGAATTAAGTTTTAGTTTAACTTCAGAGGCGTGTTTTCTCCAAGTAATTTTTTTAATTGAAGTATAACTGATTTACAGTGTTTCAAGTGTACAGTAAAGTGATTCAGTTATACATATATGCATCTATTCTTTTTCATATTCTTTCCATTATAGGTTATTATAAGATATTGAATATACTTCCCTGTGCTATACAGTGGGTCTTTGTTGTTCATCTACTTTATATGCAGTAGTGCGTATCTGTTAATCCCAAATTCCCAATTTATCCCCCCCCCACTTCCTTTGGTAACCATAAATTTGTTTTCCATGTCTGTGAGCCTATTTCTGTTTTATAAATATGTTCATTTGTATCATTTTTTTAGATTCTACATGTAAGTGATATCACATGGTATTTATCTTTCTCCAGAGGCTTTTCCAACATTTGCCCAGTGCCAACGGTGAAAAGAAACAGAAGTGGGAGGAATAAGTAGTGAGTTACAGGAATCCCAGAATATGCAGAACTTCGTGTGATTCACAAGATATACATTTTTTGAGATAAGTGTAGCGCTTCCATCAGATTATCAAAGAGTAAACCCAAAATGTTTAAGACACACTGTCCCAGGTAAGGTCACAGAGGAGAAATGGAATGAGCTCATGAGTTGTGAGCAAGTCAGGTATATGCTCTTGAATTTGCCACCAACTATGTGGTTTGAAGTCTCTAACTTCTCTGGACTTCAGTTGCTATCTCTGAAAAAGGAGGGCAGAGAGGAAAAGGTGGCAAGGGAGAAAGGAGAGAATGAATTAGATTATTCTAAGATCCCTTTCAACTCATCGAATCCTATTTCTTGATGAACACCACCAACCCTTAAATTCTAGTTCTGAAAGCTTCACCCATGGGCTGACAGCCATTAGTTCATTCCAACCGGTCCCTCTCTTCCAGATGAGGACCTTTGACACAGACTTTAGATGTACAAGTAGCATCAGTAGATTTCAGCACAGATAAGCATGGGACCCTACCCCAGTCATATCCAACACCTGTAGCTTGTGAATAAAGTTTCCGAAGTCTTACGTCTGCTCCAGAATGGAAGTCCAGTGCTTTATGTGAAAATTGCTTTGAAAAAGGCTACTCAATTTTTCTTCTATTGCTTCATTTATTCCACAAGTATTTATTGCCAGGCACCATATGCCTGGCATTAAGCTAAATTCTGGGACACTACCGTAAACGAGACCAGTCCCCGAGAGGCTGAGAATCCTAACGTTATACAAAAGTCCTCTCTGTGAAGCTGTGCATAGGCCCAGGGTAACTACTAGCTTGATTTATCTGAGAGGAGAGAGAGAGGGGTCCGGGCTGGCATTGAAATAAGAAGAGACAGAGCCTTTGCAAGCATCACACACCCACCTATCCTTCCAGAAGGGAGAATGAAAACCCAGTCCAAATTGTACTATATCCCTGAGCTTGGTCAGGAAAGATGCTAAGGTTTTGTGTTTTTATTTGAGTTTTTCTTCCACTAAAAGAAACTGACACCATATTAGATTAGCACCAGTATTGCTCTCCCAAGGAGCAGGATTCCATCCAACTTTGAGCCGACTGACTTCATTAGACCACACCTAGTAACACTAATCCTGGTGTTATGTTTCCCACGAGAGAAGAGCAGACAGCATCTGTCTCTTTCCTCAAATGGCTAATATTTCTTACCCGTGTTCTTTTCCCTTCAAGTTCGCATCTTGTGCTGGTAGAAAGGCCTTTCTCTTATTCGAGACAAAAGGCTGCCAATTATAAAGCATTCTCTCATGACAATACCAAAGTACACAGAATTCTATACTTAAATTGTTTACCATTTCTTTCTGATGATGATACTTGCCTGGACCAAAACTGTAAGTAAGACAAAATAAAAGCAGGCTCATGGCAGTGAATGAAGTGGTCACTGAATAGAGAGTCCCACTGCAGAGGGTACACTTGGCCACCAAGATCTTGTTCGGTGTTTCCTGCTTCCTCAGCGGACGCTTCCTGCTGCTCCTCAGAGCTGAGACACTCACCATTCTACTCTTATAATCCCACCTCTTTTGATTAATCCTCACAATATCCCTGGTCAGCAATTGTTGGGATTGGAGAGGTTGGTTTTTATCATTTGGATCGAGTTCAGTGATTTTCCAGAACAATCGTGTCTCTAAAGCAGATACGCAATTTCTCTGATATGCCAGCTTCCCGTGTCTTTGGTAAAAGAACAAACCGTTTACACACAGGGGTTTGTGGTACCAGGAACCCAGGCAGGACTGCTGAGATACAAAAGTGACAGGCAGATGCCCAGTGCTGGGGGACTGGCACCTGGAACAGTCCAGAAGCTCCATCCATGAACCCCTTCTCACCAGGAGCTATTCCCAGCTTGTACTGAGAGTGATACACAACACGTGATATCAAGGGGGAGGGGGGCTCTTCAGCCCACGGCAGGTCTCCAGCTTGCCTGACCTGTGTGAGGACAGTTATCATCAGAAGGTCCCTTTTCAGCAAAAGTGACACATATGGTTTTTTTTTCCTGCTTTCACTTGATGTCTTCAGAAGATTTCATTTGGATCACTCAACAACTGAACACTTTTCCCTAACTTCGCCCTAACTACCCTGATTGTCGGAATCACAAATCTGAGAAGGTTGGTTATCTTCTCAGACATTACAAGTACATGAGAAACACTGACTGCTCACTGCATATCGTGAGCTTAGCCGTGTTCCCCAGACGCCCCCCGCCCCCAATGGTTGGGGGCGGACCATGCAGCTAGTTCTGGCCAAAGGGCCATGAGTGAGAGTAAAACACAGCACGTCTGGACGGAAATATTGAAGAGCCAGTGCGTGACCCTCCGACTCTGTCTTCTGCTTCTAAAAGCATTAACAGGATGTTGAGCGGCCGCCATCTCTGAGTCAAGGCCAGGAAGGAAAATGCCCTAGGGAACTGCCAGACTTTTCTTGAACAAGAAATAAACCTTTACATGCTAAGCCACTGAGATTTTGGAGTGTGTTCATCACCGCGGCAGAGCCTTGCCTGACTAACGCGACCAGGCAGCCAGAAGCACCTACTGTTCGCTGGGACTCAAAGCTGGGAGTAGAACATAACAGCCCTTCTCCCCGCGAAGGCCACCCTTACCTTTCTTCAACATTATCTGGGTCAGAAGCTACCAAAAACAGTGGCCACATAACTGGAAATAAAAGAAAAGTAGAGAAGGGAAGTGCCAAATAAAATAAGGACAGGAAATGTCGGTGAGCTATAGACGTTTGCCCTCTCTTGTGGATATACTGGTCATCCCAAAGATGCAAAGCTGGGAAAGATGTTATCGTGAAGGGCCCAGGAGAGGATGGGGATGGAGGCCATACAATGCAGCATGGAATCTTTGATTCTCAGCCAGATCCCAGGCTTTTATGTCAGGCCAACAGCAGGGTAAATTAGAAAGCTGAAAACCTGGGCAGCTACAGACAAAATTATAAAGTTTATTTTCAGAGCCTGGTATCTGCCACACAGCTGACGCAATCAATATTTCTCAAATTATTTGTTCATCCCCCTCACCCCTCTCCCCTTTCAGTACCTTGAGCCCCATCCCTCAGACACCTAGTATCCAGTTCTGCTGAAGTCCCCAAGTTCTGAAGCCACCCAACAGCACCCCACCCCAACACCTTCTGTCTCCTCTACCTTGTTTGATTATCAGTCCTAAGTCCAATTCTCTTTGGCCTTGGACAAGACAGTGCATCAACTTATATAGTACTGGCTACTTTTGAGATTAACACCAAATGAACCTACATAATCACATTGTAAGACTCCATATCGCTGCTATGACGGAAAGATGTGACTGTCTGAATTTCAGCCCTCCATGTAAATGCAGGGAAGAAATCTTCTGCAGAAAAGAGTCCTCTCAAGGCTTCTCAAGTCACTCTGGGAACATAGGTGACTATTTCCTTCACTCACCTAAACGTGGGGTCCGGCATCGTGGCCACAGGGCCATCTTCCCCTTTCCTGCCAGGGCCACAGTCCCCCTCCAGCCCGTCCTATCACTGACAGTCCTACCCTGAACTTTCTCCCACCTCCACTCGCACAGATGACATTCAGAAGCAGAGAGAGAAGCAGAGAGACACCTGGGTTTTCTGCCACTGAAACTGGAAAACAGTCCTTGAGAAAAAGATGTCAAGGTCCAGCGGGACATATTTTTCCATCAAAACACTGTAAAATGAGTAGAGGTTTCACATGACGCTCACGTCTTGGTATGTGTTTGTTGTTTTTAGAACAGCAGGCCCCATATCTGAAGCGATACATGCATATATGATGTGGGTGTTACCATGGCAAATGCCATGCATTTTTTTGGTTCAATAGAAGGGTAAATAAAGGTATAAATATTGCATCTTCTGTTACTATGGAGATGCAACAATTTGGGCCCTCGTCATTTTGGAAAGTTTTTTAATTTTATTCTTTGGGTTCACTCCCTGCTATGAATACTCCTATCAGAAGGTCTCCAGTCCCTGCTGCTGTAATTATGCTGACCCAACTAGCATTCTTGATTTGTCTTTTCAGATGGGATATCACTGATTTCTGGGAGAGAAAATTCATTATCTGTTTTTCCCTTATTCTCAGATGTGGAATCTATATTTTCAATCTTAAACGTATTACTATTAAAGCAAATTTTAAAGTCAGGATTCTGTTGTCTTCCAAGCTATTTTTTTTAAAAAGGGTAGATCTCTTCAAAGTCTGGAAGAGTTTTTGATCTATTTTTTGATCTAGACAAGGTTCAGGTCTAACACCATTTAAACTCTTCCTGAACAAAGTATTATAATTTCTAACCCTGATATGTCAGCATTAAAAATCAGAATGTTAACCTTTGTATAGTCTTAACACCTCCATTACAGTTATTGATTTAGATGTTTCTAACTCCTAACCTAGACTCTGTGATTTAGCCCTGCTAAACTTGTGTCTACAATGAAAAAAATCTAGATTTGGGTACTTACTTAGACTACTTGTTTTTAAATATGCTAGTTTGCTTCTTACCAACTAATCAATATACTAAACAGCAGCTAAAACATTTAACCAGCACATACTATACAAGACATTTGGAATTCAAAAATAAATAAGACACAGTCCCTGCCCACAAGGAGCTTGTCTTATTGATAAAACACCAAAGTGTTATTACTGAGGATTTTTGTGTTGGGTGAAGTTGTTATCTCTAAGATTTCTTCAAACCCTAAGATTCTGAGCTTATTTATTT
Source organism: Hippopotamus amphibius kiboko (assembly GCF_030028045.1). Lineage (NCBI taxonomy): Eukaryota > Metazoa > Chordata > Mammalia > Artiodactyla > Hippopotamidae > Hippopotamus > Hippopotamus amphibius. Next base: position 133,412,398 of record NC_080190.1, on the reverse strand, counting down.
TACAATAAAGTTTAAGACTAAATTAACATTAACATCAAATATTTACAGTTTATTTTCTCAAATTATCTCGCACATATATAACCAACTCTCAGTTACACCAGCGGCATTCAAAATTAATTGGAACAGTTTCCAAGCTCCTTTGCAGCCATAGTGTCAGCAGTTGCCACCAGTAATAAGGCGAATTTACTTGACTTAACTTTTGCCCATTAAAGGAAGTGGCTAGGCCATGGTAGTCAGATTATACTATCTCTTCTCCTCCCCTCCCCATCCCCGGCCCATCAACCAGCCTCTGCCAAAAATGTGACCAGACAGATATCCAAGATATTAGGCAGCCCTGGGCAAGGTCGGGGCAGGAAGTCTGTAGACCTGTCATGATCCAGGACAGAGTTAGCTACACTCAAACTGTGGCCAGCCAGCTTTACCCACACCCTACTTTCTTTTTTCTGTTATGAATGCTTTACATTCTCCCTGTCTGGTCATCTTGGACCTTTTCTTCTCCTTTGTTCCCAATATCTAGACACAAAGTACTGTGTGGGATTGTATAGTCTTCATTCTTAAGGTCTCATCTCTCCAATTTCTGCAACAGTCTGTTGTATGGTGTCTGTTGGGGGAGGGGAGGGAAATGTACACACTATGTTTCAGGATTTTAAAAAGACCGTTTTTTATGTTGTTATAACAACTCTTTTTTTCCTCAAGTCCTGTTGATTTGAGGGCAGAAAAACAAAAACATACAAAGTAGCCCATGAAGAACATTCAGATCTTAAACTCCATATTAGGAGTCTTTATTCCCTCCCAAGAGGTCTTTCTCCCTCTCTTCATTCCAGGAAGGTCCCTGAGCGTAGGCATTTCTCCTGACAGTGGAGGGGAGACCCCAAGGTGGAAGTATACACAGTGGAATATTATTCGGCCATGAGAAAGAAGGAAATCCTGCCATTATGCTTACAGGTGAAATAAATCAGACGGAGAAAGACAAATGCTGTATGATATCACACAGACAGAATCTAAAAAAGCCAAATTCATAGGAACATAACGTAGAAAGGTGGTTACCAGAGACTAGGGGGTGAGGAAATGGGGAGATGTTGGTCAAAAACTTGCAGTTACAAGACAAATAATTTCTGGGCATTAACGTACAGCATGGTGATTATAGTTAATAATTCTGTATTATACACTTGAAAGTTGCTAAGGTAGTAAATCTTAAGCATTCTCAGTCCAAAAAAGAAATGGTAATTATGCGAGGTGATAGAGATGTTAGCTCATGTTATGGTGGTAATCATTTTGCAATATATATCAAATTATCACATTATACACCTTAAACTTACACAGCATTAGGTATCAATAAAATCTCAATAAAGCTCTAAAAAATATCTAAGCCATGGAACCAGTCTCAGAGGTGATGAGATACTGGGTGAGTCACGAAAACAAGGTCTCGGAGCTAGGAAAGCAAGACATCAGCCCTGAAGTGAAAAGTGAGACTCAGGAACAAGATGGAGACTCAGGGATGTTATTTTGGGACACTGTCAAGCCAAAAATAACAGTCACATGACTAGTAGACTGCCCATCTACTCAGGGCACGACAGCAGATGCCATCAGGACAACCCTCCTTTGTAGAGAGAGGGGGCATAGAGGTAGAGAGAAGGACGTCTTGGTTTTATTCCTGCAGCTGCCACCTGAGTTCTTTTCCAGAACAGCCCTTACCACAGAGGGTGGCACACACCTGGTGCCCAAGGTACACTGAATGAACCATGAATTGGTGTCCAGCCTTCTAGCTGATCTTGCCTCCAGATGACGCCTCTATCGAGATACACGGCGCAACACCCGTGTGGTTATTGCCCCACAATGCCACCTTCGATCTGTTCCTTCCCAGCTCAAGCACCTTTAACGCCTCTAGCAGAGGCTGAAAACTGGAAGCCTCTGCGCTGAATCCAGCCCCAGATGGCTTTTGTTTGGCTCACACTGTATTTTTCAAAAACTTGATTCAGATACAACGTTTTAAAATAGAGATTTCGTGTATGTGTCCGCGCTCACTCACACACACACACACACACACACACACACACACACACACACCCCCAGATTTCTGGCTTCTCTTAAAAACTCAGAAAGTCTGGCAACTCTGGGCCCATGTTCCCACCTGGCAATAATCAGCTGGTGCTGTGAACAGCTGCCCTGTCCCTGGCATCTGCTCGCCGCTGTTCACCACATCCCCACCAGCACCTTTGCACCTTTCCTGGCCCTTCACCCACTGTGGTTCCTGCTGGCCTCCAGCAGGTTTTACAATCTGTTAACCCCTGACTTACAGGATGAACTCTAAACCCCCCAGCACTTCAGGCTCTCCTAGGTTTGGTCCTAACACTACATGTCAATATCTCCTTTCAAAAACTCTGATCTCCCTTAAAAACATCTTCTTTCCCACCTCCCTTCTTTAAACAAACATTACGGACTACTTCCATGCACTAAGGAAACAGCAAGACCCACACAGTGTCTGCCCCAGGAGGCCAGTATTCCCTGCGGAGATGGGTATTTAACCAGAAGGTACAATAGAGAGTGACGGTTGCTATGGGGCTGGCAGGAGAGGGGGAAGGAGGAGCTCAGAATGAGGGCACAAACCAGTCTGGAGGTTTCTGGAGAGAGTCACATCTAATGCCAGGTCAGGGATGGTGAGTGAGGAGGCAGTGCCAGGGAAGGGCCACGATGATAGCAAGGTAAGCAAAGAACGGAAAGGGGAGTTAGGCCTGGACACAAATGGGCAGAGGGGGTGGCGCACGGGGACCAAGGAGTCTGAAAGCTGAGGTCGGAGAAGTAGGCAGGCACGATCACACAGTTGATCTCAAGGGCATTTGGAAGCATTTGAAGAATTTAAAGAAAGAAGCTGGCAGGTTCAGCTTTGTGGTTTAGAAAGAGCATCATGACTACTTAGGGAGAACAGACTGGAAAAGACAAAGAGGGAAGATGGAAAACATGTTAAAAAACTTATGGGAGGCCAGGCACAAAAGACCATGTATCATATGATTCCATGCACATGAAATATCTGGAATAAGTGAATCTATGGATATAGAAAGCAGAGTGGTGGTTGCCAAGGGCTGGGAGAAGAAGGAGGAGGTGGAGTGCCTACTGAATGGGCACAGGGTTTTCTCTGGGGGTGATGAAAATGTTTGGGGACTAGACAGAGGTGATGATTGCACAACATTGAGAGTGCAGTAAATGCTGCCGAATGCCACTGTGAAATGAACAATTTTATGTTTTATGAACATTTTGTGTTATGTGAATTTTACCTCAGTTCTTAAAGGACTGCTACGGAGTCCAGGCAAAAAGCACTTAAAAGAAGAAATGTGATAACATGAGCCCTAGCCCTCATGCCCTGCGCACGCCCTCTCCTTCTCCCTCCAGGTGCCCTCCTGCCTCCTTCCTCCATTTACGCATCCTCCAGCCCCAATTCACTGGCCACCACCTCTAAGACCAGCCCAACTAGAGATCATCCCTTCGTCCTCGAATTATGGCCATGCCTCCCGTCACACACTCCCTGCCCCCACTTTATCATTTCTTATAACTGTATTCCTAATTTTCGCAACTGTAAAATCAGCTTGTGAACAATAGCACGATTTAGTAAATAGAGGATGAGAAGCATACATGCTAAGATTACTATGTGACTTTTCCACAGGTAAGTTTTTCTACCACCTGAATATGAAGGTGTATCGTTCATGTGTATACAAACGTAATCTGTCATCACAATGCAAGAATTTGGGGCACCTAGTAGAAAATATCGTAGGAATATTTGAACATGATATACAATTTTTACATCCTGTCAAGGGGCATCTACAGAAGCAGACACTATTATTGTGTCTTTTTTCACCTGGTCTGTGAGTCTAAACATCCCTGCTTCCCACTGATGGAGGTTTACCCCGTAAGGAGCTGACCCCCCATATTTCTGAGTTGTATCATCCAGCCTGTCCATGGATGCTCAGAAAACTGGAGCCCATCCCCATGGAGTGGCATTTTCCAAGGCCAGAAGTGGAGGGACACTCAGTGCAGACAGGGCTGGGGTGCTGGGCGTGAGGGAGGACCCACTGGCCTGGGCTCTGAGCTCAGCCTCCTGCTGCTCAGGGTGCTGTCCAAGGGCTCCACAGACAGCCACACAGCCCAGAGGTAGGCAGCACTTTCAGAAAAAAGGAGACGATGAGAAGGTGTCAAGGTTTGTGCCCAATACAGTGACTCAGATCGAACAATATGCTCTACACAGCTCTGCAATATAACGGCATTGACTTATTCACTGAGCAGACAGATACTGAAAAAGCACCACCAACCAGGCACTGTGCTGGGAAAGCAGTGAGTATCAACACAGATGGGCACTTCTGATGCTCCAAGTCTAGCGAGGGATACAGACTAGCTAACGGGAAACTATAAAACGTGTAGCACTAAGATAAGGACAGCACCCAGGGAAGCAAAACAGCACAGAGACTGTAGGCCTGAGTTCCCAACACTCACTGCCTGGGTTCATGTCCTAGCGCTGAGCAACTGTCTGAGTCACTTGGTCTAGTGGGTTGAGGATTGACCCTCCCCCCACAAAAGACATTCAAAACCCAGAACCTGGGAACATGACCTTCTTCGGATAAAGGGGTCTTTGCAGATGTAATTAAGGATCTTGAGATGGGGTCATGTGGATTATCCAAGTGGGCCCTAAATCCAATGACACGTGTCCTTATGAGAGACAAAAGGAGACAAGACACAGACACAGAGAAGAGAAGGCAGAGATTGGAATGGGGCAGCCTGGGAGCACATGCAACCTCCAGAGGCCTGAAGAGGTAAGAAACTGTTCTCCCCTGGAGCCTCTGGAGGGGAGCACAGCCTGCCCACCGCTGATTTTGGACTTCTGACCTCCAGAACTATAAGAGAATAAATTTATGTTGTTTTTAAGACACCAAGGCTGTGGTAATTCGTTACAGCAGCCATAGGAAACCAATACTCTTAGCCCCACGGATCTTGAGTTTTCTCGTCCCTAAAATGTCGCCACCTTATTGGGCTGTTTAAATGAGATAATGCGTAAAGAGCACTTAGCCCAGGACCTGGCAGGGGGTAAGTACTCAGTAAGGGTTAACTAATAATTTGATTTCATTACTAGCAGTAGTAGCGCAGCAGTAGCATGCATAGAGGCAAGTCTAACCAGGGTTTGGGGGGAGCCTCTTGAGAAAGTGGCCTTGAGTTGAGACACAATGGATGAGAAGGCATTAGCTGAACAAAGGAAACAAGAGAGGGTTTAGAGGGATGGGATGGGATGGGATGGGATGGGATGGGATGGGATGGGATGGGATGGGATGGAAAGAGCGATACGGGGGCGGAGTTTCAGAAGGAATAGCATATTGAGGCCAGGAGGTAAGAGGGGCCAGGTGACACGTGGGAAGTTGAAAGCAGTTCTAGCAAATGTTGGATGCATATAGGAGCTGCTTTATTTCTATGATGTGCCAACATCATTTCAAGTTTGTGGGAGAACAATAGGGATATTTGATTCGGTGTTATTTTATATTTATTCCCAATCTGATGTCCTATCAAATATTCACAAACAGGTCTTCTCCATCTCCTCCCTGGGGGACATCTCTTCCCTGAGAGGGTTTTCAGAAAGCACAATTGACAAACAAGGGTTTTCAGAAAGCACAATTGACAAACTATTTTCCTTTCGACCTTGTACTATGATCTCAGACTCAGAACTATCCTAATTCTCTTTCTCCTTAAGCCCCTCTACTCAAGCACATGTCCCTCTGACATACATCCATCAAATAGGTGGCTTTATCTTGTTGGGGATGTAGAGATATTTCCCATGCCAAGTCCATGGTGACTTCCAGATGATGTGCCTATCACTGACTTGTTTGCTCTTAAATTCCTCCCCAACAGTTCCCTCTCCTGCTTTCCACATTCCTTAGGCTTCCTTGCCCTCTCACTTCCTGGTAAGTTTGACCAGTGGAAGATGCTTCCTTAAGCCTAAATTTCCTGGGGATACTATATTTTTCAGAGTTGCTGTAAATATTAAGTGAAAAAAAATGTATGTAGGGAACCTCTGGCAACAACTACTGCTGTTCACTCATTATATACACTCTCTTCCAGTGTAATAGCATTTAGAGCTGGGCATGTGGTCATTCAGAGTAAAACCTGTATTTTCAACTTCCCTTGCAGCTAGATATGGGCATGTGCCTAAGTTCTGGAATTTGAAAAAATGTGTGTGATTTCTGGGCTTGCCTTCTTGTCCCCTTTCTCCTTTGCTGGAGCCGGTATGTGGTGGGATGGGGAGCCACTTTGGAATGCACGGGCAAGGACCACACCCTGGAGATAGCAGAGCAGTAAGATCAAAGGCACTTGGGCCCTTGAATGACTCTGCAGAGCAGAGCCAACAAGCCAGCAAGACTTACAGAGAGATATAAACCTCTATGCTCTGTAAGTCACTGTTACTTGGGGACTCAGCTGCACAACTAAACCTATATCTCATCTAATGCCGTGCCCAACAAAGTGTCCGGTACCCAGCAGGCACTTAAGAAATGATGACGTTGTTTGCATTGCAACAAGGTACCTGCAGAGATCAACTTTGCTTTCTTGAAAGCTGGAAAAAGAATTTCCTTCTGAAAGTAACAAAAGGGTTTCTGCCTTCTGGATGCAGCCCAGAACTTGCCTTTGAAGCAGTCTATCCCTTTGTTCTCAGAGCAGTAACTCGGTTGAGCCCTTTTAATTATGCAGTTAGGAAGTTATCTTAGAATTAGCTAGGGAACTTTTGAGAGAAACTAATTTCCTGCAATTAGGCCAAAGGGTACTCAAGAAAATTAATTGGGAGGTTAAAAGAAAGTGCACTCTTACATGCAAGCACAAACTAATAAGGCTGGTGATTTATTGGTTACACTAGTTACTTCCAAACTTTCATCATGGCCAGAATGGACCAGAAAACATCTTGAGCAGTAATTGAATGAAATGCCTCTAAGAAGTTTCATTTAATGGCTCTTTTATTAAAAACCCAAAGCTCTTATACAAGGTTCCCTGCCTTCTCTGATCAGGCTCTCAGTCATCTTTTCTCTCCCTGCCCCTCCATGATATCAATTTTATGCCAAAAAGGCAAATTGTCACTTCTTTCCTCTCTTTACTGAGAGCCTCACAAAATATCCTTGGCAAACTTGATTGTGTTGTCTGTCACCTCCCTTCCCTTTGTTCAGTAATCCATATTTACCCACGGTCACCAACTTCCTCTCCTTTTTCTTTGCATCCAAACTCTTTCTTGGTTGATCTCTTTTTTTTTTTTTTTAATTTATTTTTTTTCGGGGGTACACCAGGTTCAATCATCTGTTTTTATACACATATCCCCGTATTCCCTCCCTTCCTTGACTCCCCCCCCTCGAGTCCCCCCCACCCTCCCTGCCCCAGTCCTCTAAGGCATCTTCCATCCTCGAGTTGGACTCCCTTTGTTATACAACAACTTCCCACTGACTATTTTACAGTTGGTAGTATATATATGTCTGTGCTACTCTCTCGCTTCGTCTCAGTTTCCCCTTCACCCCCCGCCCCCTCCCATACCTTGAGTCCTCCAGTCCATTCTCTGTATCTGCGTCCTTGTTCTTGTCACTGAGTTCATCAGTACCATTTTTAGATTCTGTATATGTGAGTTAGCATACAATATTTGTCCTTCTCTTTCTGACTTACTTCACTATGTATGACAGATTGTAGTTCTATCCACCTCATTACATATAGCTCCATCTCATCCCTTTTTAGAGCTGAGTAATATTCCATTGTATATATATGCCACATCTTCTGTATCCATTCATTTGTGGATGGGCATTTAGGTTGCTTCCATGTCCTGGCTATTGTAAATAGTGCTGCAATAAACATTATGGTACAAGTTTCTTTTGGGATTATGGTTTCCTTTGGGTATATGCCCAGCAGTGGGATTACTGGATCATACGGTAGTTCTATTTGTAGTTTTTTAAGGAACCTCCAAATTGTTTTCCATAGTGGCTGTACCAACTTACAGTCCCACCAACAGTGCAGGAGAGTTCCCTTTTCTCCACACCCTCTCCAACATTTCTGGTTTCCAGACTTTGGGACGATGGCCATTCTGACTGGTGTAAGGTGATACCTCATTGTGGCTTTGACTTGCATTTCTCTGATGATGAGTGATGTTGATCTCTTAACACACATTCACCTATCTCCAATTGCTATCAATAATGGTCACTGTTGCTCAGTTACAATCTCTTTCAATAGGCACTATTTTTTATTGACTCAGCACAGTCATTAAAGAGTTGACCAGAGTTTAAAATACTAAGCTTAACTGGAAATTAGATAACTCTGTTTAATTTTTTATTCTCAAAGAAACTGGCCCTTATTCAAGATCTCCTCCAGGACAGGAATTGTGCTAACAGTTTCACAGCACAGGAAAGCACTGCCAGTTGCTGGCTGGTGTTTTCTTCCTGATTTTCGATTGTAATTGCTAGACGAAGCAATAGCAGAATTAAAGGCGTCTCCATATTTATCCAAAATTCCCATTTGTAGGACCAGGTTGGGATGCTCAGTTTTAATCTTTTTCCCTCTCCTCCCTCTTCACTTTCTTTTCATCCTCCTCTTCCCCTACGGCCTCCATCGCCACCTGCATGTTCATCGTTATTTTCAGAGAATTAAGCCCCGCCCTGGAGCCCCAGGCTCTGCACCTTTGAGTTCTCCTGCTGCAGTCAAATGCTCTGTCTCTGAGCTGTACCACCCCCCCCAATTTTCCAACTGGCACCAGCCCCACAGGCCCTCAGGGAGGCAGATTGTGGGATGTCAAGGGGAGCCATGGAAGAATTAGGGGAGTCACGGCTGCACAACTCAAACAGCATAGAGGCTCTGAAACCCACTGTCCATCGGCTCCTCTGCTCCGGCCACTGGAATGCCTCTCCCCTCCTTAAGCAGGGAGGCTGCTCTCCTGCGGCTCCTTTTCCCTTCCCTCATTTTCTCTGCCTGTGTTTAACCCAATTTTCTATTTGTAAGAAAACATGTAAAAGCTCGAGGGAAAGAGGCTGCACGCAGGGCAGTATTCCAGCTGAATCCCCTGGAATGGATCCCTGCGGAGGGAAGGTGTGGGGAAATGTGAAAGCCCCAGGATCTCTCAGTGTTACAGCTGTGTGCTTGGGTGGAAGACAAAATTCACAATTCTGCCCCCACCCCTTGAGGACACAAAGTTGTGGGTTTTTTCCAGGTGTTAAAGAGGGTTATTTCAAACAGGTTTCAAGGTTTTTGATTGCCACTGTCCTAAAGCAGAGGATTTAAGAAATCCAATGCCACCTGTCCCTCCCTGACCGACAGACCAGACCGCCAGGAGGCTGACAGCTGCACAGAGGTCCAGGACTTTGCTCCAGGCACTGGCGCTTTCAAGGGTACCTTCCACTCTGGTTTATTTATGTTTGGAAAATGTTGCTGCATCAATCCATCACCCCCGCAAAAGAAAACACCTATAAAAGGAGAACCTGGCCCTGAGGAGGACAGTGGAGGTGAGATTCAACTTGCAAAAGGCACGAACGGAAGAATCACAATCGGCAGGAAACAGACCAGAAATAAAAATGGATTCCCACCTCCCACTCACCCAAGGTAAACTTGAAAGGAGATGGAAGTGGCTGCAGCTGGGCTGGCACAGCTCTGCCCTAGCACTGCCCTTGGCGCTGGCATCTACCTGGTTTGCTCTGAGTCTTGCCCAGGGTTTGGTTGGGCAGGGGGTGCCCCTGCACCACAGTTAAGAACACATGAAACTATGCTTTTAGTTCCCATAATGTATACTTTGAACCTGACTCCTCTGCTGAGAAGGATAAAATTAGAGAATTGAATGGTATTAGAGATGATCAAACTGAACAACTCACCCCGGCCACGAGGCCCTTCCTAGACTATTCAGCCCTAGGCAAGCTGCTTGCTGAGTTGCAGTTGCGTGAGTGGGCCTAGCAAGACCAGACTACCCAGGTGACTGCCACCCTATGGCACTGTGAGCTAATAATATTATTCATTATTCATCAATTTAAATGTTATTGTCTTAAGTCGTTGTATTTGGCAGTGATTTGTGGAACAGCATAAGCTAACTGACAGACTCCATCCAATATGTCAGGAGAGGACTGGCTTTCTCCCCGCAACACACACACACACACAAGCTATGCTTTGGAATGCTCACCTAGAGTTCTCGCCACTGTAAGCTGCCCAACAGAGTGTCAATGTGTCAGGTTGAAACTGTTCACTGAACACTTAGACAATTGCTAAATTATCTTGGTTTATTATTTAGGGTAGGCTACATGCTAAAATAAATACCCCAAATGTAAAGGTTCGACCCTAATAGTGTTGATTCTTTTATTCACATGACAGTCCTGGGTGGTTCTAGATTTGGAAGAAGAAGGTCTGCTCCATGCTGTTGTTCAGGGGCCCAAGCTGATGGCAGCTCTGTCATCTCTAACATGATGCTCCCAGGTCATCCTGGGCACTGCTATTCCAGCTGGGCAGAAGAGGGGACAAATGAAGGAGCAAACACAGAAGGTTACAGCACGTCAGAAGTGGCCTACGTCAGATTCGCTCACACTCCATTGGCTAGAATTCAGTTACCTGGACACATATAACTGTGAGTGAGTCTGGGAGGTGAAAGAGAGGATGACTTTTGGTAGACAGCAGCAGCCTCTGTCATATTTGTGTGGCATGCAGAGTTTCGCAATTATAACCTTGGAGTTAGAGCCCTAAGACAGAGCCAGGGATTCAGCGTTGATGGTGTTCACAAGGGAGAAAAGCTAGAAAACTAGGAAGCGTCATCAGAGTATCTCACACGTCACCTTTCCCAGGTAGAAGCCGGGCCAGGCAGGGGTGGTGAGACTTTGTTGCATACATGGGGTGACTTGAGAGGGAGGCTGGGGAGCAGCCTGACAGTCTGCTGATTCATCTGCAGGAAAGGCCACTGAGGCCAAGGCCGACTGTCATGGGGGCTTCCATTCCAGCTGGGGTCCTGGCCTGAACAGAGAGAAGAAAGTCCTATGGGCTTTCTTAAGAAAGGGCTCTCATAAGAAAGGGCTTATGAGCCGATAATTTTAGTTCTCTTTCCCAATTACTTACGTTCAAGATGACTGGAAAGAGGAAATAGGCTCTTAAAAGCAACAATCCAGGATCTCACCCAGTGGAGAGGACATTTCTTAGCATGGAGGGCCGCTACCCACAGAAAAATACTCAACTGATGTAAGTTATGTGAGAAAAAACTTGCTCATACTTTGGCATGTTTTAACAAAGATAATTATATAATGTTGTATTCAATTTTTAGATTAAGAGCAAAAAATACAAGTGGTTTGTAATAAATATCATTCATAAACTACGTACTGCCGTTGGATTTTAATGCTAAATAAGATAGAGACAGAGCAAATGGCTAGTAAGACAGAAAATCAAAAGACAGGGGCAAAAACAGAGTCAAGGAGAAAGAGAGGGAGAGAAACAGAATGAGACATTTAGAAATACATTTGAGCAAAATACATACCCTAACTCCTTTTTTCACATTAAGCAGAGAACATGGGATGGGATATACAACTAGAATGATTTACAAAGCCAATTTATATGAACTGTCAATTCTTGCTCAGCTCTAATTCTCAGCTATTCACAACAGTATCTATCTGCCTCCTTGAGGCAGATATTGAAACTAAAGACATAACTCAATAGACTGAAATCACCTCTGAAGCAAAGACTTCATGCATCATAACTTCCCCCTCGAAGAAAAATGCCCTTCAGACATAAAATTCATCTGAAGAGCCCAGGCATCTCTGCAGTGAGCAGTATAAGGCTATGCATTTAATGGTGATGCCCAGGCAGGTAGCAAACTTAACCCTAACATCTGTTTCTGTGGTTCCTGATGAGCCCAGCCACTGAAGGCAATGTCCCGTCACAGAGACCTGGCATCCGCAGGCCAGTGAGGTGGACCATGCCGCTCTGCCAGGTGAGGCTCTACTTTGCCGACTGTCGTAAATACCCCCCGTGGAAGAAATGGAAATTCTGTCATCTGGTGGGAAATCACTGCAAAAGTCAGTGGACATCTTTACATAAAATGTGGAAATAAGTACATTTAAGGAAAAAATTGATTAAAATTCTTTATTCTCAATTTAGAGGAAAAGATATCTTTTCTATGTTTTCTTGACTAATATCAATGACTCATCACAAAACTAAAGTTGATGCTTTCCCTCTCTTGAGATTTTCAAGAGAAAAGTTAAAGAGGCAATAAAACCAACTTGGAAAGCATATGAAGTGCCATATAACCCCAGGGCAGGGTGACAAATCACACACGTTCCCTTTCAACTCTTTGATTCTAGGATTTTTCTGGATGTTCCAAAAAAACAGGCCCAAAGCTTGAAATCATATTCCTAGAAAAGAACAGCCTAAGTTTCTTCTTATTCTCTGAGTATTCTAAAGGCAGCAAGAATGAGCTGACCATGCATTCACTCATTCATTCAACAAGCATTTTTGAGCACCCTAATGAGGATAGGGTAATTAATAAGAGTCTAACTAAAGGTCTATTGGTTCTCAAAGCATTCAGCTAGAGTTATTGCAGTCTTGAGTCTGTCTTGCTTTCTCTTATAAGTGTCCTGGTTATATACTGCTTAATAACAGACCACCCAAAACTATAGTGTCTTAAAACAAAAATAATCATTTATTTTGCTCATGAATCTATAATTAGGGTAGCGCTCAGTGGAGATGGCTCATCTCTGCTCCAAGTGACTTCAGCTGGGGAGGCTCAACTGGGGCTGGAAGATGTATTTCCAAGAAGGTGCACTCAAATGCCAGGCAAGCTGACGCTGCTCTTGGCTGGAATCTTAACCAGGGCTGTCATCTAGGGGCCTTAGTTCTTCTCCACCTCTTCTCAGACCTCTCCATGGGATACTAGGACTTTTTCGCAACATAGTGGCTCTATTTCAATAGTGAATATTCCAATAGGTCTGGGAGAAAGCTGCAAGATTTCTCAAGACCTAGCCTCAGAAGGTCCAGAACTTCACTTCTACCGCACTCTATTAATCAGGTAAATCCACAAAGACCAGCCCAACTCAAGGGGTGGACAATGAGACTCCATCTCTCAGAGGGAGCAGCAGTGAAGAATTTGGACTCCCCTTTATGCTACCACAGCAAGATTAGGTCCCACAAATTCTTGCTGACAGTTTTTTTCCCGTGGTTTTAATGAGAGCTTCTTCTATATGTGACTGAAGAAAGAATGAACCTCTGAAGATTCCTTCTGAGAAGAAGTTACTCACTGTAGAGGACATGGTGGAATGTGCCAAGCAGTCTGCTGGGTGTGGTAGAAACTCTAACATAAGGTAAAGCATAAACTCAATTTGAGACTGAAATTCTTCCTTTATATTAGTGCATAGTCTTTCATCAGTACATATGGTAGATACTATTGTCTGATTATCACAAATTCGTTTCCCTTTCCTCTTCTGAGAGAGCCTGGTTTTGTTGAAAACCACCTTCTCTGCAAAGCCACGTGCTTCAGAAAAGTGTGTGCGTTCCCAACCCCAAGGGTGAATTAGGATTAGTTTGTCAATTATCATGGTGTCATCACATTTGCCAGGAAATAGTTAGATACGTGACATACTCCCAGCCAATGAGATGTGAGAGGAAATTTCTCAGAATGCTTCAGAGAAGAATTTTTCACTAACAGAGGACACATAGGAAGAAACAGTTTCAATTTTGTGTCTGAATAGAATGTCCAGAACTGCCACAACCATCTTGCAACCACAAGAAGAACAAGCCTGTGGATGGAACTTTTGATGTCTTTCCATCTTTCTGAATATCTCCTCACCGTGGTGCATCCATATATGTAAAAGGTATAGACATCTGGACTAATTTGGTTTTGACACCCAGGATGATCTCATGTAAGAAGGTGCGTTAAATGGTTAAAATAATCAACTTCTACCAATCCAAATTATAGACATTCACGAAATTTGAAAATGCTAATACACAGTAGATTCTCATTATTCATGGATCCCATATTTGTGAATTCATCTACGCACTAAAATTTATTTGCAACCCCAGTATCAACATGCACCCTGCTTTCACGGTCATCTATGAACATGCACACAGTGAGGGAAATTTTGAGCTGCGTGACACGTGCATTCCCATCTGAGGCTGAACAGATGACACCTGCCTATTGTTTCAGCTCTCATACTGTAAACAAGTGTCCTTTTCATGGTCTATTTAGTGCCATGTTGTTCACATTTTAGTGCTTTTTCTTGGTGATTTCACTATTCAAAATGGTCCCAAGCGTAGTGTTGAAGTACCGTCTAGTGTTCCTAAGCTCAGGAAAGCTGTGATGTGCCCTACAGAGAAAGCACCTGTGCTAGATAAGCTTCACTCAGGCATGAATTCCAGTCCTGTTTGTCATGAATTCAATATTAATGCATCAACAATACGTATTAAATGTGTCTTTAAACAGAAATATACATAAAACAAGATTATGTATTGATCACTGAAAAAAAAATATTGTGATCAGAGACTCACAGAAACCTCAGCCTGTATTTCCCTAGAAGCAATGGTTCAGTATTTGCCCATTCAGTGTTTACAGAGACTTTATAGAACAGAACTATCATGAATAATGAGAATCAACTATATGTTTTATTTCCTATTACTTGCTCTTTTCTCTCACAAAAGGTATAACGTTCAGGGGGTAAAACTATAGAAAGTAAGTACCATCAGTCTCAGTGAATCTGTCCCTTACAAGATCCAGTGACTTCACAGTTACGAATACAGGCTGCCTGGAGCCCCGCAGTGGCCAGGCATCACGACTAGATGACCTCAGGTTGTTCACTCCACATTCCAATAATCACTAGCAAATACATCATGTTACAAGGAAAGGGTCACACTTTGCAATCAAAGAGGCTGCTAGAGGAAAGTTTTCCCAAAAGCAGAATGGCCCACAAAACATATATTTACAACCTGAACTTGATTGTTCTCCCAGGTTTCCTTACCTGAGGCCATAAAACACACCCCTGTTAAAGTGTTACTTCCATCTGGGGTCTCCAGGTCCACAACAGACAAAAGGGATGCACTTGGTAAACAGAAGCATTTGAGCCCAGACTCAAAGTCTTTACAGCCTGGCTGGTCGGCTTCCTCCTTAATCAGGGGTCCAGCTTACTCTCTACAAAGAGTCTGTCTTCATGTACCCTGATCCGTGGTGTATCATCATCTTCCTCGTGTGGTACGATCTTATTAGCCACTGCTAAAGTTAGGACCACTAAACCCTACAGCAGCCTAGCCAGCACAGGTCACGTCCACCAACACTGGACTTAGCCAATGCAGGAGAACTCTGAGGCTAACTCCTCCATCCAGCTGAAGGCCATGACCAAGGGATTGATAGCTCTCTCCATTGTACCCAAAGGGAATTCAGACTCTTTAGGGTCCTTATCAACTGGCCCACACTTGGCCAGGAAGAGGCCCTGTGTTTCTGGTTGAAGTTTCCTTCTCTGAAAAGCCAAACTTCTCAAATGACTTATTCCCACTGTCTCCCTCTTTCCTCACTCTTCAAGCTGGTTTCAACCTCCACTACGCCACCTAAAACTTACAAAAGGTTTCAATGGCTAGCTCCATCAGCCGGGAACTTTTCAGTCTTAGCATTCAAGTACTCTTAGCAACACCTGACGCTTCCTAAGACTCCCTCTTCCTCCTCAAAGCACCCTCTTCTCTCTGCTTCTGAACTTCTCTCTCTGTATCTGGCTTAGCCACAGGCACTTTGGCTCTCCCTGTCTTCAGTCCGCTCTTGGACTCTTCGAGACCTGGAGATAGGCCCTTCTCCCTCCTCCCTTGGTAACTACTCCCAAAACATCCCACTCATCCCCACCTGCAGCTTCACTCACCATTCATGAAGAAGCTCCCAGTTTACAGAAGCAGCCCAGACTTCTCTGAGCTTTGGACTTGCATATAAATTATAGTAGTGACCAACATCTATACGGTACTCATTTTGCACCAGGTACCAATCTAAGTGCTTTATATGTGCTAAACTCATTTGGGCCTCATAAGAACCTTATAAGGTGGGTACCACTGTCATGATCCCCATTTCACAGATGAAGAAACTAGGGGTGCAGAAATGTTAACTCTCCCAAGGTCACACGGATGCTAAGAGGTAGTCAGGATTCAGAGACCGTGCTTTTAATCACTACACAATGCTGGCCATTCAATTTACTTACTAAAAAGTCACTATTTGAATGTCTTATAAAAACTAAAAATTAAACTTGTAATACTTCTCCCTAAATCTGGTCTTTTTCCAGTATTCCCTATTTTGGAGAATGTCACCACCATGCCAGCAGCAGTTCTGCTGCTCCCTTACCTGAATGTCAAACAACCTCCAAATCCTATCCAGTCCACCTCAAAGATATTTCTCAAGTCTGACTTCTCCTCTTCTATACTATTGCCACCTTAGACCAAGCAACAGTCAAGTCTCGCCTGGGCTTTTGCATGAGCTTCCTAATTGGTTTACCTGCATGTACCCAGGCCTGACTCCAGATCTTCCTCCCACTGCAGACAGTGACTTTTTAAAACTCAGATGTGGTCATGTTACATCCTACTCAAAGTTTCCCATCATCTCAAATCTTTCCCAGGCCTGCTCCATGCAGGAGTACCCCATGTTCCTCTCCAGCTCTCTCTTGCCCCTCACCTCCTCATGCACTGCAAGGTGTGCTCTTAATCCCTGACACATGGACCTTATTTCTCCCCCAAGGCTGTTCCCTCTGCCTGATTCTCACCATTCACTTACCCACTCTCACTCCCCCCAACTTACTTGATCTGATTAACTCCTGCTCACACTTGGGAACATCTTTCAGAGATCAGCTGGCTTTCCCTGACTCTTCACATCCTTGTAACACACTTCTCAAGCACACAGTGCTTCTCCTTTGTAGCTCTTCGGACAATTGTCAATAAACAGTTGATTTGGGGGCTTCCCTGGTTGTGCAGTGGTTAAGAATCTGCCTGCCAATGCAGGGGACACAGGTTTGATCCCTGGGCCAGGAAGATCTCACATGCTGCAGAGCAACTAAGCTGGTGCACCACAACTACTGAGCCATGTGCTGCAACTACTAAAGCCCACGCGCATAAAGCCCATGCTCCACAACAGATGCCACCTCAATGAGAAACCCTCGCACCACAATGAAGAGTAGGCCCTGCTCACTGCAACTAGAGAAAGCCCGTGCACAGCAATGAAGACCGAACTCAGCTGAAAGAAAGAAAGAAAGAAAGAAAGAAAGAAAGAAAGAAAGAAAGAAAGAAAGAAAGGAAGGAAGGAAGGAAGGAAGGAAGGAAGGAAGGAAGGAAGGAAGGAAGAAAGAAAGAAAGGGAAAGAAAGAAAGAAAGGAAAGAAAGAAGCATATGTATAAAAAAAAAATAGACAGTTGATTTTATCATAAGTTCCTTAACATCTATCTCCCTCATTCTCCCTCATTAGTGTATAAGGTCCATGACGGCAGCGGCACTTTCTTCCCCATTTGTCACTATGTTCCCGGAACCCATCAGTGTGTAGGAAGAAGGATCTGAAGTGTTATTTCAATGAACAGGTAATAGCGTGGAGCCTATTACAGCTTAAATGCCATCTTGAGAGGTTGGCACTTAGTAGGTAATAAGGAACCAAGGCAGTGCTTTAAGTAGGGAAATTGTGAGAGTAAGTGCCATGTTAGGAAATTAATCTGACAGCACTGTGGACAGGGAATTACATTACATTGATGAGAAGTTAGTCCAGTCATGTGTGGACCAGAGCCTGCATTGGCAGAGTGATGTTGGAAATAGAAACAAATGAGGGCTCAGAATCAAGAAATGCTGCAAAGTAAAAATCTGCGGGATGGGGTAACTCAAGTTATTGACTAGCTAGAAATGGGTCGGTTTTATTCTGCTAACTAGCAAATGGTGGCTCTGTATTAGATGCTTATGATATAGTTATAGGTCAGTGGGAAAATGGAATATAGGGACCTGATAGGAGAAAAGGATTGTACAAAAGGTGCTCAAATTCCCCCTTCACCCTGAGAAAATGCAAATAAATAAGACAATTACATTCTCAATAAGTAAATATGCAGATAAATTAAGACAACGGCAGGTAAATAAAACAATTACATTTCAACAAAGGACACTCACCCTTCCTGTCTAGTATCAAAGACTCATCTGTTACTGCTTAAAGCAGGTCAGCCTAGATGGTAGTAACAAAAGCCTTTCTGCTTTGAGCATCCTCTGTTCCCATCAACAGACAACCATTCTTTACATCTGACACCGAGTTTTATAAACTTATATTTTAAAACATCTATCTCCTCTTATGAAACAAAACTTCATAAAATAGGAGAAAAGCATTCCAAGTGTCCCCTGATAATAGAGACAGGAGTTATCAAATAAACTGACTGTAGTTACAAACACATAGTAATATTTAAATTCATTAATTTGAGTGCTTATACCTTAAAGGCCATTATTTACTTTTAACATTAAAGAGCCTTCCATTATGCACATATAGTAAATGAGTGGAAAGTCTGAACAGCTCCACAAAGAAGATGCCTCCACACCTCTTAGGCTTTGAGGGTTTCCCCCACCCCCACAAGTGTACTTCTAAATTTTAAACTTTAATTTTCAGGAGTGGCTCAGCCCTAAGTGAGATATACATAAGTATACAAAATGTCAGACTGCATTTCTCATTCCTGGCCTTTTGTACTGAACTTATAGACCATGGGAATGACATGGCACTCAACACCACACTCTGCAAAAGTATTTTGGGTACATCATGTAATTTCTCAGCCAACAAAAGCTTGTCTGAATCAAAATGCATTGAAAATTTCTTTAAAATGTAATACTCCGCACAAATCTACAAGTAAACTCTCAGCCCCTCCCCATTTCCCCATGAGGCTGCAAATGGATTGAAAAGGCAAATCAGAACTGTAGGCTAAAATGTGCCCCCATTAACCAACTGCAGTGCATTTACTTATCCAAGCCTCCATGTGGTGACCAGCTTTCCATGTTTGTGTTAGTGTCCCTCTTATCTTAAAAATCATGATTTATCTGGACAAACTTTTAATAAGGTCAGTGGTTATATCAACAAAAGAACAGTATCTGGTCTTGAAATAGAAGGAGGAAAACGCTAAGCAAAGTGCAATTAACGACAAAGCAATAATCCCCTCAAACCAAGAGGAAATGGCTTGAATGAAAACAAATGACTTGAATTTTTAAAAAATAAACCATTTTTAAATTACACAAATGCAATTTCCCACTTTTATTTACTTTGGTAATATTATTTTTCTATTTACATATAAGCCAACCAGAGTCTGATGGCTGATTTCATCATGGGAAAGAGCAGCAGAGGAGTGCCAAGTTTCTTGGTACCTGCCACAGTAGAAACTGTTCCCATCCATGTTCATTGGGTTCAGCCTGAGCAACTACTGGAGATTACTATTTTACATGACTTCTTACCTTGATACAGCACTAACTTCATCTTGGCAACAAGCCTGTGAAATCAGTACTACTGTGCCCACTTTACAGACAGGGAAACTGAGACTCAAAAAGATCTGATGGTCAGAAGGATTAAGCAACAACTAGCAGAGGGGTGAAATGTCACATAAACTCAGGTCACTTGACTGTAGGTCCATTCCCCACGTGCTGCTATATGATAAGCACGGATGAAAATGTCTGAATTTCCTGATACATGCCCAGGGATAAACCAAGCCTCTTCATACCCCATGTTATGACAGCTGGACCTCTTCCAATCAAATGAGCAGAATCAAGCCTGAAATAAACAGCTCCACCTATACACCTCTAAAGAAGATACAAACGAAAATACCTAGATTTCCTTCTATCAACCACTGACCACATGCACCAAGTATTTTAATACTTTGTAATTTTTTTTGTAAGTGTCATTTCCCCTCTTGACTTGCCTGGCATGGGTGACTACCTTCACAACTAGCTGCAGCCGGAACTAAGGGAAGCAGTGGGTCTGGGCTCAGGATGACACTCTGGAGCTGCCTCACCTAGGGGAACATTCCCAGAACCCCATTTGTTTGGCACTACCAAGTTGGACCCATAAAAACCTTACACCCAGACTTGTCCTGCTATACCACAGAGCCTCTTCCCAGTCATCGAAGGTCTGGGACAAACACTATCTACTATTTATTCAGTTACTTCATTCATTCAACAAATACTGAGTGGGGGAAAAGCAACTACGTGTCCAGCACTATGACAGATGTTGGGGAGCAAGGCAGGGTTACATAGAGGGCGGAGTTTAGAAAACAAATGTTTCGCAGTGTGTTAAGGGGTATGGTGGGGAAGAATGGTATCCGTAGAAGGAAAGCCTAACACAGATTTAGGAGGCCAGAAAGGTTTCCTGAAAGAAGTAAGGGATGTTTAACAAAACTACTAAGGATAGGCGGAGTTAGCCAAAGGAAGAGCCTACCATGTGCTGAGCATCTTCTGTTATTAAATATTCTAAGGTTGTTCCACCTGATAGATGGGGAAACGTAGCCTCCAAGGGATATCATGATTCATAAGGGCCAGCTAGTCTCAGAATTCAAATCCAGCTCTGCAAACCCCAAAGCCCATGTTTCATTACTCTTTCACCACTCTGCAAGCAAAATGCCTTCCCACAGGTCCTACAGGAGCCCAGAAATATGCATCAGCATCAGTCCAAGACCTCCCCACTGTACTTTGTTAGTCTTCTTAGAGATGTGCAGGAAAGGTCTTGGTGCCAGCTGCTGTTCGGGCTGCTGTCTGGGCTGCTGTCTAAGGCACTACAGCAATGGTGCTGGAGCAGAGTTGGGGCAGGATCTGGGGAGGCTCTGTTCAGAATGTGCCCTTCTTGAACCCTGGGGGAGTCCCAGGCTTTGTAGTATGCTGCATTCATGACCCACCCATGAGCATCTCCATGACCTTGTCTTTTAAAGCCATATATCCTTCGGTATCAAAATTGATGTTATACAGCTTAGTCAGCTATCTTCTTCCCCTTCTTCTTCCTATTGGCTACTTTGACTTAGTGGGCAAACCCATCTGGGTGCCCAGATTCTGATGCATTTATTCAAAGAACAGTCTCATCACCTGCCAGCTGTACCTTCACCAGAAAATCTAGCTTTGATGAAGGAAAATCTTGCAAGACTCCAGAGTTCTCATTCTGAAAGTGAGTTTTCACTAGTAAGATGTATGCATTGTACGCAATTTGCTAAACCTTAAATTTGGTCCCTATAACATCCTAGAAGCCATCTTGCTCTCTCTTGCTGCTTTTTCTTATTGCAGATTATACCAAACATATCGGCTAAATGGGATTTCTAGTGAGTTATGTGCCAGGTAACAGAGGTGTCTTTGAGTATAGGTTATCTTCTGTTCACTGAAACCTCCTCGATGTTGGTTACCGTGGTCCTCAGAGGACCTCCTCTTCAAGGCAGTTGCTCAGTTACACACAAACACTTTCATTTCTCTGACAAGCCTCGCTCTGACCCAGGTATTGATTCTGGGAAGGAATCCTCCCTTGCAAGGTTGTCTTCAAGATCAGAGCGACGACACAGTTTTCCGGCTTCTTCTCTCCCCCCTCCCTTGCCTGTTTTTGCTCCCCGTAGCTCCCTGTAACCTCGTACTGTTTCTGACTGCTCATAACCTCTTTATCAGGGTGTTCATCATGGGGAGAAGAGGTCTCCCTAAAGTGGTGCCTCCAGTATAGCATTTCTATGCCCTCCAAGTCAGTACCCATCCCATTCCCTGTTCTACTTTTGTCCAGGAGATCACCTCAAGTAGACTGAAAGCAATTTGCATCCAATGTTTAAAAATGATTAAAATAGCAATAACTAATATGAGTAAAATAAATGTCACTGAAATGTCAGTAGATTTAATCCCTTTAGCAGGTGTTTCTATTTTAAGGAAGACTTCATCAACCTAAAGGAATTTCTACCTGGAGAGATGTAATTGAGCAGGGAGAGTCTGTCATCACTCCTCCTCTGTGCCGAAACACCAGAAGATCAGCAAAATATCCTGACACTTCTGGTCCACCACTGGCCTTTGCCTTAGCATTGACAGTAACATCCACAGGACTCAATTTTCTCCCCTGCTTAGGCAAGAATTAACTATGTGTCATATTGAAACACAGGAGGAGTGATGAGAATTTTGTCTCTACTTTTTCACTTATTCAACCTTTACTGAACATTTCTCATACCAGGCAAAGAGGCCTTAGGCCTCCGTGAAATGCATGACTTTATATTCTAGATAAAGAGGTAGATGTATAAATAAGGACAGTACAGCATGAGAGATGTTCTCCTTACTAGAGTCATACATGGGGTGGGGAGGGGGAGGGGGCTAAGGGAGCAGATTTATAAAAGATTAATATTCTCACAATGATGGGGGTAGAGGGGAGAGTGCATGCAGACACCTGGAGGGGCCAGGAGTTCCGAGTGAAGCGCACCCAGCCCTTATCCACAGGCATGCTCCTGATTTTCCTACAGTTGGAAAAGAAGTCCTGGGAGCATGGCCAGATGGTCTGTGCTGCAGACGTCAGTGAAGAATTAAGTCAATTGCCCAGACAACTGACAGAGCTGATAGGTTGAATGAGGTACCATAGTAGAGTAAGAAGCAAAAAACCTGGTCTGTTTGTGCATATTGGCTCTTCTACTATTAGCTATGTTATTTGAGACAATTTATTTAAATTCTCAGCGCCTCAGTTTCCTTTTCTGTAAAATGGTGAGAAAACAAACATCTCATAAAGTTGCCTTAAATATGCAATTATAGTGGTAGTATCTCATAGCACCCTCTAGTTTCTGATTTGGTCTCCAGTCCTATCTCTCTAGCTCCAGAATCTAAGTAGAAATGACTGTTCCCAATCACAGCAGAAGGAAGCAGGTCTGAGGGCTCAGAGAAGCAGTGGAGAAGTGGACACAAGGGGATGTCATATTTGAGAGAATAGACATGTGTTCCCTAAATATATCCAAAGGACACAGGCATGGTTTTTGACTAATTTATATGGATCCTCAACCTGTACTTTAGCCCCTATATCCACCCTTCTGCTGGTCTTCCAACATTTTTCTGTTAGCAATTCCTTGAGCCTTTATTAGCCAACATTCTGTTCCTCCAGTAACATGCTGAGGGACACACAGCCATCTAAAGGCAAAAATCCAAGGATTTATCATAGACACAGCTGGGGGCAGCATTCAGCGAGCTAAGCCAGTGAGAAAGAGGAGAGTGCCATGGGAGGAAGTGGACGGGCACAGGACAGGCTTCACCCCCTCCACATCCTTGTTGAGGATAAGTCCTGACTGCTGTGCCAGGGTCCCGCAGCCATGGAGGACAGCATTGTTCTGGCAAAGTCCCAGAACTGAAAAAGGACTCTCAAAATCATAAGGTTTATCCTCTTCCCCCCGAGCCAGGACTACCTAAAAAGTAAAGATGGAAACACGTCTAGCTATTGAAAAGATCTTCATTTCTTATGAGCCACCAAACGGATTTTTTAATTCTCTTTACTGCCTCCCCAAACTCAGGAAACACATGCAGATTGACCTCGACCAGCTCTGAGTGACAAGCAGAGAAAACAAAGCAGAAAGGAGAAGGGGAGGAAATGTGTCCAATTAAATCAGTAAGATTTAATTGCCCATATGGAGTTAAGCTGGACAAGGGTGATATCAGAGGACCGCTGGAGGTGGGAATATCTGCACACACTGGGGGCCGAGTCTGCGGGCTGGAAAGGCCCTGACGCTATTTAACCCCTTTGTTTAATCCTTGGGCTTTGCTAATATTAATACCAGTTTGACTCCCATGTTAAATAGCAGCTAGATTGCTCTCATGGGAGACCAGAAACGAGGCAGCAAGCTCCATTTATCCATTCATTCAGTGGGCACCTACTGTGTGCCAAGGGTGTGTCCAGGCCTTCATCATGTTGAACTCTTCAGTAAACCAGCTGGACATCTGAGAGTTATTGCTCTTGATGAGAGCAGCCCTCGTGATCTGGAACACCCCCTCCAGCCTGACTGTGGCGCTTGTGAACTCAAGCTTCATATTCTGCTTCCTCTCTTTTCACTTCTGCCATCAACACGGGGCCGGGCACCTGGAGGTGCTTGATAAATTCTATCTGACCCATAATCTAGAAGACAAGTTTCCTGACTTCAGGATAGCATTTAATCCACTAAAAGAAAACGTCTTCAGAAAGGCCTGTTTTATAAAGTAGATTTCAAAAGACTGCCTACGTTCTCAGAACAAGTAATCTGACATGATAAAGGCCACGTTCAGAGTGTCCCTAAAACGCGGACACACGTGGTACAGGACCCAAACGGACTCCAAGCTTGCAATTGCTTTGTTTTAACCTTGGCAGCCCTGCAGTTTGGCTCCCACATTCAAAGGGATGATGTATTTTCCCATATTTATTATTTGCACTGGACTACTGAGGAAAAAAGCAGGGCAGCAGGCCGATGTGTCTCAGTGTTCCTGCCAGGAATAACAGAGAGGCCTTGCACCAGCGCCTCATTAGCTTATGGAAAACAGTTCCCTAAGGAAACTGCAGGGTGTAAATAAATTTAAAACATTTCAGCCTTTTGAGGCCTGCAGATGCCAAATTTGTAAAACAGTGGTGGCTCGAGAACGCTCTAACATTCTGTTGCACGTCTCATAAATTTAGCAGAAGTTCTATAGTCTGTTAATAAGCAAAATACTTTGATATCACAGACATACTTTTTTATTGAAATATGCATTACTTTGTTATTTATAAGAAGCAAAAATGTAGTTGGTAGGGTAAATTCACTCAAAAAGCACAGGATAGTTCTAGAGATATTCATGCATGTACCTTCCTAACTCAGGGCCCTGTTAAAGGAAATCTCTGTAGATGTTATCCCATGGCTGAGGATATGGCCAAAACTGGCTATAGCTTCAAGGATTATCCATGCTTCAAAGATGGTATTAGAGAGTACTATACATGATGGAAATAGGTGAGGTTTAAACCTGAACCCTTGATAGAATATTTGTTAACTGTTAACAAGACACGCAGAGAAAGTGGTATCTTTGAAGTCAGAGACAACCTTTAGTCTAATCCCTCCATTTCATAAACAAGAACCCTGAGACCCAGAGAAGCAAAGCGATTTGCCAGAGTCACGCTGCAGGGTAGTGGCAGAGCTAAGAGAGCATTGTTCTCTCTGTCCACTGCTCATAAGACTAACAGGATCAGGGTTGCACAGCACTTAGCACCCTGCCTGGCACATTGGGAACACTTGACAAATGTTGGCTATCACTGCCACTGTTGCCATTATTTCTGCTACCCCAATGAGCTAAGTTATACAGCTTATTTTCATCTCTTTGCCAACAGTGATGACTTGAGAAGCTCAAACTAGGATTAGTTTTACATCTACAATGAGAACATTTTAAAGTGTCGTATTAAGTCAATGTCATTCATTAGGTGATCCTCCCCAATATTAACTTCTGAGTCCAAGAAACCCCATCACTCTTAGTTTCCCTTCATAATACATAACATATTGTTTCCCACTAAATCACGATTTATTCATTGAGCCTCAAGAGACTAAATTTTATAAATGCAGGAGGACTTTCCCTGGTGATGCAGTGGTTAAGAATCCGCCTACCTAGAAATAGAGACACAGAGTAAAGAACAAACATACGGACACCAAGTGGAGAAAGTGGGGGGCGGGGGGGAGGGTTGTGGGGGTTGGGGTAAGATGAATTGGGAGATTGGGATTGCCATATATACATTACTACTAATAAAAAAATATCAAATTGTACACTTTAAATACATGCAGTTTATTGTATGTCAACTATATCTCAATAAAAGTTCTTAAAAAAAAAAAGAAAGAATCTGCCTCCCATTGCAGGGGACACGGGTTCAACCTCTGGTTCAGGAAGATCCCACATGCCAAAGAGCATCTAAGCGCATGTGCCACAATTACTGAGCCCATGTGCTGCAACTACTGAAGCCCATGTACCTAGAGCTCGTGCTCCACTACAAGAGAAGCCACAGCAGTCAGAAGCCCGTGTACCACAACTAAGAGTAGCCCCCACTAACCACAACTAGAGAAAGCCTGCGTGCAGCAAAGAAGAAACAACGCAGCCAAAAATAAATAAATAAATAAATAAATGCAGGAAGTGCATCTACTTTTCCATCATTGTAGCCTCAAATTCTGTGCTTAGTAGGTGCTCCATAAACACTTGATAGTCATGGTGTTAGATGATGGGGACATGGTCCCTCTCCTGTAGAGTTTCACAGTCTGATGAGGCTAATCCTTCTTGAATCTATTTCCATTTTCAGCCCATATCATCCTTATCGGTTGTTAAGCCCATGTATTTACCTCTTCACAATATAATCCAAATTCCTAATAATCCAAGAAGAGTCCTCAAGCAAGATTTCATCCAAGGTTTGTCATAAATAATAGCCCAAACAATAATGCACAAATGGACAGCTGGGCTATAGAATAAAAGAAAGCTACATAACACAGGCTAAATAATTGAAAGGCTATATAATTTTTTAAAGAAGCAAGAGGAAATAAACCTAAATTTAATTCAAATCAGAAAAAATGAACCTTTCTAAAGAATCAAGTTCTGAGAAGCTACTTGATCTATACCAAAGTTGGGTAGCATGTGATTTAGAAGAGCAAAGGTCTCCGCACAAGTTTAGGAATCAGAATCTGCAAACTAATACTACTAAGAACTAACACCTGGTCACAGGCTAAGGCCAGCCCCAAGGAGGGAGCGGCGGGGCAGCCTGGAGGTGCACAATCAAGGTCCCAACTCATGAGGAACTCTCCAGGGCGTTAAACAGTGCTTCTCAAACACTAATATAGATCAGAGTCCCCTGGAGGACTTGCAGAAACACAGATAACTGGCCACCCTCAAAGCGTCTCGGGTAGAGCCTGAGAGTCTGCATTTCCAACAAGTTTCCAAATGATGCTGAGGCTGCTGGTCCAGGAACCCCTTGCTTAGAGAAAGCACAACACACATGTCCCAAGACATACGGATAGCAAGGATGTACTATGTTAGCCTTTTTAAAATTTCCTTGAGCCAATCACCAATTATGTATGCTCTACATCTCAGTGACTCTTGAGCCAAAGGAAAAGATGAAAAAATTAAGAAGCCATTCCAGTTAATGGGACAGCACGTAGGAAAATAGCCTGACATGGAAACCCAAAAAAGAAAAGGAAAAGCTCCTGAAATAGAGAAGAATCAGAACCAGAGTCAAAGGGGTGGCGTGTGGAAGAACTTGACAAGAAAGGGGAAAGTCAAGAGGAGAAACTGCACCCCAGAGCAGCGCCAAGGAACTGGCACTGCCCCAGACTGTGAATCCAGACCTTGTAACAGCCCCATTTACTGAGCACTTACTGTTATTCCAGTCGCTGTCCTAGGGATTATATGTGTCTCTCTGAAACCTCACAGCATTCTCTGAGGTAGTTATCATCTCTCTTTTACAGATATGAAAACAAGGTCTCAACAAGATGAATCAATATCACCATGGCAGCTATAAAGTGCTGGGTTCAGGATTCAAACTCATGTCTGTCTGACTCCCAGACTTGACTCTTATCACCCACCCAGTCTGCTTTTCTAATTCCTCTTCTCTAAAGATAAAACCTAAAGGAAGAGGTATTGAGGGAAACCACAAATAGCAGTATATGGCTAGAAAGAAGTACGGCACATAGAATAAGAGGGAGGATAGCATAGTGTCTGAAGCTTCAGCTTTGAGACTGGATAGACCTGCATTCAGGTCTGTGCTTCTCCACTAAGGAGCTATGTGGTCTTGGGTAAATCACATAATCTGATCCCAACTGACATATCTGTATAATGGGGATATTAATATCTACCTTCCAGAGTTATTAGCAGTAATATGGATTTTCACATTAGAAGTTCAAATTCTTATATCAGAACTTTAGATATTTTTTTACATTAGAACTAGTATATTTTTTATGACATTTCCCAGCAAAGTGTAGTTGTTCAAAAATGAAGCCTGCAGAGGTGATGACTGTGGAGGAAAGACCAGGACCCTAGAGGAGCTAGAAAGAGAACGTTTAACAGCTTTAAATACGTTTCAAGCCTCCATGTTTGAATCAAGCCTACACCCAATACAAGGAGACTGCCACTATCAGTTAACCAACATGAGATGTGGAAAATGGAGAGGTATCCGAAGACTGGAAGTGAACAACTTCTGATCCTAATTTTCAAAACTAGAATAAAATATATACTCCAGAAATCCTAGAGTTTCAAGCTTATGGTTGAACACATATGTATGCAAAACTTAGGCACCACAATGGAGCATTCCTCCATAACTTAGGGATAAAATAAACAAGGCTTCCCTCTGAGGGTTATCCAATTATATCAATATAGGATACTGGAGCTGAGACCCGAAGTATTCAAGGTGACCTTGAAGAGACAGACTGGCTCAAAGGCTCCAATGGATTTCACTGGAACCTAATGGAAGATATTTACAGAACTGAAGGAAAAACATAAAGGGGAGGTTGATATGAAATAAGACAGAATAAAAAGCAACAGCGGGCAGTAACTCTTCCTTACTAAGAAGACATTTCTGTGGTCCGGGTACCTGAACCAGAAACTCCTTAAAGACAGGAACTGTTCTTATTCACCTTTGCATCCCCAGGACCCAGTACCGTACTCAGCACAAAGTAGCAACTCAGTACCTGAAAGCCCCACTGCGTGTGTTCTGGGAAGCCAGGACTATGATAACAGCCTTCACAAAGGAGTTCCCTGTACTCTGCTTTGACATGTCATTTGAACTGTTCCCTGGTTCTCCCTGACCCATACTCTGAAGTCCCAAGTCCCTCTTAGCCTGATATTCCAGCCCCATTCTATTTTCGTTTCCATCTTGGTTTTCCACTCCTTTTCCTAAATCAACTCTCTCCTCCCGCCAAACTGATCTACTCATGCCCCCAACCAAGTAGCCTTATATTCTCTTGACTCTGTGTATTTCCCCACATTATTTGTCTCAACCATAACTGCTCCCTCTGCTTTTCCTCACCTTCTGAGATCCTATCTCTGGAAACCTTCCCCGACCATCTCAGAAGAACTTTCCATCTCCCATTTTCAAACCCCTGGGCTCTTGTTTCCCTGCCACTCATTCAGCATTCATCAAATACCACCTTGTGTTGACGTTTGTGTGTTTTCAAATGACCGTGTCTTACCTTCCCAGATGGACTACAAACATCACGTCTTATTCATCACTGCATCCTGCCTTGGGCCTTGCACAGAGTTAGAACTTAATAAATGTTTGTTGCTGCTGTTAATGATGAAAAACAAATGCTACGGTAATTCTGAAGCATCTGACATGCCCAATCTACGCACACTCTGTGTTATTTCTTCCACTGTAGGTAAAAAATGTCCCTTCCACCAGCAGTTTCCACCAGCCCCTTCCTGTACCCTGAGTAAGTGGGGATAAAGGGAAACACTTGTTATTTGTCTCAGACTAGTTGGGAATCTCCAGACTGTCAGAGGCTCACGGGCTTTCATATCCCCATCTCTGTTGACCTGCTTCTGGTTGTCAACCAGCTACAGGATCTTCTAAAAAGCATTTAACATCCTGGGCCAAAGGCCCTAAATGTCTCTGCCCTTTCAACATAAGGTAGTCATTAAGATAAATGAGATAATAGATCTCTAAATGCTCTGAAAAGTCTAAAGTTCTATGCAACCGAGAAGTGTTTTAAGAAACCAACTTAGTCCTTTTAGGCCTCTAGGACATCACTTCGCTTGGTACCTTAGTAACCTAACCCCTTGAAAGAATTGTCCCTTTTTCTTAGAACCTAGTTTTGGTTTTGTTTTAATTAGAGAATGACTAAAGCATTAGACAAAAGCTGGCTCAGAGAGGAATGCTTGGGCAGGAAGGTATTTTAAGAGTTCATTGGATTGTGTTCATTTTCCTCTGTGGCCTAATTCTGAGTTTACACATGCTGAAAGGTGTTTCTTTTCCTTCAAATGCTTCAGAGAATAGCCCTGATAAAACAATATGGACTGCTTAAACATACAAGACAGCTGAGAACAAAAGATCAAGCAGGCTTGAGAAACCTCAGTCCCTCCAGATTCCTCCAGTTACAGGAGCCATGGGTAAGTGGGTTGACTACACAGCATCCATCAACTGGCTCAGAGGAGACAAGAGAAAGCCACCTCCCTAGAATCCCTGGTAGTTGTTTCTTCTACTAAGAGATCGCTTTCACTAATAGATGAGAATGCCCCAAAGAAATGTTCTTTCTTCTCCACAGGATCTCCTAATTACAGCACTTATGAGTAGGTCCTGACAGGCTCAGCTAAGTCACCCTCAAACATCTCCTGAGTGGTTACTGTGTGCCCAGCAGGGCCATACGTCTGCCCAAGTTTTAGGTTTCTTATATACGACTGGAAGGCATATCACAGTCAGAAAATACTTTGGCCAAAATCTTAGAGCCTGCTCCAGTGTAATTCCCCTTAACAGAGGTTCCTCTTGGATATCTGTCCATCCCCAACTATTTCATGCTGCTGATTGAATCAGGCCTTTCTTGAGAACAGATATTGACAGGTGCACAGATGATCATAAAAGCACATGAGATGTGGACAAGAAAGTACAGAAAATATAACAAGACCTTTCCCTGACCAATCATTGCGTGAAAAAAACAACTGGCAAGCATGTCTTGGTGAGCTCGGGCTGCCATAACAAAATACCACATATTAGGTGGCTTAAACAACAGAAATTTTCTCATGGTTCTGGAGGCTGTAAGTCCAAGGTCAAAGTGGCAGCATAGCTGGTTTCTAGTGAGAGCTCTCTCCTGGGATTGAGGAGAAGGAGAAAGCAAGCTCTCTGTGTCTCTTCTTATAAGGGCACTAATCCCACCATGAGAACCCCACCCTCATGACCTCATCTAAAACTACCCAAGGCCTCATCTCCAAATACCCTCACACTGGGGGGTTAACGCTTCCACATATGAATCTGGAGGAGACACAAGCATTCAGTCTATAACAGAGCCTCAAAGAATGTCCAGAGCAATCCTCCAGACAAGAAGAACCAGCAAGCCCCACCTGTTACTTCCTCAAAGATAATAGCCTTGGGTCCCCATACAACCTACAATTCCATTGGCTCCCAAACCTATAAGTGGCTCAAGAGTAGTGGACCCCAAATATGGGTCCTGAGCCCCTGAACTCAGCCTTATTCCTTCATTTATTTTTAGCCTTAGAGATTGAGAGAGTATAAAATATTATATGCAAACATAAGCATAATATCCCTTATAATTTTGTTTTTACATAAATACCCAGAAACTAAGTTAACTAATATTGGATTGACCAAAAAGTTCATTCAAGTTTTTCTGTAAGATGTCACAGAAAAAAACCCGAATGAACTTTTTGGTCTACCCAATACAAGACTAAGGGTGCAAAAAGCCTGATGGGCCTCTCCCATAACGATTTCTGCCCGAGGGGCTCCTTAATCAAATCTCTCCCCAGAATGTGCTCTGATACACAGCCATGATATTCAAAACACTTACCAAGCAACCAACCAGAGAGCACTCAGCAAAGGACTGGGCAGGGTCCTGGAGACCCCTACTGTGTCCAGACCACTCACCAACCAGGACTGAAGTCTCTCCACACTTAGCAACCAGTACAGCCGCACACCTGTGTACTGAGACCTTGCCCTGCTGGTGCACAATCTTACCAGTGAAAAGTTCTTCCCCAGGACTCATGCTCCAGTTCAGAGGCTCCCACTCAGCACTCAGCCCCCTCATCAGCAGCCCACCCTATTTCTCCCTTGTCTTTTCTGAATGTTATCTGCTTATTATACTGCATAGTAAACTCCTTTGAGAACTCCACCACACTGTTTCATCCACTGCCCACAAGTCTCAATCCCATGCTTTTGCACATAGTTGGGTCATCAAGCAACACTGATGAAACCTACCCTGAGCTTTTGGAACCACCAAGATGATCTGGACATCACTGCCTGACAGATATGTGTTATGGACTGAATGTTTGTGTTCCCCCAAAATTCATATGATGAAGACCCCCACTGTAGCTATTGAGTTGGCCAAAAAACTCGTTTGGTTTCTTCCGTAAGATGGCTCTAGAGTGTTTAGTTGTCTTTAACTTCATTCGAAACTATTTTATTAGATTGTATTGTGACAGCTGTCACATCAGCATGTGTTTAAAAAAAAAATTCATCAAAATTGGTGAATTTTTGTGTAGCCATTTTAATATTGAAGATGGAAGAAAAAAAGCAACATTTTTGGCATATTATGCTTTATTACTTCAAGAAAGGTAAAAACGCAACTGAAACACACACAAAAAAAGATTTGTGCAGTGTATAGAGAAGGTGCTGTGACTGATTGAATGTGTCAAAAGTGGTTTGTGAAGTTTCATGCTGGAGATTTCTCACTGGATGATACTCCACGGTCAGGCACACCAGCTGAAGTTGATAGTGATCAAATCGAGGCATTAATTGAGAACAATCAACATTATACCAAGTGGGAGATAGTCGACATACTCAAATAGCCAAATCAAGTGCTGAAAATCATTTGCACCAGCTTGGTTATGTGAATCGCTTTGATGTTTGGATTCCACAAAAATTAAGCCAAAAAAAGAAAACTTCCTTCACCATATTTCCATATGTGATTCTCTACTTAGTTGTAACGAAAACATTCTGTTTTTAAAACAAATTGTGATGGACAATGAAAAGTATATACTGTACCATCATGTGGAATGGAAGAGATTGTGGGGCAAGCAAAATGAACCACCAACCACACCAAAGGCCGGTCTTCATCCAAAGAAGGTGATGTTGTGTATATGGTGGGATTGGAAGGGAGTCCTCTAATTATGAGCTCCTTCCAGAAAACCAAACAATTAATTCCAACAAGTACTGCTCCCAATTAGATCAACTGAAAGCAGCACTCGATGAAAAGCGTTCAGAATTAGTAAACAGAAAATGCATAATCTTTCATCAGGTTACCACAAGACCACGTTTCTTTGATGACCAGGCAAAAACTGTTACAGCTTGGCTAGGAAGTTCTGATTCATCCGCTGTATTCACCAGACATTGCACCTTTGGATTTCCATTTTTTTCAGTTTTTACAAAATTCTCTTAATGGAAAAAAATTCAATTCCCTGGAAGGCTGTAAAAGGCACATGTAACAATTCTTTGCTCAAAAAGATAAAAAGTTTTGAGAAGACAGAATTATGAAGTTGCCTGAAAAATGGCAGAAGGTAGCAGAACAAAGCAGTGAATACGTTGTTCAATAAAATTCTTGGTGAAAGTGAAAAATGTGTCTTTTGTTTTTACTTAAAAACCTAAGGAACTTTTTGGCCAACCTAATATAACTGGAGATGGGGCCTCTAAGGAAGTAATTAAGTCAAAAAAAGTCATAAGGGTGAGGCCCTAATTGCACAAGATTAGTGTCCTTATAAGAGACACCAAAGAGAGCTTGATAT
Source organism: Hippopotamus amphibius kiboko (assembly GCF_030028045.1). Classification (NCBI taxonomy): domain Eukaryota; kingdom Metazoa; phylum Chordata; class Mammalia; order Artiodactyla; family Hippopotamidae; genus Hippopotamus; species Hippopotamus amphibius. The sequence continues at coordinate 133,379,062 of NC_080190.1, read as the reverse complement.
CCCTTTTCTCTCCCTCTCCCCACCCACCCCGCTGCCTGCTGCACACAAAAAAGAGGTCATATGAGCACAGAACAAGATGCAGGCACCCGCATGAAAAAGAAGAACCTCAGAATGAAACCTACCTTGCCAAAACCTTGATCCTGGACTTCCAACCTCCAGGACTATGAGAAATGACTTTCTGTTGTTCAAGTCACCCAGTCTATGGTACTATGCTATGGCAGCACAAGATGACAATACAACATGACACGCCTGTTTCTTTCATTCTCACAACCGTATGAGGTTGGTATTATCATCTCCATGTAAACTGTATGAAAATCAAGGCTTAGAGAGGCCAGCTAATACATCTGCAATCACAGGGGCAGTAAAACCAGCATCAGGCTCAAATCTCCATTCAACAGACAGCAAAGCCCATGTTCTTAATCACTAGGCTAGACTGCCTACTAGAAGTGCCTCACAAAAGAAATCATCAAACTCATTGCCACAATAACGTTAACATACACAAAGTCCTTACATGCCGAGGTACCACTAAGCACTTCTCATTTAAACTCACTTCATCCTCACAACAACACTTTGAGGCAGATGTAAAAATATCCCCAAGTAAATAGCACCTAATAAAGCAGCTGAGAACATCACAGGCTGCCTTCATCTCTCACCGCTGTAAGTATTCCGCCTTAACCCTCATTTCTCCTTGTAGCCACCTTCACCAAACATTTACGGTGAGTCAGGTGCCATTTTGTTGAGTTGCGTGTGACTTTCCAAACAGCCTTAAATTCTTTCTGGAACATGGCAGGGTGCACCCTGACTTTTCTTCTAATACGCAAAACAGCAGGATGTCGGAGCCCCACTGGACTCACAAGGACGATGTCTGGAAAAGAGCCAGACAAGATGCCTTCTGCTGGCAGTTTCTTGTTTTCTGACTATTCACACGCAGCCCACGGACTGGTACTGAGGGAAGCAAATCACATCCAGGCACACGCTAGGGAACAGGTCCAACCCCGCTTTGCTGGCAGAGCTGCAGCCTCCTCACAGCTCTAGCAGCTCGAGCCTGCAGCCAGCACCCCACTTCTCGGGTTCTGCTGAATCGTGCATGTGGACCAGTGCGCCACCATCCACCTTCCCCGGCCTCCTCCACGATGCTCCACTAGAGGTCAGAAATGCAAGCCCTGCCTTCAAGGCTGACTCACCCCCAAAGCTCCCAGAACCGACTGCACCTCCCCAAGACGCCCAGGCTTCCTGGGGTAGCTGCATCCCTCTGCAAGGCTTCAGGCTAGCGTCTGAAATCACAGCATGCCCAGAGTGTGAAGTAATAAATGGGCCACAATCCAAGAAAATGTCTTTCTTCCCCACCAGACCCCCCAGAGCATCTATGTGTCCTCTAAGAGAGGGTCTGTGAAGCTGAGAGCAGCATTTCCAGCCAACGGCCCCCCCCCCCCACCTCCACGGGGGAACCCGGCAGCAGGGCAAGATGGCTGCTCCCAACAGCAGCTCGACACCCAGCTCTGGCTGCTGGGAATGGGGGCTGGGAGAGTGCATGGGTTTTTTTAGAAAAGAGGACACTTCCTGTTTCAGTGCTTGTTATACCAACGTTATCCATGGCGGTTTTATCCATGGGGGCAAAACTAAAACAACGCTGTTGCTGTTCCCCTCTGACTAGTTATTTCTGAGGATCTATCCCACAGCCCCCAAAGCATCTTCTGCTATGGGAGGTCAACCTTGTCCATGCCCCGCACAGTCAGGACTCACCTGGTTTCACAGGAGGGCTCTGGAAAGGTCCAACTGGCCTAAATCTTTCCTTCTGTTGGAAATGCCCACCATTTAGTCACTCCTTTAGGCAGCGAAGCCAACCAGAACAAATTTAGGAGCCAGAATTTGTTGCTGTTATCAAAAAGGGCCTTGATTATTTTTTTCTAACTGGTAACACCTGTATCAAGGGTCTGAAGTTCACACACTACCATTCCAGTGTGCAGAACTGTTGCTTCTTTTATTTTCCTATATCTGAACTCAGCCTGCTTAAAAGCTCCCATTCCCAGGCCCAGCAGAAAAATAATACAACTGCTAGTTAAGTTTACCCTGTCTCTTCCCATTTAGAGCAGTAAATATTGGGGTAAATATTCTCTCAGAGTTCAAAGTCACTTTCGGGGCCTTTTCTTTCCTCCAAGGGTCTCCCCTGCCCCTCCTCCGTCCTAACACGTCACATGAATGTGAGGTGATGTTGTTTCCTCAAGGTCCTGAGACGAGGGGTGCTCTGTGACCCTCTGTTGAGCACTGTGATACCTCGCGGTTCCTGGGGATTGGCCTCTGTCTACTGCAAACTCTTCTGAAGCATCAGCCACGAGGGACATTTGTGCTCTTTTCCCTTGGCCGGGACAGGGTGCAGGGACCCCCACTGGCTGAATCAGTCCCACCTTGGCTCCTGGGTGCCTCAGATCTGTGGACTGCCCACCTCAAAGCCCCCAAAGGCATGCTCACCTTGCCCCCCACCACAGTGACCCCAGGGGGGCAGGATCACTGCTTCTCAGCTGTGGGTTATTTTCTGAGCGCTCACTAAAGGTCCAGAATCCACGCCTTCTCACAGACCCCAGCCACGCGGTCTGCTGCCTGCATGACTGCAGCGGCCACTCAACAAGTCTCCCGGCCTCCACCCCTGCCACCCACAGGCTATTTTCAACACAGCAGCAGAGTGATCTTTTTAAAACAAAATTCAGGTCCCATCACTCCTTCGCTCAAAGCCCTCCAGTGGCTCCCACTTCACTCAGCATAAAAGCCAAAGCATGAGACTGCACTGAGCGGACAGCTACTCCCTCTCCGACTTCGCCCCTCCCCCTCTGGCACGCTCACACCCCTCTCACCCCACTCATCATGCTAGCCTCCTTGCAGCATCCAGCTTAGGGCTGGGAGGGGAAAGGATGGAGAAGGAAGCAGAAGGCAGAATCAGAAAGGACACAGGTGTGGATGGAAGGGTCAGAAGCTGCGGGAAGGCAGGCATGTCTGCTCGCAGACACGGGGAGGGAGAAAACCACAGAGCGGGTCCCTCTGCCTCTACCACTCTTCCCCGCATCCACCTGGCCAAATGCCTGTCTCCTTCACGCCTTTGTTCACCCTTCCCTTCTCCGTGTGGCCTCCCCTGCCCATCTGATGCTGTCTGCTTCCCGCCACATCCGGGCTCATGAGGCCACTCATCCTCTTCTACATTCCCACTTTTCCACAGCACTTATTACCTAACAGAGTCTATAATCTATTTATTTGGTATAAAGTAGCTTTGTGAAAGCTACTGTTTGTGTATCTTTCTTCCCCACTCCTTCACCCTGCCTCATTCTTCCAGAGCAAGGGTCCTTGTTTTGTTCACCAGGGTATCTCAAGTGCCTAAAACAAAGCCTCGCACATAGTAAGAATTCAATAAATGGTTTTTCAATGAACAAGGGAACCTCTGGATCCCTTCCATCTGTACAGGAACCAAAGGAGGACTGGGAGAGTCTCTCAGGCCCTTTTCCTGCTGATATGCTCTATTGGGCTACCATTCCCCTGGCAGCCACTGCACACAGTAGGGTAAAATCCTCTTGGAATTCCAGAGAGGCTCCAGAGACCCAAGATCTCCTCTGTTTTTGGCTTCTCCATCAGTCTATCCAGCATTTCTGTTCTCTCCCTGCTCACCATTCCCTCCCCGCCCCATTTCAGGAGGAGGAACTCCACTTGCACCCTATCCTATTTTCTCTCTGCATATGCCTTAGGTTCTGATCCACTAAGCTTTACTCAATATGTAGTGGGAGTTGGAGATTTCAGGGCTTCCTTTTGTCTTTCAAGAAAGCTTGGATTTCTGGGCTATTATCTCTTTGTGTGTGTGTGTGTGTGTGTGTGTGTGTGTGTGTGTGTGTGTGTAAGCTCTTTATTGGAATATAATTGCTTTACACTCTTGTACCAGTTTTTGAGGTACATCAAAGTGAATCACCTGTATTTATACATATATCCCCATATCCCCTCCCTCCCACGACTCCCTCCCACCCTCCCTCTTTATGGTCCCAAAGGCACACAGTCATTTCTCTGTTTTATGCCATTTCTGCTCTTCCCCTCTCTGGGACACCTGGTCTGGGACATTGGACTGTCATGACTTGAAGAGGTGCAGGAAGCAGACAGGCTGACCCATAAGGGTATGGCTCACTGTCCCCAGATCTAGTCTCTCCTCTGCTAATGTTACAGAATTGTACCTGGGCACACGGCTGCCCAGAGGAAAACACACGTCTTAGTCTCCCTTATGTATGTATGTATGTATGTATGAAAAAAGTATACTTATATAAATATTAAATATAAATATTTATATAAATATTATTCAGCCATTAAAAAGAAGGAAACTCTGCCTTTTGCAACAACATGAATGGACCTTGAGGTCGTCATGCAAAATGAAACAAGTCAGACAGAGAAAGACTAATATTACATATTCTCAGTTATATGTGGAACCTAAAAAAAACAACGCATAGCAATAGAGAGTAGAATGATGGTTGCCAGGGGCTGGGAGGGTGAGGGAAATGGGGAGATGTTGGTCCAAGTGTACAAACTTCCAGCCATAAGATAAGTTCTAGTGGGTGGCCCTGAGTAGGCACTCAATGAGTGTTTATTAAGATAACAAACAAATATAAATAAAATCTTTTCCTCAATAGAGAAGAACCTTTCCAAATGTAGAAGACTATAAGTAACACAATTCACTCAGAGGTAAATAAACACAACTTGAGCCTTCTCCTTCCACATGTCAGATCTGACCCGTGTTCCCTACATCCTCATATTGTCCCCGATAGAGCATCAGTCTAGCAGGTGGGAGGAAATGACCTTCCTCTGTGATGTCAGTCTCACAACTTGAGCATGTAACTAAAGGTCCCTTAAGAACTCATCGTCCATGAATTTAACTACATGCTTCTTAGACCTATTTATAGCTTCAGCCTAAACCACCTTGAAATTGTAACATATTTCTTAGGACTACCTAAGGTGTCATGCTAAAGCTCCCAGCACAGTGCCTAGTCTTACTTGATTTTATAAAAGTTTAAGCCTATGCTCTTTCAACCTTGACCTTGCAGACTGAAGAGTCTTGGTCTTCAGAGTCATGCCTCTGCAGGCCCTGGATGGTTTCACTGTTCTTCTCCAGGTAAGAATAAAGATTGCTCTATGTCCCTGGAACACTGACACAAGGTTTTTGAGAAAAATTGCCAGAACCCTTTTTCCCCTCCCACACATCTCTGCAAAGTGAATTTTACTCTCTCCCGACCCCATTTCATCCCCATCTCCTCCTCTCTTGGCCACATACCTTAAGCTAACCTCATATATTCCATCATTCGGAGGTTCCATAATTTTCCAACATCTACACCTTAGTGTGAATGAATCTCAGATACTTTCCCTAGGGCAGGACCAACACAGCCAGGTAGAAAGAAGAGGGGCTTTGAGTACCCAAAAGAACTTGGAAGTCACCAGAGAGAGGAAAGGCAGTGAGTAGGAGGCACCCAAGAAAAAGAGAAATAAGATATACTATCCCCTTGGACAACTACTGAATGCCAGGGTCTATGGTAAATGATTTTATGCAAACATTTCATTTAGCCCTTTCCCTTCAAGATGCATATTATTAATTCCATTTTCAAAGCAGAAAACTAGTTCTAATGGGGTTAAGTGACCTTTCATGAGGTCAATTCATTCAACAAAAATTTAAAGTGCTCCAGGCACAGCTACAATGGAAATTAATAAGGCACAACACCCATCTTTAGTAGACACAACCTGCTAATGCCTGAGTTAGTAGATGAAATAATCACCATCTAAATACCTGGTGTCATACGCACGCCTCTACACCTGCTTTTCCTGGAACCAGCCCTAATAAACATGACTCCATCATGTACCTCTGAGTGGTTCCTCTGAAGAACAGTGTTTAGCTTGAAGACAGAATGGTTATTCTCTCTCTGCACCAGCCAGGTGGGAACCCAAAGCAGACACAGAGCATGAGCAGCGGCCAGAGCAAGATGAGACAGAGCTGGGCGGTGGGTGGGGGGGGTCCCACCTGGCAGAGGTGATGCTTCCTACCTCCCTCCTCCAAAGCCCTCTAAACACAGTTCTGCCCAAAAGCTTCTAAGAACCATTTACAAGAAAGCCCCACAAATAATAGTGAGCAGTGTGACTCAAGATAAATTACTGGCTCTTTGAACTGGAGAGATGTGCTTATCAAACTCAAGAAAACACTCAAAGACAAGAGTGGATGTGTGCATCCATGTTGCCGGCCCACACAGAGATTGGGAACAGGCCGATAGATAGAGAGGTCATTGTCATCAAGATTTACACTTACCCAACAGGAGCGGAAAGGCTGCAAGAGTTATGTGACTCACTGAAGTACAGAGTTAACTGATACATCATAAGAACATAAAAACCTGTGATTTCTGAAGGTGACCATTAAACAGAGCATTCAATCTTCTTGAGTCTGGAAGCCATTCTTCAGAGTGTCCCATTGAATTTCTTTTTATTATCAGCAACTGGCCTTCCTTAAAAGATCTGGGCAGCTAGTAGCCTTCTACTGTCAAGACAGACTCGGAGAAAGTAGATATTTTTCCCCTTAAAAAAGTTATACTGAAGTCACTTATTAAAAAAAAAAAAAGCGAAGTAAAGGAAATTCTTACTTGGAAACCAGGACTCTGGTGCTTAAGCAACATACAATCACATAACCAAGTTCCTTAAAACTGGGCCATTCCAACCCCAGACTCCTGCTCACTCAGTGCCCGGCCAGCGATCTATGCTCTGGACGTGTGCTGTGCCTCTTACAGTCAGGTGATGTATATGCCATGGGGGAAAAGTGAAAATGACTGAGGAATTTTTCTAAAGTTCAATCACTTTGCAAGGATAAGGATACAAATAAAGGTCTTCTAAAACTTCAGAGGTGATCCTATAAAGGAAGCAGACATTGGAAAATGAGAAGACTAAAATCCAATCTGATGAAAATGTAGAGAAAATATTCTTGAAGAGCTACCTTGGTGAGGACTTACAGTGCCTACAAATATCTGCACACACAGCACACAAAAGTGGCTGCCCAGCTGTCATCCCCAATCACCTTCCACTCCTGCTCCTTCTCACTATAGAGGCTGAGAAAAAACAGACACTTGCTTTCCAAACCTCTCTTGCAGCTAAAGTGGTCATGTGACCCACTTCTGACTAGTGGGAAACACAGGAACATCTGCTGGGAGGCACCTGAGAGAGATATTTTTTCTAATGAAGAAAGGGGCTCGTTTTGCTCTCAAGTTGAGGGTTTGGTTATCTTGCAACCATAAGCGGCAGATCAGGAGAATTCCAGAGATTCTGCACCAGCATCGGAATTGTAGAAGTGTTCAACCAGTCCTAGAACCGTCTGCCTAGAAATTTATTAAATAAACATTTTGAAAGAATAACCTATACTCCCCATCTCCCTTTTCTTCCTTGTCATTACATCCTCTCCTGATCTATGGCTTCAACCTTGTGACACGACACTAGAACCACTTGAGTAGAGTCCACAACACTTTGGTGCCCAGATGACCCACCTGAATGAAATTAAAGTGCTGTCATGATAGTGTGGTGCTCTTTCATTTTGATGTAGTTCCTATTACAAGCTAGTATCATAAGGTGTCTTTGGGCCACAGCTCAAATTAACAGCCCACAAATTAAAAGACCAAAAATATTACCTTTTAATCCCCCATTACTACCAGGCCACACACTCTCCAGAGTCACTGCATCCCCACAAGAAACTCTGCCCAATCGTGACAATACTGGTTCAGGCCCCAGAGGCTGGGGCCACATCCACCTGGAAGCCAACACCAAAAATGATGGAAAGTGCAACCTATGACACAACAGGTGGCAGGCAGTGGTGGTGATGAGCTTTGAGGTTTTCTCAGCTACTTGCGGCTCTTCACCCCATGGGTGAGGCGAGTACGTTCTGAGGAGACGGCCTCCAGCAGTTCCTCACCGGACTGGAGTCGTGAGTGCCAGTGCTATGATCTGCTCGGCAGGACAGAACAATAAACGCTGGGTTTCAAGGAGCTTTTGCCATTTTTTTTACATTCTTTCTAAAAGTATAAATCCTTGTTTTCAACTTCAAGAGATTTCCTACCCATTGGGGCTAAAAGTTGAAAACCCAGAGTTTGGTTCTATCCCTCGAAATCACCACCGACTGCTGACGGCCAGAGGCTGCTGGGCTTCCTTCCTTGGGCTTATGAAGGCTGCTTCAGCATAGGGGCCTGGAATTCAGAACGTTCTTTTGTCTCGCGATTGCAAATGGCATGAAATCGAATCATGTGGAAAGAAGAAGGAGGGAGGAGCTGCCGGAGCTACAAGGGCTCTTGTCTCGCTGCAGCGCCATGGCTGCGCTTAGATAAATGCCTTTTTCATCCCCTGAGGTCTCAGCTTGAGTGGGTGACATATTGCTGGCCTCCTCTTAGCCCAGCCATCACTTTCGACTCAATTTTTGTTAGGCATCATGAGGCCAAGGAAAAGGCTAGAGGAGCAAATCAGGTATCTGTTTATTCAAGTGTTTTTTGTTCAAGTTTGTGTGTGTGTGTGTGTGTGTGTGTGTGTTTCATTGCACTGTGATCTTTCCCAGCCCTGTTTGTAGAAAGAGCAGCTTTGCAAGAAAACCTGGTAGAACCAGCTGCTTCAGGGGAGAGGCATCTTAGAGTCCAGAAGAGACCAATTACCTGGCTGCTTGTCTGAGTACGTTTCATTCGGCCAGTATTTGCTAAATGCAAGCTGCCTTGGAGGGCGCAAAACGGCTCAGTTGATTTGATTATACACATGTGCATATGATGGGAATTCCTCAGAAGACACATCTTGAGTCTAATCTCTGTGTGCGTTACAGAGCTGGTTTTCCACCCAGGTATGGGGGATGTGGGGGGAACCTGTTTCGTGCTAATTAAAAAGAAAATAAAAGTGCTAGAGATACACAGCATTTCATCCTCATCTGCCTTCTTTCATCACGATCCCTCTCATTCCTCCACTGGCACAAATCAGGCCTCCAAAGCTTATCCAGGCCCCTTTTCCTGAGCCAACACTGCCTCCTAGAAAGGTCCTAGAAATTATTAGGTGGAGCTGGTTACACAGCTGAGTTAGTCCCATTGCCAACTCTCCATCTTACAAGAATCATATTTCAGTAAAATTATCAAATTAGGTGGGTCTCCCCTCTCACCACAAGCTACATGAGGGCAGAGACAATGTCTTATTCATCTTCTATGCTCAGCCTCTTTCTTGGCACGTAAGAGTCACTCTACCAATGTTACTCGAACCAAATTGGTCATTTTCTGGAATTGAAATGGGTGAGTTCTCATTTTTTATATTCACTAAGCAAAGTCCTTGCTATCAGCTTCTCTCATCTTTAGGAATCTCAATCAAAGCATTCAGGATTTCTCCAAAAAAATTTGTTTAGGTTTCTCTAAGCCAGCCCTGGTTTACTACTGTTATTCTTTGCATTTAGCATTTTTTTCTTTCATTTCAAAAGTATCTCATTTTGAAGTATAAGTTACATGATCATCTGTGTCAGTCTGGCCCACTAAGAAGCGGACACCAAGGTGAGATTACATGGGTAAGGACTGTATTAGGGGAAATACCATTTAAGAGATGAAATGGGGAGGGAGCTGGGGAAACTAGGAGAGCTGTCAGATTGCCAGGCAAGTCTCGAGAGGGAGCGTAGGGTAGAAGCCTCCGAGACGGCCAGCAGTCTAAGGAAGGTTTAGCAAGGCAGTCAGAAATTCTGGAGCCAAAGTCGGCCATCAGAGGATACACAGGTCTCCCAGGAATAAGCCTGCCTCAGTCTCCCTAGCACATTCAGCCATAGGCTGGAAACAGCCTGTGAGAATCATGACCTTGACACAAACATAGAGATGGATTTCAGAGCTAAGGTCCTTGGTCAATTACCCTCCTGTGATTGACAGTCTGCCAAGCAGGCACATTCTCAGGGCCACCCCATCACTCAGGAAGAGGATCACGAATCATCTCTAGGTCGCTGTGGCCATGCTTCCTGCCCTCCCCTCAGCCAAATGAAGCCCGAAGTTTTGGAACAACAACCACTGCAAACAAATCAACTGTCTTCCAGGTGCTCAGCAGGACCCAGGCTAAGCCAGACTATGGTTCACCCTCTCCTACCACAACCAGGCCTGGGAAGTGACCAGAAGCTAAGAGCTCCAACAGGGCAGAAGTGCCATCACATTTTGGCAAGTGATTCTTCTCTGCAGAGGGAACTAGTGTGTGACCTGACAGAGCTACTGCTGTACAACCCTGGGGCAACATTCACACTGCAACCTATGTGGTTGGTGCCTCCTTGAGTTGTATAAGGCAAGAGCCCACCTAGCGCGGCTTTGGCTAAACACGCAAAACCTCTGTCAGGCTCTGCAGAAAGCTGCCCCTAATAAACCTACACTCCAAGTAAAAGGAATGTCCTTCCTCTGCCCACCGGACCCTGCTGTCCTCATGCAGAGGGATCTGAAGGACTAACAGAGCATATAACCACCCAACCTCTCTGCGCTTGCCAGGCAAGCAGGCTCACCAAGGGCAAAGAGCTCCTCACACCAGGGTTTGATAAAGAATCATTATGTTTCCAGTTTTGAAAAAAAAAGAATGGGGCTGGCAATGAGAAGGGCTGGCGGCCAGGGTCCCTGTACTCTGGTCTTCCTTTATTACAACATAGCAAACACATGAGGCTGTCAGATACAGACATTTCTGCTCACCCCCTATGTCATATACCACCCCCTTTGCCTGGCAGTTAACCTAATGCCAGATCAGGCAACCCCTTCTAAGACAAGAAAAGGCCTCACAGGATTTGTTAGCAAGGACTAAGTTGATCTTGAGGTCCAGCTGGAAAACTGCGCCAGCCCACCAAAATGTCCACTTTGCTTTTCACCATAAAGAGTGTGCACAGGGAAGGACAATTACTTCAGCTTTTCCTCCTGCTCTCCCTGGCACAATTACTCACCTGGGCATTAGGAGGAGGAAATGTTTCCTACCATGTCATCCCCAAAGGCATCAGTTCTAGCTCTAAATCCAGCATTCAGTGCACACCCCCTGGGCACTCTGACAAGTCACATGTCTACGTACCTTCACACAGCCCTGCACGTAGGAGAGGCCAGAGGCGTGTTAGCTGAAATAGCTGCCATTCCTGCCTCAACCCAGCTGTCTACAACATCCAGTCTCCTCAGGCTGCCTATCTGCACTGAATTGCAATGTCACATTTGTACTACATGGTCACAGCTGATAAGCCCAGACTGAACACCTGGCCCAAATCTGGTGACTCAGATTGGAATTAGGATTTAAAGACTGATGGATTCGTGTGTGTGGCTGCGAGGGGCCGGAAATCATCCTCCAGCATGTGGACGGAGGGGAGGAGAAAGCTGGTCTGCAGAGAGAGAGGAGAACAGACAGAGGGAAACACGTGCTGCCAGTGCCCACGCAGGTCCCTGGTTCTACTTCAGGGCGCACTGGCCAACTTCAAGTGCCAGCGCTGGCCTGAGAGCTTCCTTCCAAGTCTTCTCAGCGGCTCTGAACCAACGACAGAGAAATTACTGTATAAATAGCCCCAATCCCTCACCTCGAGGTGCAATAACTCTGTGTGTGTTCTAGAACACTGATGATTAACCAGCCCAACTTGGCAGTATCTGGAGACAGTTTTGGTTGTCACAACCGGGAGAAAGGGAGTGCCATGGACATGTATGGATAGAGACCAAGGATGCTGCTAAACATCCCATAATGCTCAGGACAGCCCCCATGACAAGGAATTATCCAGCCCAAAATGTCAATCGTGAGAAATTCTGCTCTAGAGGAAAAGATGAAAACTAAGCTCCAGTCACCCAGCACCAGTAACTGGCTGCCCTAACGTCCTTCCCTCCTCCCCTACAGTGTTTTCCTTGACCTCCCAAACTACTTGCACTTGAATCCTTAACTTGGGATCTGCCCCTGGGGGAACTCAAACTAAAATACTGAGTTTCTGATATGCCTTCAATTCCTGATTCCAATGCTCCCTAAGATGTAAACAATTAAAGTCAGTAATGAGAGTTAGCCAAATGTATAGTTTCAGAGTGGGCACAATCAACTTACAAGACTGCTCTCACTTCTAACAACAATTGTAGGTTCAAGGGGTTATCAAAGCCACTCTCAGCTTCAACCCAGGGGACAAATCAGGCTAGACCTGCTCTCTTTGTGCAGCTTTTTTCCATTCAAGGACCCACCGCATTCTCTAATCCAAACCTCTACTGAGATTAGGGTGACCAACCATCCTAGTTTTCCCGGGACTGTCCTGGTTTTAACAATTTAAGTCCCACTTCCCAGGAAATCCTTCAGCCTGGACAAATCAGACAGCTGGTCACCCTAATTCAGACTCACCATTCAGAGGGTTTTAGTATTGGAAGCTTGCCTGGCCAGTGGATACTCCAATTTCCATTTGAAATCAACATGAATATATTTTGTGGGTCAAAAACATCAGGAAAGGGGGGCAGGGTGGGAATGAGTGGCTGGATTCAGGCACACTCCCCAGGCATCACAGCTTGGCAGTGAGATCATGCCTAGAAAGACTTCTGAATATGTGAACTGCTGAGAGCCATCATTAATTATATATTAGAGGGCACTCAACCAGGAGAGCTGGCATGCACAGCCAAAGGAAAACCTTCAGTGGTCACCAGCTGGAATGAGAGATTGCCTCATGCTGTGACTGACCTCAGCCATCTCCAAAAAAGGGGTGTGGCCCAGAGCACTGTCAGCCTCAGGGGCTTCAGGATCACAGCGTCACAATCTTGTGCTTGGGGAACATGGGGATGGCTTGAAGAGAGACACAGAGACACCACACAGGCCATAAAAACAAAATTGATAGTCCTTCAATTCTCGAATCTGAAGGAATCCAGTATTACCTTGCATTCTGGGGGCACAGAGGAAAGTCTGACCCTCAGAGAGCTCAAAACCTAACCATAGATACAGACGAAAAGAGCACAATGTATAAGTAACCACCACCATATAAGTAATAGGTAAGTTCTCTAGGGGGTGATGACACTCATTTCCTCTACAAGTGTTTGCTGAGCATTGCAGAGCACGTCAGGCATTACACTGGACACTAGAAACCCAGCAGGGGGAAAGTTGGGTGTCCCTGACCTCATGAAACTCACATTCCAGCAGATATGAAACTTCTGATGATATAATTGTATAATGAATAGATACTTGGTAAACACTATGAAAGAGAGTAAGAGCAATAACATTTGAGCAAAAACTTTTTTTTGCTTAAAACAACAAGCAAGCCAGTGTTGTCATAATTCAGGTGGACACCAGGTAGGAGGATTATAGGGGGAAGGAAGCCTTGACCAGACAGAGACCATCTCTCAAGGGCTGGAGTGACTCTGGCAGGAACTGACTCAACTAAAGAAGCTGACCCTGGAGAAGGCGGCAGAGCAGCCCGGCAGTGACGGATGGAAGAAAGCGGGCAGCCACCAGGAAGGCATGCTGGGTCTGCGTCTGAAAGGGCCACTTACCGCTCAGCCTGAGTGAAAGTGGTCAAGGTATGACTGGCCTGTGGTGGAAACTACCTGGTAACTACACCCGCGACGTGCTATTCTCAACCTCCTCCTTCATCCAGTGATTCAGTCAGTAGTTACTGACTCTCCCCACTCTGCCAATCACTGTGCTGGATGCTGGGTTCATACCGAGCTGAAAGAGTCGTAATGTCTGCCCCCAAAGGAATGCTGTCTGGTGGGGGGGCTAGACAAGTAAATAAGAAGCGATGATGGATGTGATACGGCTATAATGGGGTAAGTACAGAATGCCAGGATGCTCCTCCCCTGCTAACACATTACGCTGTTCAAATCGAGAGCTACCCAACTAATCATGGTTCCCTCGCTTTGCCTGCTATGGACGCCATTTCTTCCCACACTGCTTTCCTCACGCAGCTGCAGGTGCTTGGCGTTGGCTCCTCCTCGCCCCTTCATCTGGCTGAGTCACACTCACCTTGCACAATCCTCCTTTCCACATGTTCTGTCTCCTCCTTTGCACTGCCATGGTGCGTATGGCATTCCCCTACTAGAATATTTAACACAGTCTAAGGCAATTCTTGGCTTAGGTATCTTTCTTCTCTACCAGGCATGAGGAAAGGACACATCCATGTATCATGTGTGCTGTTTCCCAGTTTATTCATTCAGCACAGTGCTGAAGGTTTCTAAATGCATGAACGAACATGTGAATGAAATGGGATGATCAAAAAAATGCAACTTCCAGGAACTAAAAAAAAAAAACAAAAGCAATAAGAAAACAACCCTCAGAATGGGAGAAAATATTTGCCAATGAAGCAACTGACAAAGGATTAATCTCCAAAATATGCAGGCAGCTCATACAGCTTAATACCAAAAAAGCAAATAACCCAATCCACAAATGGGTGGAAGACCTAAATAGACATTTCTCCAAAGAAGACGTGCAGATGGCCAACAAACACATGAAAAGATGCTCAACATCACGAATCATTAGAGAAATGCAAGTCAAAGCCACAGTGAGGTATCACCCCACACTGGTCAGAATGGCCATTATCAAAAAATCTAGAAACGATAAATGCTGGAGAGGGTGTGGAGAAAAAGGAACCCTCCTGCACTGTTGGTGGGAATGTAAATTGGTACACCCACTGTGGAAAACAGTATGGAGGTTCCTTAAAAAACTAAAAACTACCATATGATCCAGCAATCCCACTGCTGGGCATATACTCTGAGAAAACCATAATCCAAAGAGAAACATGTACCACAATGTTCATTGCAGCACTATTTACAATAGCCAGGACATGGAAGCAACCTAAATGCCCATCAACAGATGAATGGGTAAAGAAGATGTGGCACATATATACAATGGAATATTACTCAGCCTTAAAAAGGAATGAAATTGAGTTATTTGTAGTGAGGTGGATGGACCTAGAGTCTGTCATACAGAGCAAAGTAAGCCAGAAAGAGAAAAACAAATACCGTATGCTAACTCATATATATGGAATCTAAAAAAATGGTACTGATGAACCCAGTGACGGGGCAAGAATAAAGATGCAGATGTAGAGAATGGACTTGAGGATGTGGGGAAGGGGGGAGTGAAGGGGAAGCTGGGATGAAGTGAGAGAGTAGCATTGACGTATATACACTACCAAATGTAAAATAGCTAGTGGGAAGCTGCTGCATAACACAGGGAGATCAACTCAATGATGGGTGATGACTTAGAGGGGTGGGATAGGGAGGGTGGGAAGGAGTCGCAGGAGGGAGGGGATAAAGGGATATATGTATAAACACAGCTGATTCACTTTGGTGTACAGCAAAAACTGGCACAACTGTGTAAAGCAATTATATTCCAATAAAGAGCTTAAAAAAAATGTATGGGTACAAAGGGGGAAAGGGGTAGGTGGGAGGAATTGGGAAATTGGGATTGACACATATACACTACTGCTACTATGTATAAAATAGACAATTGATGGGAACATATTGTATAGCACAGGGAACTCTACTTACTGTGGTGTCCTAAATGGGAGGGAAATCCAGAAGGTAGGGGATATATGTACAGGTATGGCTGATTCATTTTACTGTGTAGCAGAAGCTAATACAACATTGTAAAGCAACTATACTCCAATAAAAATTAATTAAAACAAAAACAAACAAAACCAGAGGAATGAGTCATGAGGTTGATAATTCTGAACAAAGATAGGCAAAGATGACTGTGCCCTCTGGCAGGATTTTTTTTCCCAACACTCTTCTCCTTTATTCTGGATTTTTAAACAAAGAACCGCACGTATTTAATGTGTACTATTTGATGCATTTGGACATACACGAACAGCCATGATACCATCACTACAATGTAATAGATATATCCAACACCTCCCAGAGAGAAGGTGACCAAGCTGAGCCACTCTGCCCCAGAGTTGGTCTTTTCAGCACACAGACATTTAGAGTCAATCATATTATACCAATCGGCGATATTTACAGTCCCCAGGTGCATTCCACCTGATCAAAAATATAAATACCCATTTGCACGCATAGGTACGCATGACCTGCTGTTTAGCCTTTTAATCACAAAGAAAAAAATGCATTTGTTCACTCAGAACTACAGCGTATAAGCTCCTGAAGCACTCTGTAGTTTAACATCTGGAATTCATCACCAAGGTTATGCTATGCAAAAAGCCTGCATCAGGGAGATAGGATAAGCCTTAAAACGTATACAAACATGGAAGTGGGCTGAGGCAGGGTACATTACAAGCTCATCTTCAACCTGATTTCACTCCTGGACAATTAGTTTGCAGGTCAAGTGGCATTTACTAATAAAACTAAGGTTGACAAAGCCCTTAAAAATACATTGAGTTAGAAGCAAAAGCCTGGGGGAGGTTGAAAGTCTTTGAGAAAAATCCAGATACCTCTCAACATATGGCTGTTTTTACAACTCAAAGGTTTTATTTGGTTTGGTTTTTTTAAGTGTTTTCTCCTCACCTGCAACCAGAATCTTACCACCCTTTACCGGGGAATATCCAGGGTGGTGTTCTTAGGACAACCCAGCTCCTTGCCTCGTGCCATGTAAACTGTGTTCTCTGTCCCTCCGGAGCGCTACAGCCTCAGCGAGCTTGTAAGTTATGGGTCCTTCACCAGGCAGACTGCCGTGAATTTGTAGCCCAGGTGAGAACTTAAGTCACCTTGACACCCAGGGGGCTGTTATACCCACTCAGGAAAGGAAGTCTTCCCACTATAGAAAAGCCACCTGGGGACGAATAGGGCAGAGGAAGTCTGCAAAAGAGCCAAGAGCCCTGCAAGGGAATCTCCAAGTCAGAGAATAAGAATCAAGAAGAGTATGGACTCGAGTCAGAGCTGATTTTGAATCCTAGCCCTGTTTTTGTTTGGTTGGTTTTTGTTTTGAGCCGGGTTGCTTTATGTCTCTGAGCCTTAGTCTCCTCATTTTTTAAAAAAATGGTAAAAGTAACAATAGTATCTATCTAATTAAATTGTTGGGGATATAAGTATTCAATTATGTAAAATGCCTAGAACAGAGCCAGGCACTCAGTAGACCTCAATAAATGAGTCTTATTATATATTCAATTGTGTGTCCTATGCAATAGTTGTCCAAATCCCTACTGGTTGTGAATCTTCAGTTATAGTCCCCTGAGGACAGGGAATATGTGAGCTTATGATCTGGCCTGTATACAGCCCCCCAGATTTGAAGGCTTTAAATACTGATCACAGATACCCAAAATGTCAGAATTAGAAGAAACCTAAGAAATCGTCTAGGCTGAGTGCTTTCCAAATTTTTCTTTTCTTTTCTTTTCTTTTAACAAACAAAAAACTGGCTGTTTTATTGTTTTAGGTTAACATCAGGAAAACAAAGTAATGAGACAAATCAAAATTCAGTTTTCTTTAGAAGGTCATTTTCACAGCAAATTTTTCTTTTAGATCCAAAACTTGTCCTTCAAACAAAAAGTTTCTAGACAAATTCAACATGAAACAGATAGAGCAGTTAATTTGGTTGGAGTGGGAGTGACAGGGCATGGAGGAAACCACTTACTTGATACTTGCAACCATCCCTGCAGTGATCCCTTGAAGCACGTCCACGAGATCCCCAAGTCTCCAGATAACACAGTTAGAACACTATGATCTGGTACACCCCTCTATTTAATAAGTGGAGAAACTGAAACCCAGAAAGGTTAAGTCACCGCCCCAGTGTTACTCACGGACTGAATATAAAGCCAGGTCTAGAACTAAGACTCTGTGCCACTCAGTAATGATGGTCAGTCCATCATCATCACATGAAATAATAAATTTGTCTTTGGTGCTCCCCCACCTTCCTGGCTCAGGTTCTCTTTCCCCCATCATCTCCCAGTGACCCAGCGCCCCCATTCAAATCTTTGCCAACATATTGTAGATCAACTAGACTTCAATTAAAAATAATAACATGTAAAAAAGAAATTTCCCCTCCACCACTAAAACAGCCCTCCACTCCAGTCTGTCTGCCCCAAAGTATCCCATTCTCCACAACTCTTCAGCCTCTTCTTCCCTCTCAAAACTTATCTGCCCTCTCTTGTTCCCTCAAGACCCTGCTCACTACTGACCTACATACATGTGGACAAACCACTCAGTAAAGAGATAGCTTTGAATGCTTGTATATTACCCAAATAATTTCTATACGTGTATTTTAACAAGAACCTTCTAGTAACCCTTTAAAGAAAAAAAAAAACTTTAAGAGGGGATTCATGTTGACCCCTAGGAGGTTTTAGATATATGGTCCTTCAAATCATACCAGGCCTCACCTTACAACGCAGGAATCACTCCACCAATGGCACTGGTCACTCTGGCTACACCTATGACCCACACCACACTCCCATTTCTCACTCACCTCCAAATCCAGCCAATTTATACTATTGTTGGTTGTCATAAGGGGAGGGGACTTCTAAGTCAGAAGAGAAAGACTAGAAGGGGAAAGTGGAAGCTGAATTAAACACACCAAAAGGAAACCTAACACAACAACCCCAAATGAACTTTGCACAGAAAGTTCCCCATCCACTGTTCTCAAGTACCTGATATATAACTATACCTGAGCAGTGCAAAAATCACAAGCACTCTGGTTGTACATAGTACTACAGAAATAACTGGCAATCAGAAGACCCAGGTTTTAGCCCCAACTCTGCAATTAACTAGCTATATGGACTTGGAATATTCTCATTCCCTCTTTAAGTCCACGTATCCTCAGTTGTAAAACAGAGAGCAGGGTTATCATGGCTCTAAAGTCCTTTGAGATATAATTCTGTATGATTCTGTCATTCTTCAAGGTATGTACCTTATGGGAAAGAGGGTAGAGACAGCTTGCCTCCAAAAACATGTACTCCTCTTCCTATAGCTTCCCCTTCACTACTGAGAAGCAGTAGCCCACCAGGCACTTCTCCCTGATACCCCTGCATCTAGGTAAGACCACATAACTAGTTCTTCCCAATAGAATACAAGTGAAAGTGATGCCTGTCACTTCCAGGCAAGGTGATTAAGACACAGGTGTCCCTTTTCCATACTCTCTTCCCCTATCTCTGGCTGGATGCAGAAAATTCTGAGGGCCTAGAGGAGGCAGAGCCATAAGACAGAAGCCTGGGTCCTTGAGTCACCGTATGGAGAAAGCCACACTGACCAGGCATACTCATGCTGGACTATTCCATGAATGAGAAGTAAACTTTTCTTGGGTAAAGCCACTGAAACTTGGTAGTTTACTTGTTACAAGCAGCTAGCATTACCCTAACTGCCACAAAAAATACACACAATTCTGTATGATTCAGACCTTTGATACAATTTGAAAAATATTTATGGAGAGCTCTATGCTAAGATCCGGGAAGACTGAACAATGAGAAAAATAGTCCCCTCCCGAGCTCAAACCCAGTAGAGTATAGAGACACGTATTCCTAGTAGAATGTAACATCTTACTATATGTTACACAATGAGATAAATTCCGTAAGAAAAGCAAGGATCTGTAGAAAAGGGAGAAAGGGAGAATGCATAGAGCCCACCCAACTGACTTCACTGAAGACTGTTCTGGAAAACATCCAAGTGAACCATAATTAGTTCCCAGATTGAGTCAGAATTATGTTTCAGTGGAGTCCTGTCTCCTGATACTCAGGGTGACCCACACTGCCCTCTGGTTAACACACATGCTTTGGGGGTGATGGCTGCTCCCCCTGGCACACCAGAGTCCCCAGCGTGCCCACGCTCAGCCCAGGCACAGCGTGACTTGCCCGGAGCTGTAGTTCATCCTTTCCTAACTCCTTAGTTCTCACAGATGAAGGAACAATATATGTCAGGCCCACCGACCACCCGGAGGGACTGAGGGGAAACAATTACCATCATGGGAAAGCAATCTAAAAGGGCTGATTCTGAGGTATGTCAAATTTGCGAACACCTCTGAAAGAACAGTTGGCTATCAGGTGGTCACTAGCCACTGAAAGTTACGATGAACTACTCAGGGGTTGAGAATATTGCCATTTATTACTTGGGGACTTGTCAAAGCATTACTTTCATTACACTAATAAATACTGTAAATGTCAAAATAAAAAATACTATAAGTTCTGGAACTTGTCTTATCTAAATCTATATGATCTGGAAATATTTAGCAAGGGAGCCGGGTAATACAAAACAGATACAGAAAGGGTCCCGAGGAAGCCCTTGGGAAATGCCAAACTATTAATTACAGGTTAAACTGAAACTCTCTTTAACAGCAATTGCCTCGGCTGCAAAGAACAAAGCTGAATGTACACTCCAGCGGAGCAGGAGAGGAATCCGAGTGCTTTGGCTCCTTCTAGTACAGGCCCTTTAAAGGTGAAAAAATTGTGATGGATATTTGAATTTTGTTTAGATTGCAGAGAGAGGGGAGGAGAAGCTTGTGTACTTCTATTTCTCAAATTCAAAAAAAAAATTCGGATTTTTTTACTGTAATCATGAACCTAAACTAAATGAAGATCTGAATGACAAAAACTCCAAAGGAAATTTTGCCAGGAAGACTCTCACTTCCTGCAAACCTGTCTAGAAGCCCACTTCTCACATGGAATCCATGTCATTTTTCAAAATATTTTAATTTTAAATCTAAAAAAGAAGAGAAAATAACATAATGTGCATTCAAAGGCGAATTTCACATATATACACATTGATGAGCGGCTCACACTTTCTGAGGACAACCACTTCGATGTAGAGTTTAACTATGTAATACGTGTTCTGTGAATTATTTCATAGAAGAGCATGGAATATATAATCATTAAGCAGCAACAGTGATGATGCAGATTGATTCGGTCAAATTCAGAATGCACACAAATGTGACTAGCATCCAGTCTTGCAAATGGATCATAAAAAGAGCTCAACTCCCACATGGAAGTCCAGCAACTTACCTGTAGCACCCCAGCTAAGCCCAGCCCAGCTCTGTACTCTTCCAAAAGCCATTACCACCCCTAATGACACATCCTTGGACACTAGCAGAAGCCCCATAATTGCTAGCATGCCACACCGGGCCTATAAAGCCTGTTTTTAAGTTTATTTGTTTATCTTTATTTATGTGCTGAATTTCCCCACAGCCTCCTTGATGAGGCCATTAAGCGTTGGGTTCTGAAGCTGGTGCAATCCTTGTTTTTCCTTTGACTTTTGCCATTCAAATCTGGGTCTCCACCCATGAGCCCCTGGTTGCCAGTTGGCTCTTAGGTACCTACTTGGCAGAAACTACTTACTCTTTTATTCCATGCTACCTGGCTTCTTCCTGCCACAAGTAGGTTTTCTCAAAGCGGATGGAAGGCATTTCACACAGGATGAGCAGTTATTTGTGTTGTGTTTTGTCACCAAGTCTCTTCATTGCTCTCCCGGGCAGATCTGATAGAGTTTCTCTGAACAGCTGGAAAGGATATGAACCTGGGAAGTTTCTGGTCAGTTACTTCATTGGCTGTGATCACGGCATTGATAAATTTTATTTTGTGGTTCATTTTTTAAAAATCTACTCATTTCTCCAAAAGGTGTTTCTGTCTGTTACACTCTTTTTTTTAACCTGTTAATAAAATATTAGTAGTAAAACTAGAATTCTTAATGTGTAAGGTATTGTTGAAAATGCTTTCCAGACCCATCCAACTTGTTACATGTAGGCAGTGAGTAAAATTCAAATGATAAATTGCTTCCATATTAAGATTAGTTATAATACTATCTTACCTTGAACCATATTTAGAATCACAGCAGTAGATTCATAGTAGCAGAAGTATAAAGTTTAGTCAGGTGGTAGTGAACTAGAAGAGCTATTCCGCCTACGAAAACACAAAAAAAATTTTAGGCAAGAAATGACAGGTTCATGAAAGATCAATTTATATCATGTATTCCAGAAAACTGGACACGGAGGAACTTCCCTTTCTGCATTTGGCGCTCCTGGCAGAGGCTCAGTCTATAAAGGCACTGCTCTGGCAAGCGGGGATTGAATGCCCTCAGGTCAATTTCTGTTTCTCCTACCACTGCAAAGACCAAGGACTTAGGGTTGAGTTCTTAGTTGAAAGGTCAGTTCACTTTGCTTATTTCAATACTTCTAGCACTAAAGTTGGATAGACGTTTTTGCAATCAATTAATTGATCTATATTTCCAAGGGAAAATAAACAAATTGATATCAAAAGGATGATGAAGTACATACAAGCACAGCGTACACAAAGTAAAAATGAACTCTAATATAAGCACTAATCCAGACTCTATGTTACATAAGTATATGAATATAAAGTAAAGTAATAAGTACAAAGTGAATAAAGAATATATAAGTAAAATGTTTAGAGCTTAAAAGTATATAAGTACCTATACTTATGTAAATAAAGTAAAAAGCATAAAATAAATAGAGTATAAAAATAAAGCATATAAGCCTAAAGGTATGAGTATATAAAAGTATACAAGTATTAATTCAGACTATCAAAGCAATGAATTCCTTAATATTTAGATGTTTTGTGATAGTTGCTCCAGTTCCTTGAGGAGAGGGAAAAAATCTGTTACAGACATCTACAAATGAACCAATCCCCTGTTCACTTTACCTGTATAGACATGGCCAGTACGGACAGAATAATTGGGGAAAGTTAGGCCACAGTTTTTCTTGTAAATGGTTACTTTTGTTTGCACATTTATTTATTTATTTATTTATTTATTTTGTATGATTATAATGTTACTAAGAAACTCGACATGAAATGAAATCTCTGCTTATGATGTGGTTTTATACTTCACCCAATTTTTATGCAGGAAAAAAGTAATGAAAAATGTGTCAAAAGCAAGTGATGTGAAAAAGAAAAAGAGCTATAACCTTTCTAATTTGTATGCTGCATTTTAGGATATTCACTAATTTTAGAAAAATAGGTAGTATTCTGCTGAAATCCTCAGCTGTTTCCCTATGACTTTCTAAGAAAAAAACATGGGGAAGTCCATTTCACCTCAGAGTATTCCTGTGTTCATGACTCCTGAGTTTCAAATCAAACTTGAACCTTTTGGGGTTCAAGTTTGTTTTCTCTCAGTGATACAGGGATTCCTGTTTATAAGAAAAAAGAAAAGTCCTTAAAAAGCTTATAAAAACCTCAAAAGGCTTCTTGGACCTTGACTCCCTCTTGCAAAACAACATTTTGTTGAGTTCTGTAAATAAATCTGAAACATACGATTAAATTTCCATTAAAATGCACACAAGTTTAAAAATTATGAGGAAAAAATTCTGGGCAAAACAAGCTTTATGCTTTTGCTAACTCCACAGCACTTGAAAAGTGGCTGGGTGTGTCCAAATCATTGCTGATTTTGCCATCAGTAAGTGAATACACCTTTCCAAGTTTCTAATGTAATGCTCATCGTTTTAGTGCACCATTCATCACCCCAGAGCTCTGCCACAGAAACAAGCGCCAACATGACCTTCATCCGGCCATCTGGTATGCTCCCCTCAGCTTGCACCTTGGAGCCTAGGCCCCCCAGCACCTCCTGAGGGAACGGGTCCAGGCCAGGATGTGCTAATCCCAGAGCGATCCTAGGAGGTATGGGCTATTCCCAACAGCTCAGAAAACAGACAAGCGTGTATGGTGGGCAAAGGGACAGAAGCCCTCCACACCCAGGAGATACCTTAGAAGACCCCTCCCCACCATAAAGAAGAGAACTGGGTTCTCAATACATTAATTGAAGTGAAAGGACTATTTTTGTCATCTGTCTCTCTTTACTGTACACTAACCTAAACTCTCCCTTTGGTTTGGTTCAGCAAATCTTGGCAACAAATCAAAGAAGTACTGTAAGACCATGGATCTCATTTTCAAACTAAACATGGAAAGTAAGCAAAAAAACCTGGGGTAAGCCTCTGAAGCACGATAGGCGTGCTCATTTTCCTAAGGCACATGTTCCTTATGACACCCCACACTGCCTACATCGTGGAAAGAACCCTCAAAAGAGTCTCCAAAAGTCAATGTCAGTGTCTCCAGGTGTTCTGTAAAATCTGAGAATTGTAAAGCTAGGAGAGGCCTTACAGGACTATCATCTCTAATCTACCCCCACGCTATAGATGAGGAAATGAGGCCCAGAGAAGCTGAAGAGACCCGGAGACATTGCAGATATTATTACCTCTTAATACGTCTCATAGCCTGAGCCTAGAGCTATCTTCACTGCACCAGGCTGGCAGTTTGCCTCTAGCCCCTGGTCCTTTGGTAGTTTATGTGCTTAAGTGTTACAGTGGGCTATCACCTCACATCTGTTAGGATGGCTATTAACAAAAAGATAAGAGATAAATTTTGGTGAGGATGTGGAGAAAAGGGAATCCTGTACACTGTTGGTGGGAATGTGAAGTGGTACAACGATTATGGAAAACAATATGGAGGTTCCGCAAGACATTAGAGGACTCCACTGAAGTCTCTTGAGAGATAACTAAATTAGCATCATAATATTGCTAAACTCTAAATCAGTTCAAATTCAAAGAAAGAGTTCTGGTTAAACAAGGAGCATTGAAAACATGAGTTTATCACCTCTTCCTACTTAAATCCAAATGAAATATAGCAAAGGAATTTTTTTAATCTTTTAACCCATAAAGACAATGGGGAGATTTCAGAAGGCAAAACATTTACACTAATTTTGGAAAGATGGAGTTGAAGGAATGATGTGCGACTTACTGAAGCAGGAGAAATTATAAAATTTGTAATTTGAGAGACTACAGAAGTCACAATACCAATGAGAGTTGTGTTAGCCCGCTGCACAGAACCTCTGACAGGGTCATGTCTGGAGGTACAAGCCCCACAGGAGGCAGCTGTGAAATTCTACCTCCACAATCCCTGCCTGGACAGGAGAGAGGACCTATCTCTCTCCAAGTAGGTCTTTTTGCCTATTCCTGCCCAGACAAGGATTGACCTGGCCCTGGCTCCGGCCAGACACCACAGCCTTGTTCTCTGAGAAACCAAGCTACAGAGGCTCCAGGTTCAGTGGCACCAAACACAAAGCAGAGAGATGTGTGGGGCTAAAAACAGGGGGAGATATTTAAAAACAGAACTACCATATAAGCCAGCAATCCCACTTCTGGGTATATATCCCAAGGAAATGAAATCAGTTCCTTAAAGAGATATCTGGGGACTTCCCTGATGGCGCAGTAGTTAAGATTCTGCCTGCCAATGCAGGGGACATGGGTTCGATCCCTGGTCCGGGAAGATCCCACGTGCCATGGAGCAACAAAGCCCATGTGCCACAACTACTGAGCCTGCGCTCTACAGCCCACAAGCCACAACTATTTGAGCCCACATGCCACAGCTACTGAAGCCTGCATGCCTAGAACCCATGCTCTACAACAAGAGAAGCCATCACACTGAGAAGCCTGCACACCACAACAAAGAGTAGCCCCCACTCTTCACAACTAGAGAAAGCCCACACACAGCAAGGAAAACCCAACACAGCCAATAAGTAAATAAATAAATAAGTTTATTTTTAAAAATAAATAAATAAAAAATAAAGAGATATCTGTACTTCCATGTTCACTGCAGTATTATGCAATAGCTAAGACATGGAAACAACCTAAGTGTCCATCAGTGGATGGATGGAGAAAGAAAATGTGACCATAGATAAGTAGATACATAGATACATAGATAGATATAATGGACTAGTATTCAGCTATAAAAAAGGAGGAAATCCCATAATTGTTGACAACACGGGTGAAGCTGGGGGGCATTACGCAAAGTAAAATAAGCCAGACAGAGAAAGAAAAATATTGTATGGTATCATATATGTGGAATCTAAAAAAAAAAGTCCAACTCATAGAAACAGCAGAATGGTAGCTATCTGGGGCTGGGGAGTAGGGCAAATGGGAAGAAGTTAACTAAAGGGTACAAATTTTCACTTATAAGGTGAACAAGCTCTGAGGATCTAATGTACAGTACTGTGATCATACTTAATACTGCATTGTATACTTGAAATTCGCTAAGAGAGGAGATCTTAAGCATTCTCAACACACACAAAAGGTAACTTTGTGAGGTGATGGATGTGTTAATTAACTTGATTGTGTCAATGTGTATCAAATCGTGTACATGTATATCAAATAACCATGTACACTTCATGTACAATTATATTTGTCAATTATACCTCGATAAAGCCGGGGGGAGGAGGGAATGACAAGATAGGAATTTGCAGCTAGATAGGACAACTATCTGAGTTAAATGATGGTTCCGACCATCTTCAGTAAGGAAGAGAGCAAACATCTGGACACCTCATAGAGGTGACAATTCACGTGGAAATGCTATTTGTCCTGGGAAGGCACAATGTGACTTGTCAGCCACGACAGCAAATCTCTTTCAAATTAAATTCAATGTCATGGGCAGAGATTGGTCTTCATCCATAGGCAGAGGGACACAGGGCCTTGAACCATGTTGGCTGTCACTGAAGAATGAAATCGGCAGCAGGGAAAGCACATCTAAGTTTTAAAAATAATAATAAACCTAGGTAGGTATATGAATGTTTGTACATACAGAGTACCCTATTTTATAATATACATCATAAAAGCCTGAAATTTGTGTAAATAAATCTGAGTTTTGGATAAGGCTAAAGAGAAAAATAATAATAATAATAGTGTGTGTGTTGTGTATGTGTTTTCACCCATACCTGCATGTCTTTGGAAGTGGCAAGAGAGAAGGTAACCCCTCTTTTCTGCTCTGAGGAGCCCTCTGCAGTGCTCTCTGGAGTCAAGAATAGAGAATGAAAACCAAGGTGCTGGTGTGGCAAAGTCCACAATGGCTAAGAGCCCTCTGAGGCTTATGTGATTCTCTACTTGGAAATTAGCATACTTGGCAAACTACACTTCCCTTGTCATAGAACTATTTGCAAAGTTGCCTATGAGTTTAGGTAAAATGGGTCACTACCTTTTACAAAGGCTCTAGAAAAACCTACAGATCAAAAATACCTCCCTCCTTCACCCTGATCGAATGCCTAGAATGCCACTCTTGGTGCATTGCAGTTATCTATGTCTGTACAGCAAACCATCCCAAATATTAGTGGCTTCAAGAAACTGTAGCTGTTTTATTGTCTCTCACAACTCTGGGCCAAGCCAGTCAGGTCTTCCCATCCACATGACACTGGCGGGGCTGCAGGCATTTGGAGCCCATGGGGCTGAACCATCGATGCAAGTGGCTGGCAGCTGAGGCTACCTTTTGTGGCCTCTCCGTGTGGTCTGGGCTTCTTATCTCATGGCAACTGTGTTCTGAGAGAGGATACCCCAAGAATGAACATTCCAAGAGGGAGCACATGGAAGCTGCCAATCCTCTGAAAGGCTGGGCCCAGAATGGATAATGAGTCACTTCCACTGTGTTCTAGGAATCATATAACCACTGGCCCAGCCCAGATACAAGGGGGTGGAGGAATAGACCCTTTCTCAGTCAGGAAAATGGCAAAGAATTTGGGGCCATCTTGACTCCACTCCAGAGCCTCATTCTTTTTCTTCCATATTTTTCTCACATGTATAAAGCAGATAGCCATGGCAATTGCAAAATGTTAGCTTTGCACAAAACCATGATCTCAGCTCAGTGTAAATGTAGCTTGGATCCCTTCCTGAGAGGTTGTTCCACGGGAAGAAGGGTATAATCCATCAAAAGCACAGTCCAGTTCTTCAATCCTTTCTATATCCACACCTTTTGCCATGTAATTTGTCCATGCCCTCCGCCCTGACCCTGGGCTCATCCAAGCGACTTGCTGTTCTAGTGAGATGTTAGCAATATCATGCAAAAAGATTTGAAAGGTGCTTCACAACTGAGCTTGCTCTCTCTCTCACACCTCTGCCAACATCATAAGAACATGCTTGGACTCACCTGCCAGATGAGACAGCTAGCAAAGCCAATTGTCCGAGCTGAGGCCATCTTAGACCTTTGAAGAGCTAGCTGCCCTCACCCAAGATAGGTGAACAAGCCCAGCCAAGATCAGCAGAACCCTCTAGCTAACCCCCAGCTGAATCCAGAATGAACAATAAATGCTAATTATGCCACTGAGGTTGTACACTTATTTGTTACTCAGCATTATTGTAGCAATAGGTAATAGATACAGAAAGCATGTTGGGACTAGAGATGTCTGAGGGTAGTCAAGGTTATCAAGAAAAAAAGAGACAGAAATCAAACTTGACACACTTTTAATTTTTGTCCTGACTGTTGCTGTATACAATTATTAAATATTTAATAGTTTAAACTATAAATATTTCACAGAAGTGATTCATTTGCAGCAGGGAATCATTTGGCACCAAGAGAATGGGGCTTATAAACAGCTTGTGATGACAACAGGAAAGTGCAAAGAAAGAGCTCCATTTGGTTTTGCTGGAATCAGTCACATCCATGGGCACTTGGGGCTGGATGCAGCTCAGCAGAGCCCAGAGCAAAATGACAAATGAGGCCACTGGGTGCGCGTACACCGGAGGGAAACCTGGCCTTTGGCTACGGTTCATTAACGAGATTGAGGTTTCTCCTTGAAAATCTGGGCAGCAGCTTTGAGAATCCTTCCAGGGATTTAGTCCTAAGTTTAACAGGCAGATGTAAAGGTTCCTTTTGTCTCAGTCTGGGTGTTTTGCAAGGTTTTAGCCATCGAGCTTATTTATTTTCTTTGCCATAAATTACAAGCATAATGTGTGTGTGTATAATATATGTGTATAAGTATATAACTATATACACATCTGTGTGTCTGAATATATATCTATCTCAATCCATGTGAGTATAGTGGGGAAAATCCTATAGGAGCTATAATAAATAATGGGAAATGCATGGAGCCCTTAAAAAAAATGGTAATAATCCATGATTCACATTGTCTGTCACAGCCACACAGAAATTATAGCCTCCCTGCAGGTGCAGTTTTACAGATATTGCTATCTTTTCTTTCCAGAAAACAGCCTGTGTTATCATGATGATTGTAAATTGTCTTATTATGTAACACACTGCTCTGAGCTTATGCAATCCAGTTTTAACAAGACGTTCTCAGCAGCGGATGGCTTTTTTCCATTGTAGATATACCCCTAAAATGTGTAACCACTATAATGTACAAGCAAAACTACAGTTAACCATAAATTTCAGGATAATAAAATAAATTGAATTCCCATGGTAACATCTCTTTCATTCAAAATCTGTAATTAAATATGTGTGCAGTCACACAAATGAAAAATGGTTAGGCAACCAATAACAGAAGAGATTCGCATTCATTTTCCCAGATATGACAGGTGTGTTTTATTTGATGCGTGGCGCTACAAGGTCACAAACAAACATGAACACAAAAATGAATGTAAATAAAAAAAAATGAATGTAAAAGATCTAAGGACACAAATTATTAGCAGAACATACAGATGCTTATATATTTTTTCAACTATCTAATTAACACTACTACTAATGTCCAGAGTACATACTCAATCATGGGATGGTTGTATGCATTTTGATTAAAGCTCTTTTTTGAACTAACTACAAGACAGCAACCAAAACATTTTCAAGGACAAGAAAACATTTCTGTGGGCAGATCCCTCCATACACAAATTTAGTCAGTTATTCAGCCTCCCTGAGCTATGAGTAAGCCGCGAAGTGGAACTGGAGGAGGGGAGAAGAGTTGGGGAAAATGGGAAGATGGCTCACTTCCAAAGATGTGGCCAGCTTTATGGCTTTGCGTTGCCCCATGGAGGACCATGCTCTCTAGGCAGATAGGTGTCAAGAGTGGAAGCCTAGATCAGAGAAGAGGGAAGAAACTAATCAAAATAGACTGAAGGACTTCCTAGGTGGCGCAGTGGTAAAGAATCCGCCTGACAATGCAGGGGACATGGGTTCGAGCCCTGCCCTGGGAAGATTCCACATGCCACAGAGCAACTAAGCCCGTGCACCACAACTATTGAGCCCATGTGCTGCAACTATTGAAGCCCACGCACCTTAGGGCCCGTGCTCCACAAGAGAAGCCACTACAATGAGGAGCCTGCGCACCACAATGAAGAGCAGCCCCCTCTCTCAGCAACTAGAGAAAGCCCGTGTGCAGCAGCGAAGACCCAATGCAGCCAATAAATAAATAAAATAAATAAATTAAAAAAAAAAAAAACAGACTGAAGGTTTTTGTGACACTCAATTATCCATTTCCAATAACAGTCTCTTTTGATATTGAAAAGGCACTGAGTCCATGAAAAGACTTTTTTTTTCCTTATAGCTTCAAAACTCTTTGAGACAATCGTTCATACAAAAATATATAATACTATTTGAAAATCAGATTATTTCCAAACAAAACACACGTTTAGAAGACTAAATAACCATTTGTGATCCATGACTGGTACTTTTTTTTGGGGGGGGGGGGTACACCAGGTTCAATCATCTGTTTTTATACACATATCCCCGTATTCCCTCCCTTCCTTGACTCCCCCCCTCGAGTCCCCGCCACCCTCCCTGCCCCAGTCCTCTAAGGCATCTTCCATCCTCGAGTTGGACTCCCTTTGTTATACAACAACTTCCCACTGACTATCTATTTTACACTTGGTAGTATATATATGTGGTACTTATTTTTTAAAGGAAAGAATCAAAAAGTTGTTTGCATCCAAAGGAGGAATTAATAGATCAGATTCACCCCTCCATACAAGGGAACATTCATTCCAATATTTAGTTTTAAATTCAATTCTAAAATTTATCTTCTTCCTAGATACAAGGAAAACACTTTGTTCCCACATCCCTTCCTCCATTCCTCCCTCCTGGTGTACTCTGGGCGGCAACTGACTCCTTTTTCCTTAGAAATCTAAGAACAAGAACATTAGGATCATGCCAAAGAATAACAATAATACAGTCAATTACTGAGCTCTTAGCAGGTGCCAAGCACTGTGCTTAAGTGGAGTAGATCATCTTACCTAAATCTTCCCAACACCACTCCAAGGTTTGTGCTATCTCCCATTCTACGAGTAGCAAACAGGCTTAGTAAGCTTCCTGAATCTAGAAAGGCAATCATTTGTCTTAGGGTGGGGGTGCCAGCCAGCCAGAAAGTGGCAAAGCTAGGATTAAAATGCAGGGTTTTTTTCCACCCAGCCAGATATCCCTCCTTTACACCAAGGTTGCTCCCAGAAGACTTTCCAAGAGTGGGAATGGGCCAGCACCTAGGTGGAGAAAGAATGCCACTAGCCAGCCTTCCTGGGTAGAATGAAAGACTATCTTCTCTGCCTCCAAATTGTCCTCCTCCCTTCCCATCTCCTCCCACCAACATTATGGAACCAGCCAACACTACAGAAACCTGCCAGAGCTGCCGTCCACATTTCCAGGTGAGTTCAGGCTCCACCCCACTGTAGGAGAATGGGACTCCTTTCCTGTGTCACCTGAAGATGCCACATATGTGCTCAGCGTCATCCTGCTGTTGTTACAGTATTTCCAACTTTTCTCAAGCATTTAGGGTTTGGTTTGGACAAACCTAAAAGACATTTTGCCCTGTGCTTTTTCCCATAATTTTAAACCTAAATGTATTTTATGAGAAATCTAATCCTTATGTTTCTGATTAATTTGTATGAGCCATTTGATGTCCAAGGGCCTTTTAAGTTTTTATAAGGCTTTTTAAGACTTTCCCTTAGAGACATTTTGCCAACAGAAAATGAACTTAGATCCCCACGTTCAAGTTCTGTCCCAATCTCAACAATCACGGGACTCTCTGCTGAAACTATACTGTTTGCTGATCTAAGAGCTGATTATCTGTAGCTGCCCTGGGGAACTCATCACTTATACCTTTGCTCAAGGCCCCCACTGAGACATTGCTTATCTCATAAATGGGGTGATGTTTAAGTTTTATTACCAAATACATATCTCACAATTTAGCCTATGTTTACACCCAGCTACCAGAGAGACTCTTACAGCTCAAGGGATGTTTAATTCAGTAGAGCACTAAGATCAACCCCCTTTGGGTTCCTCAAAATACTAAAAACTGAGTTGCTGTATGATCCGGCGATCCCACTATTGGGCATACATCAGGGGAAAACTGTAATTCAAAGAGATAATACACCACTATGTTCATAGCAGCACTATTCACAATAACCAAGACATGGAAACAACCTAAATGTCCATCGACAGATGAATGGATAAAGAAGATGTGGTGCATATATACAATGGAATACTACTCAGCCATAAAAAAATAAAGAAATAATGCCATTTGCAGCAACATGGATGGACTGAGAGAGTATCATACTAAGTGAAGTAAGTCAGAAAAAGACAAATACCAATGATACCGCTTATATGTGGAATCTAAAATATGACACAAATGAACTTATCTATGAAACAGAATCAGACTCACATAGAGAACAGACTTGTGGTTGCCAAGGGGGAGAAGGGGTTGGGGAGGGATGGATTGGGAGTTTGGGATTAGCAGATGCAAACTATTAAGTATAGAATAGATAAAAAACAAGGTCCTACTGTATAGGACAGGGAACTATATTCAGTATCCTGTGATAAACCATAATAGTAAAGAATAAGAAAAAGAATGTTGATATATATATATGTATATATAACTGAATCACTTTGCTGTACAGCAGAAAATTAACACAACATTGTAAATCAACTATACTTCAATAAAATAAATTTTTTAAATGCACCTAAAAAAAAAATCGGTTCCCATAGAAAAGCTAAAGATTCTTTTCCTCAACAGATAGGATTATTTCTGTATGGACGATCTGGCTTCTACTCCCAGCTCTATGGTTTTACTAGCTGTGTGACTCTGAAGAGGTCACCTACTCTCTTCAGCCACAGTTTTCTTAACTATAAAATAGAAATTATAATTTACAACCATTTTAAAGATTGAAGACATTATGCCAGGCATTTGACAGACATTTAATAGACCAGTGATTCCTAAATTTTAGTCTTTAGGCAGACAGACAGCATTATGAAGATACACAGATACACAGACAGATACACAGATAGACAAATACATAGAATAAATATGATATTTACAGAAATTATTTGAGCAACATGTTTGAAATGAAAATTCCTGGGACACACTCCAAAAGTCAGCTTCAGTAGATCTTGGATGAGGCCCAAGAATCTGCATTGTGACAAGCTTTTTGGTAATACAAGTGACCTGAGGACCACACTTTGGGAAACAATGACTTATGGTAATGTGAGGTAAGAAGGGATAATAAAATGTAATAAAAATTGTAATAAGATGATGATACCATCAAATATACTGCAATTTTTTAAAGAAAAAAATTAACTAAGTAAAATAAATTTTTAAAAATTTTAAGAGCCTATGATATTAACAATGAGGAGAAGGTGTTGCCAAGTCGAACAAAGGAAGATTATGAAACACGTGAGGAAAAATGATGCACTGCATTTTCTCAATACCTGCTTTATCTGCATTGTCAGGGGAGAAACATAAGCATGCAAATAAAAGTAAATTCAGGGATGTATTCTAGTTAACATTCAAGATGAGTCCAATCAATTTTATACCAAAGATTGTTAAATTTTTAGTTATAATGCAACCTATTGGAGAAAACGATTTTATTGTGGATAGAGTGTGTTGAATTTTAAGTTATAGATTAAATTTTCAAATTCATCCTAAATTAAAAGTTCAAATCAGAGGACACAGATTTTCAACAACAGGCAAGTTGAGAGATTCAGAAAATTTAAATTACTGACTCAGGACTTTGAGAATACCAGCACACTTATAGGCAACAGGGAAAAGAGGAATATCTTTACAAGACAAGATTTCTTTATTTCCACTACAGATATGTGGAAATGAAGCAAGACCAACCAAATGAGAACATGTAAATGCTATTTATTCAGAGCTTGCTATAGCAAGAGAGTCAGTCATCATAACTTCCATTTTGGCAAAGACTCAAAGGCAGGCAGAGGAGTGCGGAAGCTTCACAGTGGAAAAAAGCAGGCTTCAGGTATGGCCTGATTGGAGGCTGTTGGCATAGGGAAGCTATAGACAGACTGACTAGAAGTGGGGTGTCCTAGGTGACTGGTTGGGGATTTACTTGGCTGTCTCTCATTGGTCTCAAGTTGGAAGCAGGAGCAAAAATTAGGGAAGCTGCTGGTTATTAATCAAGTCCTGGCCATTTGGGGCCAACTGTAATGGGGGTTATTGTTTGGCTTCCTACATTGTTACTAAAAATAGCAGTCTGACTTCCTTCAGGTCTAATAGATAACGCACTGACTTTCTGGGCTGGTTATTATTACAAATAATGGGTTGGTTTCCTGGACAGGTTGCTGTAGGTTGTGGCTCAAAGTTCTGTTTTTATACATTGTCTGGTCATTATCCATTTGTATAATCAGTCTTTCAGATATAAATTTTTGCTAAGATGGGGATGAAGATGTTATCATTTCATATTTATCTTTACTTTATATCTGGCCATTATAACATGGACTACTTGTTAGAAATTCTACCACGAATTCTAGTTAATTATAATGGTTTTCTATAAGCTTTAACAATGAGACTACAGCATTTACTTACCTGTCATAAGAAAATATATTTACTCATTGGTTATAAGAAAATGAGGGTAGCACTGTTTTGTTTTTTGTTGTTTTTGTTTTTGTTTTAAATACTGGCTATATTCCCTATGCTGTATATTATATCCTCATATTTATTTATTTATCTTTATTTTATTTTTTTTATTATTTATTTATTTATTTATTTATTGGCTGTGTTGGGTCTTCGTTGCTGTGCGCGGGCTTTCTCTAGTTGCAGCAAGCGGGGGCCACTCTTTGTTGTGGTGTGCAGGCTTCTCATTGCAGTTGCTTCTCTTGTTGCAGAGCACAGGCTCTAGGCACTCGAGCTTCAGTAGTTGTGGCACTCGGGCTCAGCAGTTATGGCTCATGGGCTCTAGAGCACAGGCTCAGTAGTTGTGGAGCACGGGCTTAGTAGCTCCGTGGCATGTGGGATCTTCCTGGACCAGGGCTCAAACCCGTGTCCCCTGCATTGGCAGGCAGATTCTTAACCACTGTGCCACCAGGGAAGTCCCCAGGGTAGCACTGTTTAACCTATTTACTGTTCTGACTTAAATTGTACTGTTATATTAATTCCACCAGTATGAAAACTATTCAGCTCTTCTTGAAGACAGGAAAAAATGATCTTTTCTCTCTTATCAATCACAGCATAGGTAAAAATATGCAATGACTTCAGCAGAAACATTTTAAAAACACAATACCATTCAACTTCTTCCTTACAATAGAGAAATAATTCAATGGCAGATTTAACCTTCTTTAATTGGAAACATCTAAACAATAGTTTTTACTATTTTTCCAAGTGTTCTGAAAGAATTACCATTTTTGTATGTAATCTAAATGGAGCACCTAGGTGGTATCACAAATTGGTGGCTGACTCTAAAATCTTCTGGATAAAGAGTGAGCGCCATGGAGCAGACCCGGTGGAAAACCTGTGGTCAGGTCTAGGGTGACAGTGCCATAAATCATTCTTGGCCACAGAGAACAGACCACAAGACTCAGCTCAAGACCTGAGTCAGCAGTTGGGAGAACTCAGTGGCTATTAAGGCAGGCAGGCAGGAGATCCAGGCATGGAGCTCAAAGGCTACACCAAGGTCAGGATACCTCAAGCAACAGTCTGCACTGAGCAGTCCATTCACAGAGGTAGAGCCCAGCAGGGAGCTCAAGCATCAGTAAAAGCTGGAGCTCAGTCAGGCTAGCAGGGGCCAATC
This sequence comes from Hippopotamus amphibius kiboko, assembly GCF_030028045.1. NCBI lineage: Eukaryota > Metazoa > Chordata > Mammalia > Artiodactyla > Hippopotamidae > Hippopotamus > Hippopotamus amphibius. The sequence goes on along the minus strand of NC_080190.1, from coordinate 133,343,488 downwards.
AGAACATCTGTTCATGACTGCAGGACAGGTTTGAATCAAGACCACAGTCCCAGAAAGCAAGTCTCAAAAGAGGAAGACAAGGTACCAGGGTTTGCAGTGATAGGCCTGAGCATATGACCAAGAAAACCTGGACAAAATCAGAGAATAGGAATTATATCTGGCAGGGTTCAGATGAAGGAAACAAAAAACCATTCTAGCTATTTTTAGGAAAAAGGGATCCAACACAGGCAAGTTTTGCCTGGAATCTCATTGGAAACCTGGAGAAATAGGCTTGAGGCTGAGACACCAGGAATGACTCCAGGCAAAACACTGCCAAATTAGCTTGCCAGGGAAGCAGCTTCCTCTGCCAAAAATGAAGAAGATGGGGAATCAAGAAGCTTCTACCACCTCCACAACTGCCTCCTGATCCCACAACGCTAGGAAGTAAGCACTGGAATGCTGCTGTAGTCAGTGCAATCAGTACAAAACAACCACAGCTGTCACTGTAAGTCACCTCCTCACTTCACACCAAGAGGTCAAGTGATAGGATCACTGCTACAGAAAAGGCCATGCCTCCTCTACCTTGCTTTCCAATAGATAATAGCCAAGCCGTGTTCCAAATATTACACAGTATGTTTAATTCGTGGAAATGGATTCTCATTTAGAACCCGAACAAGCTTCCCAGCCTCTGCCATACAGAAAGGTGGGCTGGAATAAGGGATTAAGTAAAATCTCTAGGCCAAGACACAGTTCCATGGAATGGTGAAAGAAATTGCTATTCCTCAGAGTTATCAAGCATCTGGAGTACCCCAGGAATATTTCATAATAGGGCAACTCAAGAAGCAATATGGAGTCCAGCAGTAGCCCTAATTAGAAAGATAGCCACTGTTTCCTGAATATCTGTGGGTCAGATCCTTTAGGTGCACTTTATATACTGCAAATTAATCCTACTAGGTGAATATTACCTCCATTTCACAGAGAAGGAAAACAAGCTCTGATCTGAGTAACTTTCACAGACATACAACTAGTCAGTGATAAAGTAAAAACTGGAGGCTGCCCTCTAAACTGAAAGCACCTTCTACTATACTACCGTGTCTCTCAGTGTTTACTGAGCCATGGGTTCCCAAGTCTTGAAGGAGAATTTCATTTTAAGTCCTGCCAAGTGTTGGCATCACAGCTGCTAATAAATCCTGTCCTGGATCAGGACTGAGTCTGGAACTGTAGTTGCCACAGCGGTCAGGTAAAGAGGCAGTCCAGTGAGTCAGGAAACATAGGTCAAAATCTGGTGTTATAAGTCTCAATGAGTGACCAAAAGAAGAGTAAATGTGTTTTAAGCAAAAACTTGAAATTATTTTAAATATGCACATACAATGAAGGGTTCTAGAGAACAGACTTTGATCCAGGAAGAGCACCACATATTCACTGTAGTTTATTCCTACAGAACATTGGTTCCATGTTCTGCTATCATCTGCCTTAACCCTTGTCTTTAAACCAAGAGGCCAGTGCCCCTCAAAACTATGTCATGTTCCACAGCCTTATTTATGGCAATTGCTTGGAGGGCTCTTTTTCTCACCCTGCGTCCTATTTGGACTCCCTTGTTCTTAACTCAATAATGGCATTTATCCTCTGGTTTTCCTCTCACCAGTCACTTGAGATAATTATTCCTCCTAAGTTCCAGCCACCTGCATTCAAGCCTCCCCTCAAACAAGGAACAATCAGCAGTGGCCCAAGGAGAAGCAAGAATAGTCAAGCAAAACCAAAACATTAGGTTCTGCCCTAATGTAAAACTATATAAAACAGCAGGAACATTATACAAAATTCTGATAATCAGATAACAATCATGTTAATGGAACCTGGAAATTTTTTGAAAAGTAATGAAGCAAGTGATAAAAGACAAATACTATCCATAAAGATTTCACTGCTCACAAACTCGAAAACGCCATGACCAAAATAAATAAAACCATGAACCACATGGATATGAGATGAACAAATCCTGCTGAGTCCTATGGTTGTTGCGTTTGAGGCTGAACTTGAACTACTGGGAATGTGTTCACCAAATACTGAAATGTAAGGATTCAAGACCAACTTTTAAAATTTAAGACTTAATTTAGGAAATACTATTTCACAGAGTAAAGATTAGACTTGTGAAACTCATTACACCAAGAGTGGTAGAAATGGGAAATATATATTAAGCCCTAAAGGATTTAGAAATTTTTATGAATGACCAAACCAGAAATAGCCACTATGAAAACATAGGTTATAACTAAGTTTAAAGATTGCCATCAAGCCTTCCTTCTGTGGGGAGGGATTCTAAACAGGGTGAAGTCTGGGGTCTGTGTAAGTGATGGCCTGAAGATTAGCTACATTCAGAGAGATTAAATAAATAAATATATGAAAGATAATGGGAATCACATTTCTTATTACTGGAGAAGCTGGGTACAAATTTGGGAAGGGGAAACCTAGATTCCTGTGGTGTTTGATTGGAATCAAAGGTAGCAGTGTAAATTATTTTTATATACAGAGATATAGAAATAAATACAAATGTAAATGCATACATATATGTTTATACACACATGTTTCCTAGTTCTGTCTTCTGAGAGGGTCTGGGTGCAGTTACAACTCAGTAACAATGGGCACACCTACTGTTCAGATATATATTTCTAAATATCACACTCACTTCATCCCAGCTTCCCCTGGGACGAAATGAGAGAGTAACATAGACATATATATACTACCAACTGTAAAATAGATAGCCAGTGGGAAGCTGCTGTATAACAAAGGGAGATCAACTCGATGATGGATGATGCCTTAGAGGGTCGGGACGGGGAGGGTGGCGGGGAGAGTCGCAGGAGGGAGGGAATATGGGGATATGTATATAAATACAGCTGATTGACTTTGGCGTACCTCAAAAACTGGTACAAGAGTGTAAAGCAATTATATTCCAATAAGGAGCTTAAAAATAAATAAATAAATATCACTCTCTACTAAAAAAAAAGAAAAAATCAGGGCTCCTTGGACAAATGGTTGAGTCTAAGACTAGGGCAGTAAAAGAACAAGATGAACCTGGAATATCTCTCTTGCAGGGCAAGTAAGGAAGTGCTCAAAGAATGATTGGGGCATGTCAAAAGACGCAGAAGACAGTTTGAAAGGCCTCCTCTTGTCAAGTCTGGGACAATTTGAGTATCAAAATAAATAATGATAGTAATGAGTTATGATCCATTGAATAAACTGGAATCCAGAAGTACACACTCATAAACAAATTTAAAAAAATAAATAGGGAGAAAATAGAGATCTTCCTTATAGTAGCATGTCAGCTAATAAAAATAGAAAGAATGATGAAACTATAAAATCACCATTTGGCAACCACAATAGTAATAATTGAGGCAAGAAATATTCTAAAACTAGTGGGTGAAATTGGGATGAGGAATGGATTTCACAGTCTTAAAGTATCTGTCCACAAAATGTTTATTAATTGCAAAGGGGTAGGGGGAAGGAAATTTACAATGGAGAAAACTGGCAGAAACCATCTTCACCAAATGATCAAAGTTAATGCCACCAGAAATAAGGCAAGTCAACACCGTGTGCAATGCTTTGGTACAATAAAAAGAACACAGACTCACTTCAGTGATATTCCAACCAAAAATACATAACCTGGGTCTAGTCATAAGGAAACATTGGACAGAGCAAAGTGAGTGATATTTTACAAAATGACTAGCTTATAATCTTGAAAAATATAAAGATCATAAAATTCATGGAAAGACTGAGGAAGTTTTCAGATTGAAGGAGACTAGAGAGACCTGATAACTAAAAGCAATCACAATTCAGACCTAGGTCCTTGTGCTATAGAGAACATTATTGGGACAACTGGTAAAACTTGAATGTGGTCTCTAGATAAAGGATATATGGATTTGTACTACTTTGCAACTTTTCTGTAAGTTTAAAATAGTCTCAAAATTAGCCATAAAAAGGAATGAAATTGAGTTATTTGTAGTGAGGCTGAAGGACGTAGAGTCTGTCATACAGAGTGAAGTAAGTCATAAAAAGAAAAACAAATACCACATGCTAATGCATATATATGGAATCTAAAAAAAGGTACTGATGAACCTAGTGGCAGGGCAAGAATAAAGACGCAGACATACAGAATGGACTTGAGGACACAGCGGAGGAAGGGAAAGCTGGGACAAAGTGAGAGGATAGTATTGACATATATACACTACCAAATGTAAAATGGAAGGCTAGTAGGAAGCTGCTGCATAGCACAGGGAGATCAGCTTAATGCTTGGTGATGACCTAGAGGGGTGGGATAGGGAGGATGGGAGGGAGGCTCACAAGAGAGGGGGTATAAATATAGCTGATTCACTTTGTTGTACAGCGGAAACTGGCACAACATTGTAAAGCAATGACACTCCAATAAAGATCTGAAGAAAAAAAAATAGTCTCAAAATGGAAAATATTTTATTAAAAGCTTCTTAAATTCTATTTATTTATTTACTTTTTATTTATTTGCTGCGTTGGGCCTTCGTTACTACGCTTGGACTTTCTGTAGTTGCTGCGAGCGGGGGCTACTCTTCATTGTGGTGTGCAGGCTTCTCATTGCAGTGGCTTCTCTTGTTGTGGAGCACGGGCTCTAGGCATGTGGGCTTCAGTAATTGCGGCACACAGGCTCAATAGTTGTGGCTTACAGGCTTAGTTGCTATGCAGCATGTGGGATCTTCCTGGAGCAGGAATTGAACCCTTGTCCCCTGCATTAGCAGGCAGATTCTTAACCACTACACCACTTAGGAAGTCCTTAAATTCTTTTTAATATCTGAAGATTTTTTTTAAAAAAACATCTAAAGCAAAGTCAGAAGATAAATGACAAACTGAGGGTTGGGAAAAAAGAGGAGACTGATATTAGGAAGAAACACAAATGCTCCAAATACATTACCTGGAATCATCTTTTTGCATAGAAACACTGTGTAAGATGAACTATGATTCTAACTCAGTATGGATGTTGTCCCAAATTTAAAATGGACTATTGAAACCCAGGGCTCTAAAACTGCAAGTATCACCATACCTGGAATCATCTTCAAAAGCTATGGAATTCAGTCAATTCTCTATCACATTACCAAGAGTTATTATATACAACATCTCCATAATTTAGGCCTCAGGACGTTAACTTTATGGGATAATAACAAAAGTAATTTTTAAAAGGGAGAGGGGAAGGAAGTGAGCTTTACAAAGTTAAAGTTTGTGAAAGGATAGGTATACAGGACCCAGTTTATGTGCCCCTCCAGATTTGCTTGTCCCCACACGCTCCTCCCAGGCCAACAACCATCATGGTCTCGTCTCCTAACGCAGCACTGAAGGCTGCCTTCAGCCCTGGAGTCCTTACTCCTGGAGTGAGGACAAGGCTTCAACAAAGCCCCACTGTGTTCTCTGCAGAGGCATCACAGGGGCTCCAGTGCCCAGATCTAACCAAGAGTCCAAGGCCATGTTGTGAAGCGTGGGATCTGCCTAACCTAGCAGCTACCCAGGGAAGACAGATAACAAATCCCTAAGTGCAGTAATGTTAACACTTCATGGGTAAGCCGTGAATAATGGAAAATGATTCCAGAGGATTAGAGTGTGGTGATCACACACAGCCTGTCTGGAAGAAACAGCCCTCACCTGGTCATAAGGTGCTTTCTCTCATGAAGCTATGATCAGCTAGGTAACACATCATGCAGCATTTGCTTTCCCTTTCTCCCTCTCACTTCCCTTTTTGCCTCAATCGTGCTGCCCTAGGATTGCACCTCCTGATAAATCCTTAGGATAGGGCTTCCCTGGTGGTACAATGCTTAAGAATCTGCCTGCCAATGCAAGGGACACGGGTTTGAGCCCTGGTCTGGGAAGACTCCAAATGCTGCAAAGCAACTAAGCCCCGGTGCCACAACTACTGAGCCTGCACTCTAGAGCCTGTGAGCCACAACTACTGAGCCCATGAGCCACAGCTACTGAAGCCCACGCGCCTAGAGCCCGTGCTCTGCAAGAGAAGCCTCCGCAATAAGAAGCCAGCACACTGCAACAAAGGGTACCCCCGCTCTCCGCAACTACAGAAAGCCCACACGCAGCAACGAAGACCCAGTGCAGCCAATAAATAAAAAATATAAATAAAAAAATAAATTTATTTTTTAAAAATCCTTAGGATATAAACTTCTGCTCAGGCTCCATTTTCTAGGAAACTTGTGTTAAGATAGCATCTCTTTTTTAAGTTAAACAGGTTTCTTCACAGGACTTTTACAAGCCTTTGACATGCCGATGTGCATTGTCAGTCTGCAAGAATGGCATACTGTGTGCTGCAACCAAATTATATTGTAACATAGAACTCTTTTTGGGGAGAACACCTGGCAGTAATAGTGCTCCATGGAGTAAAAATTTGAGGAAAGCCAGTGTTGTAGACTTCCACTATGGAATAACATTATTAAATGAACTCAGATGTGCTACAAACTTAATCTTGTTTTCCAAAACATAATAATTGATACAAAAGATGTGTAAATAACATCATTATTCCTGAACCTAGGTTGTAAAATCAATGATACAAAATAAGGCCTCTCTAGAGGGCCAGAGGATATGAAAATTGTAATTACATAATTATAATTCATAAATTATAGTTACATAATTGTAACATATAAACTCCTACCATGTGCCAGATGAAGTCTAAGCCCTCACATACCACTCTGAGGCAGACATTATCGTCCCCATTACATAAATGAGGGAACTGAAGCATAGAGATGTTTGTAACTTGCCCCAAATGCCACAGTTAGGGAGCAGTGAGTCCAGAATCTGAACCCAGAGCCTGCATTCTAACCATTGCACCATCTCTACATTATGATTAATTCATACATTGCACTCACCCCTAACAAGGACACAACACAAGTTTTTTTTCCCACTGAGCTCAAACTGGTACAAATAAACCCGGCTTTTGAAATAATCCCCAAGCTTTGGAAGGAGAGTCTTCTTTTGATGCCCCAAATTGTTACTACCCATATCTTTGACTAGTTGTGCCTTTACAGCAACCTAGCACCGAAGAAGGGCAGCCCTGTTTGGTGGGATTCTCTCTGGTAGCTGGGGCCCTCTAGGTCATCCCCTGCCATGTGGTTTGCTGTAGGTTGACTCTTGCCTACTCTGCTGGGATCTGCTGGCAAACCCTATACGGTACATCTTCACGTGTTTAGCAGATGAGCAGGTAAGTGGACGGAGGGAGAGGAAGGAACGGTGAGGAAAAGGACCAGAAATGGAGGGGGTACATTAAATCCAGCAGAAAGTGGAACAAAAATCCTAGGCAGGTATGACTAAAAAAGATCAGGATGAGATCAGGAAAATCTTCAAAGAGGTGTGATTTAAGGTCATCAGAGAACAAGCAGGCTTTATTAGCAAGTAGGACAGAAGAGAAGGAAGTGAGGGTCAGTCCCTCTGGAAATCTGATGCTTCGTGCCTCTGCCCTTTGATAGCAAAAATGTTTTACTGCCTGTAAGAATCCTAAGTACACAGCAGGAGAAGGACCAGGGCGCAGGGCAAAGAGTCTCTGCCCACCTATTTCTTTCTCTCATTTTTTAGCACTAGTGTGACTTTTCCCCGTAACATAGAAACGCTGCACTGAAGAGGGGTATGAACTGGAAAACTGACCAAGTAGAAAAATTTCCAAAGGACTTGTGAAGAAGGGATCCAATCCCGTCAGGCTTATCACTGCACTGTACTGATAAATCATACAACTTACATATGCATATTACTTCAGACGATGAAACACTACCCTAACTATAATATAAATGATAGAAGTAATTTATAATAAAAATAACTGTGTTTCAATATGCAAATGCTTGTGCAGAACAACACAGAAGAAAACATAACAAAATAGTCTGGTGTACACACTTGCTCTTTATGAATGCTTGCTTTTGAGAAAAGATCAGAAGCCAATCGGTATGGGAAATACAGGAAAATGAAAGAAGGTACTGGTGCATACTGAAATTTATTATAATACACGCTTACCTCTAGCAGCTTCATATCTGGAGGCAACAATAAGGAAAACAGGGGACCTTACCTTGAAGATCAAGACATCAGAAAGGTGAAGGGGAAATACGGGGGAGGGGAGCATAGGTGTGCTGCAGGGACATCTTGCATCCTTGGGCTCTGCTTACTACACGCTAATGGTGCTTCACAGGAATGCCTGCATAGATTTCAGAAATACCCCCAATGAGAACCACTGATCCAAAAGTCTTCACCCAGAAAAAAAGGCTTTCCTCTTGAATTTCAGTGTACATCCACTGGAATAGATGGAAGTTGGGTTCACTGGCAAGATTTCTGAATTCTCTTTTTTGGAGAGGGGCAGGTGGTAAGGTGCTATTTTAACTAAATCCACACAACAAATACAAACTGAAAAGCTGGTGCTTATACATTAGCCACTACATGACCATTCATAAAACCAAAACACTCAGGGAAATAGTATCATTTTTTTCTACATCGTAAAAGATAGAGTTTCTGCCCCCCAGAATTCAAGTCTTGCACATTCTGCTTCAAATAAGCAGGTAAACTTCAAGTCTTCCATATCACTGGACACCTTGCCACTTGGACCTTTTATGCTAAGAGTCTGGGAAATTCAAAATCTTAAGAGTCAGAATTCTCATGGGAGAAATCTTAGAATGGGAAAAGAAACAAGTATATTGAGCTAGTAACATGCACCAGCCTCTAATTAAATAGGTTACTTTGATCATTTAATCCTACTACCATCCTATAACAGGCAAAATCATCACTGTTATCTTACAAATGAACCTGAGGCTTCAAAGTTAAGCACTTTGTCCAAGTCAAACAGCTAATTCATGGCAGAGCCAGGTTCCAGGTTCCCATCTAGGTCAGACTCCAACCATCACATGCTAACACCAACCATCACACTGCTGCCAAGAAATTGAAGGGAAGCAACTATAGAAAACAATATGGAGATTCCTCAAAAAATTAAAAATAGAAATACGATATGATCCAGCAGTTCCACTTCTGGGAAATGAAATAGGATCTCAAAGAGATATCTGCACCCCCATGTTCATGACAGCATTATTCACAATAGCCAATGTATAGAAACAACATAAGCGTTCACCAATGGATGAATGGATAAAGAAAATGTGGTGTGTATATAAAACAGTATTCCATTCAGCCTTGAGAAAGGAGAAAATGCTGCCTGCCATTTGCAACAACATGGATGGACCCTGAGAGCACTATGCTAAGTGAAAACAAGCCAGACAGAGAAAGACAAATGCTGTATGACATCACTTATTATGTAGAAACTAAAAAAAAGCCAAACTCATAGAAACAGAGAGTAGGGTGGTGGTTACCAGGGGGCGAGGACGTGGGGGAAAAGTAGAGATGTTGGTCAAAGGGTACAAACGTCCAGCTATAAAATGAGTAAGTGCTAAGGATCTAAAGTACAGCATTGGGATTACAGTTAATAATCTGTATTATATACTTGAAAGTTGCCAAAGAATAGATCTTAAATATCCTCACCACAAAGAAGAAATGATGATTGTACGATGATGCAGCTGTTAGCTAACACTACTGGTGGTAATTTTTTGCAAAATATGTGTATCAAATCAACACATTATACACCTTAAATTTACATAATGTTATAAGTCAATCATATCTCAATAAAGCTAGAAAAAATTTAATTAAAGAAAAGAAATCAAAGGGAAGAGAGGCTGCCTTTTTTTTTAATAGTGTGCATTCATTCTGTGGTTCCTGATCCCTTCCATCTTCAGAACCAGCAACAGCCAGTGAAATCTTTCTTACATGGCATCACTGATCCTTACCCTTCTACCTCCCTCTTCAAGGTTAACATTTTTTATATCCCAGCTATATGCCATGTCTGGACTTGCATTTTCACAATCATCATCCTCACAACCCAGAGAGAGGTAGACATTGTCATTGCCAAGGCAAGAAGACAAGCCCAGAAAGATGAACACTTGATCGGAGTCACATAACAAGGGTGTATCAAAGGTGAGATTGAAACTCAAATTGTGTGCTTTCTACCACATCATGCTGCTGTCTTCCAAGAAAGGAGCTTGTTGTATCCACGGTCAACAACCAGCTAGAAGCTATTTTCAGGCCCTCGCTTGAACACACAAAAGAGTTTAGAACAAAGAGCTACATTTATTTCTTAGAAAATTTGTTAGATCACCTAAGATGACAAAACCATATTATTATTCTCAAGTAAAAAAACTGCTGTTTGCACAAGACTCTATTATTTAAACAGGCTTTTGGCTCAGTGGTCTACAGACAGTCATTTGGTTCACCTTTGAGTAATATCCTGATATTGTAGGGTAAGGAATGGGATAAGATTTTCAAACAGGGCATGAAAGGTTTGAATCATATTGTTCCCTTTCTCAAGAGCTGGATGATCTTGATTTTCCTGCAGTTTCTTGTAGTCTTTCTGCAGTGTGGAGAATCTGATTCTCGGTGAGCTTCTGATTGTTAATTCCTTTATGTTTATCATACCCCTACCATCCACAGTCTCTGTGCAGGGTCTATGGCTAATACAAGACACATGAACCTGGTAGCATGCTTTCCTGTGCAAAGCCACGTCGGGGAGACAAGATAGAAAAGCTAAACAGATCGGAACTCTCACACCCAGCTGGTAAGAATGTAAGTGGGCACAAGCACCTTGGGAAATGCTTGTTTAGCAATGCCTCCTGCAACCAAGCGCACATGTGCCTATGAGCCAGCAGCTCCACTCCTGAATACACCTCCAGCAAAAATGGGCGGTCTCGAACACTAAAAGACTTGTATAAGAATGTTGCTAGCCCAGTACTGGAAACAACCAAAATATTCACCAACAGTAGATAAGTAAATAAGTTACAGGATATTTATACCACAGGATATAACACAGCAGTGAAAAAGAAAAATTAGTGACACTCTCAAAAACATGGAGAAATATTACAGAATGTCTAGGGGAAGAAGCCCACACAAAAGACTACATACTACATGATTCCATATATCTGAAGTTCAAAAACAGCCTGAAATGATTGTATGATGATAAAGTTTAAATAGTGGCTGCCTTTAGAAAACTATTACCAGTAGGCACGAGGGAATTTTCTGCAGTGTTGGAAAAGATCCAGGTGGTCATTACATGGTTATATACACATGTGAAAATGGAGTGCAATTTTTTGATGAATATTTAATACATCTTTATTGGAATATAATTGCTTTACAATGTTGTGTTAGTTTCTGCTGTACAACAAAGTGAATCAGCTACATTTATACATATATCCCCATCTCCCCTCCCCACCCTCCCCATGGAATATAATTTAATTGATATGAAATTTAAATAATCTGCCTATTACTATAGGTAAACTATATGGTAATTTTTTAAATGAGGTTCTATAGCTGTGTAAGATTTAGCAAGAGTTATCACAAGGCAGAGTAAGACGAGTTGCCAAAAACATTGTACAAATAAACTCTGTGAAAGCAAGTGACAGTGACCACTTTCTGTGGCCGCCTGGGTGGACCTGGAGACCTCCATCTGAAAGGTGAACTTGAGCTATGTCTAAAATGATAGGAACTATTCAGACCAACAGAAACACTCCCTATGGTTTAACTCACACAAACCACTGAAGATTCTTTGGCCCCACTCTAGGATTCCACCTTGGAAATCTGGCTTAGTTCACGAGGAAGGCGCTAACGTCTACAAGTTCTTCTGAATCAACTGGCTGCTGTTCCTCAGACTTTAGCCTGCAAATCAGTCACGGGGTTGGGGGATTGGGAGCATTTAAATGTTGATTCCCAGGCTCCCAGGGAATCTAGCTGGGATGGAATCTGGGACCCTGGACACTTTTAAATGCATATCTCCTACATTAAATAAAAAAAAAGCACTGGCCGCAGTTTGAGAAATATTCTATGACTGTTACAAATTGGCCCCAAGCCACTTTGGCCCAATTCTGAAAACTCCTTATCAGTTTGAATCTATCTTTAATGAAATCAATGAACTACAATTTATCCATATGACTGTGCTAGATAACACTTCCAGCTTACTGTGCTGTCAAGGGGAAAGAAGAGACTGATCCCCTTGACTGAAAGTTACAGTCAGAATAGCTTGAGGTTAGTTCCATTATCACAGGTGCAAAAACAGACAACGGCTCATAGGCTCCTTTAAGGATGCTGTGCTTCTCACCTCTTTGTCATCTCCACCCTGGCAGCATCCACTAAACTCTGCATAAAAGGTGTGACTCACATAAGACTATCTTTAGGACTATTTCTTAAACTGCCAAACACATCTGCTCTGTATCTCATTCTTCCTCTGTTACCCTGCTCAGACCTCTCCGGCCATGTTCTTATATAAAAACTTCAATATGAAGCATCATCTTTGTGCTCCTGACTTTGTCATTGGCCCTCATCCTCATCCCTGCTACATTTTTCTCGCTCCTCTTTGCCTGAGCATATTCACAACACTCAAGGCTCAAAGCAGGACCTCTTTATCACCATGAGCTGCACCATCTGGCTGGTCCTGGGTGGAACCCAAATCTAGGTAGACTCATTTGCACTTACAGAAAATATTCTTAAAGCTTTACAGACCCAAAGAACATCACTGAAGTGAAAACACACAAACACACACACATAGGCAAGAGAAATCATCAGTATCCGTCAGTTAGTTTCACTTTTATTTCTCAGCTGAAGATTCTAACTTCACTCTAAGTGTCCTTTTCCAAAGCATTCATCAAGGATCTATGTATTTGTGGCCAATGCTAGTTGTTGTATAAGAAGCCAAAACGATACAATCTTTTTTTTTTAATTTATTTATTGGCTGCATTCGGTCTTCGTTGCTGTGCGCAGGCTTTATCTAGTAGCAGGGAGCAGGGGCTACTTTTCACTGCAGTGCGCAGGCTTCTCAGTGCAGTGGTTTCTCTTGTTGCAGAGCATGGGCTCTAGGCATGTGGGCTTCAGTAGTAGTGGCACGTGGGTTCAATAGTTGTGGCTCGCAGGCTCTAGAGCGCAGGCTCAGTAGCTGTGGCCCACGGGCCTAGTTGCTCCACGGCATGTGCGATCTTCCTGGAACAGGGCTCGAACCCGTGTCCCCTGCATTGGCAGGCAGATTCTTAACCACTGTGCCACTAGGGAAGTCCCTAGATACAATCTTGAACCTCTTAAGATCTTGCAATCTAAAACACTCAGCATCTTGGGGAGCTAACCTCAAAGAAATCAGACACAGGCCTGGATTTATGCAAAAAAATACAACCTTGTATTATCACCTCTCTTTTTTTTTTTTATTGAAACACTGTCAACCAGTTCTATTAGACAAGTATGAGAAGAGACGATTAATAAGAAGATAGCCAAACAGTTGTTGTCCATTTACTTCCTTCAGAGAGAGATAAGAAGCTGTTACAAGATCTCAGAAACACAGATATTAATCAATAAAGCATTTTCCAGATGGGTCAGCCATGAGGCAAGCTCTGTTAGTGCTTTGGGAAGAGGAGGGGAGACCATGTTCATCTGGAGAAGGGAACCCAACAGAAAAGATCAACTCTCCTCTCAGTGAGTCAAGAAAGGATTCTTGCAGAAGGTATTTTAAGAACAGTTTCCTGGAGAAATATCTTCTAACTAGTAGATATTATAGGAGAGCTCCTCACTTTACCAAGTTTGAACTATTTTAGCATCTCTAAGTGTACAATAATAAGTACAGCTGACCCTTGAACAATGTGGGGATTAAGTGCCCCAACTCTGCACACAGTGGAAAATCCGTGTATATACAGCCCTTCATATATGCAGTTCCTCTGTATCTGGGGGTTCAATCAGCTGGTGATGGTGTAGTACTGTAGTATTCACTATTGAAAAAAATCTGCCTATAAGTGGAACTGTGCAGTTCAAATCCATGTTGTCCAAGGGTCAACTGTAATCATAAAGATATGATCAAATGCTTTCTTAACCAAAAGATATGACTGATATAAAGTAAGCAAGAAATGAGTCTCTCTGGCTGTGCCTGAAGAAATACCCAGTTGTGCATAAGGGGCTTGATTCCTGTGTCAGAAGACAGCCACACCGATCTAAAGCTAGAAACACCATGTGGGACTGAGCATGCTATGCAATAGCTGGCTTTAACAAGGAAGAGATGTCCTGGCTGGACACTCATGTACAGGTGAGGCAACAACACAGACACCAGGGGACCAGAAAGGGGCTCCTCTCAGGCCTAATCAGGTGGCTGTCCAGGCACTGTGCTGGGTTCCACTAGCTGGACGCAACTGAGCTCCGCGTGTTCCTATGGGGCTTCTAGAGAGCAGGGTAGCTAGAAGCCCCTCCAGAGGAACCACAGGGTTGCACAGGGGGTATGAAGGAAAAGTAGAATTTAGAGGTTTGGATTTTTCTTATTCTTTTTTGTTCCAATATATGGCAGAATCATTAACCTTATTTCCAGCAGGCTTCCTTTGACCTACTTGTAGGATTAAGCAGGCATGCAAAGAAGGGTAAGAAGGCTCAGGAACCAAAAATATGAATCCAGGCCTAAAGAAAATGAGGCCACTGTCAAGCAGGAATATTCACCAAGAAGAGAAAGTCTGATGAGAAGTGCGCTACTTATTTGGGCAATGATTCAGTGACCATCAGACTCAAAACATGTGACCAGGCATTCTGGGGATACCAAAAGGCCCTGAAAACAGCAGTTCCTTGACAGCCCTCCTTGAGTTTACAATCTAAGAGCAGGCACATGAAATTTACAAATCAGTTTACGTACGTGCAGCTGATGAAAGAATATAAAATAAAAATATAGGTATATTAATATTGTATCACAAAAACTGTTAAAATGTCCCTTAAAATGTCAAGTTGATTCCATCTAGAAAGACTTGACAGGAAAGGTCAAATTCACTGAACTGAAGAGAGAAAAAAACTCAGCAGAACACAAAAGTTGTACCAACAGGAGGGTGGATGGATGCTGAGCTGGAAAGGATATTATAAGGTAATTTGGTGCCTTAGGTATAAGGTGAGGTGCAAAAGACTAGGCAGTGAGGTAATAAGAGGCAGGGAGTTGTGATTAGGAAGGCATGCCACGGGGGTCTCAGCACTGTTCTAAGAGAGGAAAGGGGCTCCACATAATGCTTGGGAAAGCCAATACTCACTGCCAAGCAGGGCCAGTTAGAATGGAGAGAGCCAGGAGCAAGCTAGGACGTTTGCAAGTCAAGGGTGTGGAGGCTTCACACTAAGAGTTCTTGGACACCTGTGAAGAACGCACAAGGTACCCAGGCAGTGCTTCCCTGTCCTTGTTTCCTTCACATCCTTCCCCCGTTCAAGGACCTATGGGAGCTTCAGTTCTCTTTCCCATGAGATAGAAATGTGCCTTCACTGCCCCACTCCCGAGGTATCAAGCTTCATCTCTTCTCCACCTATGGAGGACCTTCCCTTCCAGCCAGGAAAATCTCTCCCAAGCTACTCTTGCTCATTTTAACTCTTTAGAGTCAAATGGACCTGAATTTTATTATCAAATCCAATATATACTCTTTGTGTGTCTTCCTCGGTCTTAGGTTCCTCCTCTAAAATAAAGATATAAAACCTCCTACCACACTGTAAATCAATAAAGAAGATAAAATTTTTAAAGATACACAGTAAAGGACTTTACACAGTTCCCAGCACATAGGACTATCCAACAATGATTAGTTTCTTACCCACCTGGCTTTTCCATTTACATCACTTCTCAGTCATCTTCCAGCCTGGAATTATCACCTCTCACCATCTGTCCACATAATCTATGCAGAGCCTACACTCTCCTGTAAAAAAAACATGCCCTGGCAAAGCCTACCCTGCCCCCCTTTTGGTTTCCACATACTTTGTACCATCCATAGTCTGGACCAACTACAAACAAATGCCCTTTATCTCTAAATACTTCCTTTATCACACCTTCATCCCCCTTCAGCCTTCATCCCAGAACCCAGGAATGTACACAGTGAATTCTCAATAACTGCTTGGGTGGTTTTAGTTGGCAGGGGTAGGAAGAACTGGTGAAAATGGTGCAGGATGGTAACAACTACCTATCAGACTGACTAAAAAAGAAGGATTTTAGACATTTTAATAAATGATCTACACTTGGGTAACTATTAGTCATGCTTGCCCAAACAACTCAAGAGTAAGTAAAATATCCCTTATGCTAAATTACAAGAGTGAAGAAGTATTAGGATAATTATCCCATAACAAATGCCAGAAATAAGTGGCTATCTTGACTCAGTTTTATAGATACTTTGCAAAGTATATACTCTAGCCTTGCAAAGAAAAAAAAAAACAAGGTATTAATATTGCTCAGATTTTACTAATCCTTGAATCCCTGGGAAGAAAGCCCTAGTTTTATCCCATAATGGCAACTGGCCACTTTTTCTGTGGACATAAAAGAAATTCAGTTTCTCTGGACACTTTTTTCCTTTGCTACCAGTGAGCTCCAGGGACTGGTAAACTCCTAAAGGAAAACCATAAAAAACCATAATCCAGAGAAAACAAAATCCAGCTAGTTAAACTATCACCAATAAGAAGCATAAACAGGAACAATTTTCAATTGCTTGGAATCAAAAACTTGATTTTAAAAGGCTTCAAAACAAGAGTTTACTGTTTCCCGGACATCTGCAGTTGAAAAGAAAACACAAAACAGTTCTGGAAAGTGCTGTGGTTTACTTCATACTGAGTGATTTCCAGGTGTGAAGGGGAATACTAGGGGAAAATAAAAAATGAAAAGAGCATGAACCAAGAGTTTTTTAGGACCATATTTATATTCACCTTTTTTGGTTGGTAGTTCCTTACATATACATGTGGCACTATGTGCTGTTCGTTTGACAAAAGCCTTATCCTGGGGACAATTTTAGGCAGATTTCCCTCTGATAAGCTCCACGCAGACTTCTAGCTCAGAGACCCTTTGGGGAAGGGCCATTATTTGCCATTGTCCTGTCCAGAGCGGCAGTTAGAGTAAGCGCCTTTGATGGTGAGTGCCATAGCTTTAGGAGCAGAACTGCCAGGCAGCTGTGTATGCTCTCCAGACTGTGGAACAAGCAATAAAAAGAAAAAAGCAAGAAGAGAATTGCCAACTTCTTGCAACATGGAGCCATTACTTTAAGAGCCAAGCTGGTCATTTTTCCATCCAGCCAGACCCAAGGTTGGCATCTGACATCAGTGTGGAGAATGACATCAGAGAGTCTCCAATCACCTACTTGACTGACAGACTTGCTCAAGAGATGCCAGAGAAGCCAGAGATTCAAGAAAAGAGGGAGAACTAATGTTGTTCAAAAGATCCTCACTTTTTATTAAATAGACTGCTATTTCAACCAAGTGAATAAAGCCCAGTCTTGCAGAACAAGATGCAAAAAAAAAAAAAAACACAAAAATTTCATTTTGGAGTTTGGATTTCAGAAGGTGAAAGTAAGACTGGCAGATTCAGATTTAGGTGTATCAGCTAAAGTTCCTAATTTGCAAGCAAAACAAACTGACTTTGGCTGGTGTTATGAACTGAATGTTTGTGCCGCCTCTAAAATCCATGTGGTGAAATCCTAACTCCAACTGTGGCTGTATATAAAGTAAGGATGTAATCGAGGTTAAGAGGTCCTAAGGGTGGAACCCTGATCTAAAAGGATTAGTGTCCTTATAAGGACCACTAATATAAGGGCCACTCTCTCCCATCATGCATGTACAGAAAGACCATGTGAGGCCAAAGCAACCCTTTTGCAAGACAAGAAGAAAATCCTCGCCAGAAACCAAACTCTGCCAGAACCTTGTTCTTGAACTTAGAGCCTCCAGAACTGTGAAAAAATAAGTTTCTGTTGTTTAAGCCATACAGTCTGTGGTATTTTGTTATGGCAGCCCAAGCTGACTAGGACAGTGGTTAACTCCAGCCAAAGGAAATGAAGGGCACACAGAACTGAACAGAGGCTGAAGAACAAGCCTGGAAACAGGCAGATCCAGGTCAGCTCCAGAGAAAGGAATCAGGAACTGAGCACTGATCAGGGTACTGCTGCTGCGATAAGGAAATAACAACCGTTTCTCTCATTTTTCCATCATTCACTCAAAATTCCAAGTTCCAAAAGGATGTGCCTGATTGTCTGAGCCTAGGCTGTGTGTTATCCTCGCTACAGCAAGATAGGGAGAAAAAGAATCTTGTCCTTTCCACTTCCATAACAGCCTGCTGACGTGGATTATCCCAAGACATCACAGCAGGGCAAGGCCTTGACTCAAAAGGAAATCAGGATTGCCGAAATTGTGACGATTAGGGGTCCTAACACACTGCAGTCATGTCTATTATGTCCTATAACAGAAAGGCCTCATGGCCATGAAGGGGAAGAATTGTGTGTCCATCGCTGCCCACAGGCACTTCAGGATCCAGACCCAGCTGGTGACCACCGACTTCCAGAAGATCTTTCCCATGGACGACCAGCTGTACATCAGCCTGGCCGGGCTCACCACCAACGTCCAGACAGTTGCCCAGCGCCTCAAGTTCCAGCTGAACCTGTACGCGCTGAAGGAAGGTAGGCAGATCAAGCCTCACACCCTCATGAGCATGGTGGCCAACCTCTTGTACGAGAAACAGTTTAGGCCCTACTACGCGGAGCCAGTCATTGCCGAACTGGACCCGAAGACCTTTAAACCCTTCATTTGCTCTCTAGACCTTATCGGCTGCCCCATGACGGATGCCCTTGTAGTCAGTGGTATCTGCACGGAACAAATGTACGGGATGTACAAGTCCCTCTGGGAGCCCAACATGGATCCAGAACACCTGTCTGAAGCTATCTCACAAGCCATGCTGAGTGCGGCGGACAGGGATGCTGTGTCGGGCATGGGAGTCATCCCCCACGTCATTGAGAAGGACAAAATCACCACGAGGACATGGAAGGCCTGAATGGACGAACTGTTCTTCCCAGAGACCAGTTTTTTTTTTTTCAATAAAAGATTTTCTTTCGCTCCTGGGGAAAAGTAAAAAAGGAAATCAGGATGTTTCTAGGAAGGGAGAATGGATATTAGTCTAAAAATTTTTAATATCCACTACATCATTACAAATTCCTGGTGGGCTCACCATTCTCCTCTCATGCATATCACATGTACATGAGGTGGATGTCTGTGGCTACAGATTCAGAAATAGTGAATCCTACAGGAGTACCTGCCCACAGGTAGAGCTATAGGGCAGGAATTCTCTGAGCTCCAGGCCTATACGCTGCCTGTTCCTGTAGTTAACTTCCTGAGTCAGGACTATGTGGTACTTGCAGGTCCTTGAACAAAATGTCAAAACTAAAAAGAACTTGACTTCTATATATGAGGGTGAGTCAAAAATTACCCACACTCTGGCTGTAGAATTTATTTTAATTAACTGTTATAAAAGACAAATACATCATTTTTTGACATAATCTTCTTGCTTTTGAATACACTCTGTCCATTTGTCAACAAGCTTTCGTATTTCCACATTAAAAAAATGTTTTAGGCTGAGCTCAAGCCACGCATGCACTGCTGTAGGGCTGCTTTCAGGGGACCAAACAGGTGAAATTCTGATGGAGCAAGATCAGGACTATAGGGAGAATGCTTTAACAACTCAAAACGAATTTTTTGTATAGTGTCGACAGTGTGGGCAGAAGTGTACAGACATGCACACCCTCAGACCACAAAAAACAAATTACTGCATGCTGCTCTTCTTTTGTGCAAATCACAAATGGGGCATCCATTTTTGCTCACACCACAGTTACAAATGAACTGATGTAACACATTCACACCTGCACAGCAGTGACTGGGGAGACAGTAGCCTTGAACGGAAAGTGCTGATAAGGCAGTGATTTAATATAATTGGAGTGCAAATAATTTTTGACTCACCCTCATAGTGCTATCATACACTCAATGGTTCCATGGTTCCAGCATATCTAAATACCTTCTGACTGCACAGTTACAATGTTTATTGAACAATTACTATGTATTACAGTTTTTGCTATGAGTTTTATCCATGCGGGCTTATTTTTTTTTCCCCACCTAAAGATAAAGACAGAAAAAGATATATAGATATAGGGTGAATAAGGAGCTGGACAGAGACACAAAGAGAGACAAAGAGAAAAGACATGGAGAGAGAGGTTGAGAAGATGGATAAAGATTGCATAAATGGAAGAGAACAAAAGTGGTTGAGACAGGTGCCATAAAAACTCACCCAGAATGTTATGAAAGCATAAACGCTTCTAGAAGACAAGGTGTTCTCTAGATGAAATTTCTCAGACACTAGGTCCTGAGTCTCAGAATCAGAAACTAATTGGGCTGCTGTTTCCTCAGCTCTCCTCCCACCTTCTCGGTAGCCCCCAAGGCCACTTAGCCAAGGGAACGGGAGAGTGGAGGAGACAGAAGCCCAGGGCTTTGCTTAAGTGATGCCTTACACTGGACAGCAAAGCACATGACAGCCAGAGCTTCATTTTCTGCAGTAAAAGGATGTGAACAGACAAACCAGACTGAAATATCAAGTTTTGATACTCTGCTGAGCCAGTTTCTAAGAAACACTTTTCAAGCTACTTCTCCGAGGCTCTGTGGGTTGCTTCGTAGGATCTTTCTGCCCAAGATCTTAGTTTATTTATTCTTTAAAATAGTCCATAAAGTCAAAAGGTCAACAGTGAGGAAGAAAGAAGGTAATAAAGTAGTATATATGTAGTTCATATCCTCTACAATCTTGGAAAACTACAAAACCTACAAACTACATAAATACAAAACAACCAGCGCGTAAATAAGCAACATATGAACAAGTAGGAAATTAGTACTAATTAATTGCACCAATGCCAATGTCTGTGGAAAAACCCTGGATTAAGGTCTTAAATCTGTCACTTGACCTCAGGCAAGTAATGACTTTTCTGGGCCTTAATTTCCTCACCTGTTCAGTGAGGCCTAGGTTAAATGACCTACAGGGTGACTTCCAGCCCAGGGAGAAGTATTCAATGTTCTTAACGTGTTCAGTGAGCAGAGCGGTGTGGAATTAGTCATGGGAGTTTTCTTGAAAGGAAGGGACATTTTCAACCTGTTTTCAGAATCTCCACAAATTTCCTTAGACAAGTGCATAGACTCCTATGCCCACCTAGAGGCCACAACCAATTCTTTTAGCTCAGTCCAGAACTTACTTTATTTGATTCTTCTGTCGCCTTTGCTGACCAGTTTGCCTTTCTTCAATTGTCTTCCTCCTGATGTCCCTGAGATGCTCCCCTTCTGGTTCTCGTCATGCTCTCTGCCTCTCCCCAGATTCTCCTCTCTGGCTCCTCTTCCACCCACCCTCCACTTAACACTAATGATTCTTAAGCTCTGTCCTTGACCCTTCTCTTATTCTTCTACATGTTCTATCTGGCCAATTGCATCCATACCTGTGGCTACAGATACCAACTGCATAGTTCCTCATCTTTCTCGCTAATGGACGTTCCTTTCCCAAGCTCCAGATCCATATGTCAGCCACCATCTAGTAAGATAACATATTCCCAAATGCCTCGATTCTAACAGATTCAAAACTGTATCACTAGATCCCCATCTACAATCTTGCTCTTCCCCTAGTTCAGTGAAGGATGACACCATCTACACAGGCACCTGGAAGTCATCAAAGCTGCCCCCCACATAATTGGCCTTCAAGTCCTGTCATTCCCCCCACAACATATCTCACAAGTCCACTCCCTCATTTCCATACCTACTGTCATATCCCAGCATTAAGCATCCAGTCTCTCCACCTCTCCCTCCCTCTGCACCTCCTCTCTCCTGATTACCCTATCTCCTTGCTCACCCATTCCAAACACACCAGAGTAATATTTCTAACATAATCATGATCCCTCACCCACTCAGTAGTCTTCATAAGTTGTCAAACACTGATGAAACAAAAAGTGAACTCCATATGGCAAACACCATGCATAGTATTCATGACGTATTAGACTGTTGTACCTGCCTCCACTGTAGCTTGCATCACACTGCACTGTGCTGTAACTGCCTGACTGTGCCCATTTCACCTTTATATGTCCAGTGCTCAACACAATGCCTGAACATAGGGGCTCAAGAAACCACTGATTATCTAAGTGGATGAATAAACCAATTCCTCAAATTGAGTCAGGAGACAGATGGGTCCCCCAGGGAAAACAGTCTGAGTTCATTCCCTGTGGACCGATACTCTGAGACAGGCATAACAGGACAATTGGGAGAGGAGGCTGGGCTTTGCCCAGATAAAAGATAAGAGACCACATATTCCTCATTCTCAAAGTCAGCAGACCTCCCCTGACCACACATGCGCAGAAACTCTCCTTGGAGGTCAAAAGGGGAGTGATGCCAAGTGGCCAAACCTACCCATAGGCCTCTTTGGTGGAATCCATCTTGGCTAAGAGATGTGCACGCACACACGGCAAAATCCTGAGATACACCAAATACAGACTTTGAACCAGGCAAATCAAAATGATTGGTCAAAGGAAACACAGAAGAAATGCCCCATATAAGTGATTTAAACTGCCACAAGGGTGCAGCTCTCTCTGAGCCCGCCCCTGTGTCTATCCACAAGTATTCTGCTCATTTTTTTCCCTAATAAATACTTTACTTGTTTCACTACTTTCTGTCTTTGTAGGAATTCTTTTCTGCAAAGCCGTAGGGCCAGGGCCTTGTCATTGACCACTGGTCTGCTGACTGGTGCTCTCAACACCTCTACCCAACCTCAACAACTGACCGGGAGCTGAAACCCTGCTTCAAGCTGCCGCAGGCCGAGGCCACCAGAGATCAAAATGAAACCCTTTTCACAAAATTTTCCCCTTTATACAAAATTTTATTATTTTTCTTGTCCATACCTTTAATGATACCACGCTAAAATAACAAAAGTTTTCTTTTATGGTAGAATTTTAAATCACTAAGACCTTAAGTGAGCATCTAATTGGGTGGTGCTCAATCCTGGGTGCACATTAGAATCACCTGAAGAGAATTTTTTTTTAAGCTGGCTTCAGTCCAAACTCACGAAATCAAAATTCAGCCTTTGTATTTACAATGATTATTTGATCACTTTCATTGGAAAAAGAACAACAAAGAGGTAACTTTCATTAAAGAGCTTCACATCATGCTTGATGCAGAAAATTTTATACAGGGTAGCTTATATACTCTTTAAAGCAGCCCATGAAATGGAATACTCTTTTCACTTATGAGGCACCTGGAACTCAGAGATTAAGTTACTTGAATAGGTTACCCAATTGGTATGTGGTGGGTGTAGGATTCAAACCCAGAGCCATCTGCTTCCAAACAACATGTGCTTTCCTCTGTCTGATAAGCCTCTGTGTAGGCACTATAAAACACAGCAGGACAGGGAGGGACAGGAGGAGGAAAAGAAGAATAGCACTTATGGACATTGGGTTAGAATGAGGGAACAAGCCACAGTCACCCTGACTCAAGCGTGTAAGAGTGAACTGCCCATCCAGACATGCTGGTTTGGAGTTTAAAAAAAAAAGTGATAATTTGGGCAAACACCTAAATAATCATTATTCCAGGCAAGAATTATAGATAGATGTTGTGAAGATTAACTTTATGTGTCAACGTGACTGTATGACGAGCTTTCCAGATTAAATATTATTTCTGGGTTTATCTGTGAGGGTGTTTCCAGATGAGATCAGCATTTGAATGGGTGGACTCAGTAAAGTAGATGTGGGTGTATATCATTCAATCCATTCAAGGCCTGAACAGAGCAAAAAGGCAGAGGAAGGAGGAATCCACCCCTTTTTCTGCCTGCCTGCCTGCCTGCCTGCCGGCCTGCCTGCCTGCCTGCCTGGGGTGGGACACTGGTGTTCTCTTACATCCTCAGCTCCCCTGCTTCTCAGGCCTTTGGACTCAGACTGGAATCATACCCTCCGGTTTCCTGGGTCTCCAACTTGCAGAAGGCACATCATAGGACTTCTCAACCTCCATAACCATGTGAGCCAATTCCTCATAATGAATATATATAAATACACATTACACACACACACACACACACACATATATATCCTATTGTTTCTGTTTTTCTGCAGGACTCTAATACAATGCTAAAATTAGATAACAAATGAGAAAGGGGATATTTACATAGTCCCAGAATACCTCCCTACAAGAGACTTAGTTACAAAGGGAAAGTAGTAACTTTACAGTGGAGAAGCCTAGCAGACAACACCTCAACCAAGTAAGCAAAGTTAATATGGCCGGTAATCAGTAATAAGAAACTGATATCCTGTGCCTACTGATATGATGTACTGAGAAGGCCACAGGGTCGTTCTATGCTATTCTTGCCAAAAATCCACAACTTTAATTTAATTATGAGGAAACACCTGACAAACCCCAACTGAAGGACACTGTATAAAATAACTGGCCAATCCTCTTCAAAAGTGTCAAGATCAGACAAGACAAAGACCAAGGAAATGTTCCAGATGAAAGAAAATTAAGGCAATACAACTAAACACAACTCTGGTCCTGAACTGGACCAGAAAAAGGACATGAGTAGGACAGTTTGTGAAGTCTGAATAAAGTATGTAGATTAGATAATACTATTATATTTCCTGCTTTTCATGATTATACTGTGGTTGTACAAGATGTTGATATTTGGAGAATCTGGATGAAGGGTATATGGAAATTCTTTGAACAGTTTTTGCAACTTTTTGTGAATCAAATTATTTTAAACTAAAGAGTTTTTTAAATGAAAAAGTTTAAAGTGTGATATAAAGTTATGAGAGGGTTTTCATCCATGAATCTGAAGATGGTTCTGAAAGGAGCACCAAATTATTTTGAGTGTCATGGGTGTCATTTGCTTCTCATGATGAACACATTTTAATGAGATAGTACTCTTTTGCATGTATAAAAAGCCACCCTTGTTACATTACCAGTGTTATTTTGTTAAAGTTCCAAATGTATTTTTTAATTAATTTATTTTTATTGAAGTATAGTTGATGTACAATGTCGTGTTAGTTTCAGGATTACAGCACAGTGATTCAAGTCCTTGTTTGTTATATATTTTACATATAGTAATGTGTATATGTTAATCCCAAACTCTTAATTTATCCCTCCCCCCTTTGGTAATCATGAGTTTGTTTTCTGTCTGTGAGTCTCTTTCTGTTTTGTAAATGAGTTCATTTGTATCTTTTTTGTAGATTCCACACATAAGCAATATTATATGATATTTGTCTTTCTTATTCCATTTAGTATGATAATCTCTAGGCCCATCCATGTTGCTGCAAATCACATTATTTCATTATTTTTTTACGGCTAAGTACTATTCCATTGTATATATGTACCACATCTTATCCATTCATCTGTCGATGGACATTTAGGTTGTTTGCATGTCTGGGCTATTGTAAATAGTGCTGCAATGAACACTGGAGTGCATGTATCTTTTTGAATTATGGTTTTCTCCCGATATATGCCCAAGAGAGGGATTGCAGAATTATATGGTAGCTCTATTTTTAATTTTTTAATGAACCTCCATATTTTTCTCCATAGTGGCTACACTAATTTCCATTCCAACCAACAGCGTAAAAGGGTTTTGTTTTCTCCACACACCCCCTCCAGCATTTATTATCTGTAGACCTTTTGATGATGGTCATTCTGACCAGAGTGAGGTGATAACTCGTTGTGGTTTTGGTTTGCATTTCTCTAATAATTAGTGATGTTGAGCATTTTTTCATGTGTCTTTTGGCCATCTGTATATCTTCTCTGGAGAAATGTCTATTCAGATCTCCCAGAGAGAAATCAAAGCAGCTGAAGCTGAAGTGGAGGGGAAAGCATGACAGACTCCACGGTTGTAAATTACTATGCTGGAAGGTTCACAAAACTCTTAAATTAAAAGAATGTTAAATTGAAAGTGTGTTAGTCAAATATTTTACGTTTTGGGGGAGGAGCGACGCTAATCTATCCTTTCCCCCAAGATCTTTAATGAAAGTGATAGTAATAGTTAACATTTGTTGAGCAATTCCTACTGCCAATCATTGTTCCAAGTTCTGATATGTTAGCTCATTTAATCCTTGGAACAACCCTGTAGATACATTATTCTTCCAGTTTACAGATGAGGGAACTAAGGCATTGAGCATTTAAGCAACTCTCCCACAATCACACAGCTGAGGGATGAAGAGATAGCTCAGCAAGACCAAATTGATCAGGATCTTTTTTTGCATTTCCAGGATGCTTCTGCCTCTCTTAGAAACATTCTCAAAGTTCTCCATGTCCTTTCAAAATCCACATACCCTTTATAACACTGTCTCCATCACCACAGCCTCTTTTGAGATCTTTAAGGATGACTCATTTCAAATAGCAATAGCCAGATCATTTTGTCAACTACACTTACTAGTGTTCACTCTGACCAAAGAACCATACCTGAGGGAATGAAAGGAGAGGATGGGATTTTTTTTAATTTTATATATAATTTATAGATATGTAATGTACCTACCCTTCTACATGCTTACAATCTCTTTATCAAAGAAGTCCTTTTAAAAATTCAGATTTTTCACTATCCTCAGAAAAGAAAGGAAGTTACTCTCTTCTCTGTTCATAAGGATTTAATGGGGTGTGGATTATTATCTTTTATCAGCCATAACTGGATACCAATCCTGCAGTTGCCAATGGTCAGGATACATAGTTGGACAGGTATCAGGTCAAATTTGCTTGTTCAAAATTATTGTAATCATTCTAAGACACTTCTTAAATTAGACACAGTTAATTTGATAAGCCAAAAATAGACTAGCTGTGTCTCCTTGACCGTAGTATTTTCTCTTTATACAGAGATGACATCATTGACCCAACATTAGTAACAATTTTGAACCAGACTTTCAACAGGAATGATGAGATTCTCACTGTACCTACACATCTGTGACCAGTAGCAACAATCTCTTTCTAGAGTTGGCAAACCCATTAATAGCCTCTAAGGAGATCAGACCATTACCCTTGGCCTTGTCAGTTCCCTGCACTTAAGTTCAGAGGCTGACTGGCCAATCTATTACCTTTCAGGACAGGTTCATCTCCTGCATTCCCCTGCAACCTGTCATTTGTCTATGCAAACTCGTTTCAATCAGAAGACTTCAGTCTTGCACTGTGAAGCATGTCTTAGATAGGATGGCTTTTAGCAGATATCAGACAGTACAGAAAACAGAGATTTTAATTCATACTTTGAAAATCCACAAAATTTCCCACATATTTGCAGGGGAAAAAAGAGTTCCAGCACCTCTTATAATCCCAAGTGGTATTAAAGGCCAGGAGAGACAGTATCTGAACCATCAAGCTTAGTTACTGCTCTCTTTATAAATTCAGGACACCCTGAATAAAGCTTGAAGCCATAACCCTTTTTTTACCTGCCACACACCCACAGCCACACCGACCCCCCCCAACACACACACACCTTTTGCACGTCCCATTCCCTCTTCTGACTTACATTAAATTCAGATACAAACTCGAATTCAGTGCTAGCAAAACAGTGGAAATTATAAGCCCATAGAACCCTGATTTTATTATTATTATTATATTATTATATTTTCATTATACTTATTCACATGTCATACATTTTTTAAGCAGGATTAAATACAGCTTATCAATGCTGGGAGTTGTTCTTAACTTCGATGTGAGGGACAATTCGCTATGATTAGGAGGAAAATGAGGCTGCTCAGGGACTTACAGATCAAATCACTTTTTTTCCTCTGTTATCATTCAGTGGACCAGGGCCACAAGTATTCACTCTAAAGGATTTTTAGGGCTAAATCTCCACTGAACGCTGTCTGCCACAGAGAAATTTCCCCAGACACCGCAGACCCACATAGGACACTCCTAAGAGGAGAATGGAGCCAAATCCCCAGCCTAGCATTGATGGTTCAACCTGCCTGCAACATGACAAAGACATACCCTCAACATAACTCCTCCTCCAGAAGATGAGACAAGATTGAAATATGCTTCCCCCAAGCTATTTAACCATACCATGTTTAGAATCTTTCCAACCTGTCTAAAATTCAGAGATGAAGTTACTTATGTTGCTGAAAAATGTCAATACCTACACATTATATCTTTAAAATCTCAACCAAATTGTAAGCATCTCAATCTCTCTGCTTCCTATACATGGTCCCTTCCCATCTCAGAGCCTCCCACATTCAGGAATCAGCTCACAAAAGATACTTACAGCTCAATGCATTAATTTAAAGGTCATGTGAACATCATTTCTTCTTTATCTCCCTAGTTGTTACCTTTTCTTTCTTTCCTTCCCATCCCCCCACCCACCCCCCACCCACCCCCCACCACCACCCAGACCTACTTTTCATGTTCTAAGTTTCTGGCCTTTTCCTTTTGGCCAATGTATCTAATATCACAATTTATAGAGAAGCCAGTAGATGATAGAATCTCAGTAGAATCTTGTGCCCCTATGAATCAAGGTAACCAGCCATTATTACAATGTTATCACAGACATAAACAAAAAATCTTTCAAGCTGGTGTCTGGTTCTTTTCATCCAATCTTCCATAGAGGCCACCAGCTTCTCAGAGGTACTTCAGGAGTTCCACAGAAAACTATTTGCCAAGAAATAATGAAGAAATTAAGGAATCATACCATTTCTTGTTTTTATCTGGAACGTTTATTAAAGTTCCTCCTAAACTTCATCTTGCGAAAAAAAATAAAAGTACTGTGGCTTAAGAAAAAGTTTGAGAACATCCTAACATCCACCTTTCTGATTTTACAGATGAATAAACTGAGGCCCAGAGGAGACAAAGGAACAGGACAAAAATCAGAAAGTTCCTTGGGATCTACATAGGAAGACCACGGTATGAGTAAAACTTCACAAAAACTATAAATGGCCTTGGAGTAGAGGTGAGGTCAAGATTCACAGACTTTTACAACCTTGGGTTGGTAGGTATATAAAGAACTTTTTGGGGCCTTGTCTCCTCCTGTGAATGTACCTCTCCTTGGTAGCCCCCTCAAAGCAGCCTGATCCTGAATTGGCCGCTGTGCAGAACTTTAGTGTTCTTCCCAGAGCTCCAGCTTCCTGTTTAAGGATGTTCAACAAATCCTCATCTGTAGTAGGAAATGACTGAAAATAACCCAGATGTCTCTCCACAGACAATGAAATATTTTACAGCAATAAAAAAGAATGACGAAACACTTTAGGACTGAAAAGGAATTATCTCCAAGTTATAGTCATATTAAAAAAGGAAACTAGGATGATGCTTCATTTGTATATACGTATGAAATATCTCTAGAAAGCCATGAAGAGGGGAAAATGGTGCCTCGTAGAAAGGGGTGTAAGACCTCCCATCATCAACCTCTTCGTACTTTTTTATTTGAATCACCTAAAGTTCCCTGATTGAAAAATAATTTTGTTTTAAATAAAAAAGCTCCAGTTTCCAAATCTGCCTTGGATTTTTGTTTTAGTACCTGTGATTCTTTTAAAATCTATCATTTGTTTTCTCTTTAGTCTCCACTCTTCCCTCAATTTCCCTTCCTTGACAAAAAGAACTATTTGTCCCTTCATTTATTTTATAATAAACTTGCTGTTGGCTTTAAGTTCAATTGCCCAAGTTCACAGTATCCAATAAAGTCAGGCGTAGAAGATAGCTGCTTCCTGAGGTTTTAAAACACTCAGCTTTCACGTCTCTGGCTCCCTCAAATCCTCATCTAAGGCTGCCAGACCCTGCTCTCAGTGCCCCAGCCAAATGCATCATGGTCCCCAGTGGTCATGTCTGAACCATTCTTCCAGGGACAATCACTAGGGCCCACTGCTTCACATCCTCCTAACACCCAGTCAGAATATATCCCAAATCCTTCAAGCTAAAACTTCCTTCTTTAGCTAATCACATCCCAAGAGCAACTGAGATCTTAAATTTACAGATAATCGCTCAGCAAGAATTATTGTAGCCCGCCGGCCGGCCGCGCGCCCCCAGCCATTGGCGCCGGCATGTCGGGCCCCTCGGGAGCCGCCGCAGGCGGGCGGGCCGGCGGGCCCCGAGGGCGCGGACGCGGCGCTGGGCGAGGCGGGGCTGAGCTTTACGACGGCCGACCTGAGCCTGGTGGAGATGACGGAGGTGGAGTACACGCAGCTGCAGCACATCCTCTACTCGCACGTGGAGGCGGCGGCGGCCGAGGGCGAGCTCGAGACGCGCCTCAGCTCGGCCTTCCTGGCGGCGGCGGCAGGGGGCGCGCCGCCCGTGTACCTGGTGCTGTGCCCCCCCGCGCTGGCCGACGGCGGCTTCGCGGGCGCCAGCCCATGCCTGGGCGCCGTCGACGTGCAGGAGCTGCGCAGCATGCTGCTGAGCGAGGCGGGCGCGGCCCCCGCCATCGAGCGGACGCCGGGCGATGATGGCCCGGGCCCCGGCGCACCCCGGCCCCGGGCGCCCGATGGCGCCGGCAAGGAGAACGCGGAGGGCGCATCCGAGGCGCGGGCCAAGCCGGCCGTGCGCGTCCGCCTGGAGGACCGCTTCAACAGCATCCCCGCCGAGCCCCCCCCACCCCGGCCCGGCCTGGCCCGCGCGGCGCGGAGCCCCCGGAGCCCGGCATGGCGCTCAGCAATTTGGTAACTCTTATTCGCCATCCATCCGAATTAATGAATGTGCCTCTTCATCAGCAGCAAAACAAATGTGCAACATTGGTGAAAAACAAAACCGCTGCTGCAACGACCGCTTTACAGTTTACATACCCTCTGTTCACTACCAGTGCTTGCTCTACTAGTGGAAGTTCTAATCTTTCCCAAACACAGAGTTCTAGTAACTCATGTTCTGTACTCGAAGCTGCCAAGCATCAGGATGTTGGATTGCCGAGAGCATTTTCTTTCTGTTATCAGCAAGAAATTGAATCCACTAAACAGACTTTGGGTGGTAGAAACAAAGCTTTGCCGGAGCAGGTTTGGATTAAAGTCGGAGAAGAAGCGCTATGTAAACAAGCAATAAATAAGAGGAATCGGAGTAGGATACGTCAGTTGGACACGCACATACAGCGAAGAGCCCTTGGAGAGATTCAGAACGTGGGCGAAGCCTCCACAGCGGCGCAGGGTGCTTAGCAGTAGGCGGAGCCGTCCCAGGCCACCCTCGGGGAGCAGACGCAGAGCGGGCCCCAGGGAGGCAGGTCCCAGCGCAGGGAGAGGCACAACCGCATGGAGAGAGATAGAAGGCGCAGAATCCGCATCTGTTGTGACGAGTTGAATCTTTTAGTCCCGTTCTGCAACGCCAAGACCGATAAGGCAACGACCCTGCAGTGGACCACGGCCTTCCTGAAGTATATTCAGGGAGAGACATGGAGATTCTCTTAAAAAGGAATTCGAGAGTGTATTTTGCGGTAAAACTGGTAGAAGGCTAAAGCTGACCAGACCAGACTCCTTGGTGACGGAGAGTCTACAGAGTAGCCCGGCTATGGAGATCAAGTGACTGAACGTGAATACGGATTCCTGGGAAGTAAACGGCCGTTCCTTCGTGACCCATGAACATTTCCTAGGACCCTGGAACTCTGCTCTGATAGTCTAATTCTGAAGGGACATGACTTAGCTGATGGGACTCCGGTGGGGACTTTGAAAGCACATTTTGTAAAAATATTTATCTGAAACAAAATACTTACCCATTAATGTCCTCTTAGACCATTTGGGGATGAAGACATCTTGACAATTGCAAGTACTTTTTAAATTATCTGTCTGATTCCATCATGTTTTCTTAACATGATAACTTAAAAAGAATTAACATCCTTTGTAATCTCGTTAGTCTTAAAAGGTACATTGCTTTTTACTTATTTTATTAACATTTTAAATATGCCCCCTTAGCGACTAGAACAAGTTAAATTGTTCTTAACTATAAGTAGTTTGGAAATTTTCTTTCATTTGTTTATCGCTTCCCCTTGTGACGACTTCTAGCTTCATAGAACTGTATTGCAAGATGCAGTCCTGTTTTAAACCTTTTTGCTAGAGATTTTCCAGAGATCGCCTTTAAAGGTGCTTTTGTCCACAACTGAAATACTGTCACAGTGGATTGCTTCAATGCCCTCATTTTCATATTGAGAGTCATTACTTTCTGTGTAATAAACTGTTGTGTTTGGAACTGAAAAAAAAAAAAGAATTATTGTAGCTAAAAGCATACTACTGTCACTAAAATAAGTGGATGATATTCCATACTTCATGTTCCAATAACTTGAGGTAGGGGTACGGCTGGGAATCTCACCCTGCAGTGCCCCCTACTGGTCATATTAGAGGTTGAGGGAATGGAGGGAATGGCAGAGACTTTCTAAATGATGCTGACAGAAAAATTATGTGGTCGGGTTGGGTTTTTTTCCTACATACCTTTCAAACTGGGTATCACTTTGGTACATATACCGCCCTGGCTACAAGCCTACAGAGAATACACATGAATCATATTGGCGATGACCCAGTGCTAACAGAAGAGAGGTACTTCAAACTACTGGGAACGGGGGGACGAAAAGAGAACCCCTTCAGGGAAAGAAATAGGGTGCCTCAAATCTTCTTTAGAGAGCCTCTCTCCTTACCCTCAGCTTAGAGAAGGTGGCTACAACAGGACAGAATCTTGGTTTCATCTGCCAAAAACTCTATGCTGAAATTCTCCTTGGATTTTTTTTTTTTCCCTTCGTGAATTTCCCTTTTTTTTAACTGCACTGGTTTTGCATTTGCTTTAAGTGATTTCCTTGAACCAGACTGGCTTTGTCTAATAACTTGGTTCAGG
Organism: Hippopotamus amphibius kiboko; assembly: GCF_030028045.1. Lineage (NCBI taxonomy): Eukaryota > Metazoa > Chordata > Mammalia > Artiodactyla > Hippopotamidae > Hippopotamus > Hippopotamus amphibius. The sequence continues at coordinate 133,310,908 of NC_080190.1, read as the reverse complement.
ATTAGTTGGGACAGATTGCTTGAGACTTGTATTAAGAATTCTGAGGCAGCTACACAGAGGGAGGCCCTCAGGTCCAAGGGCCTCTAGATATCCAGGGGTAGCAGAAGGACCCTGAAAGAATTCTGTTTACAGCCCCATCTTTGTGAATACTTAACCTTACCCTGGTGAAACAGTGTTCAGATGGGGCCCTTCCCTTCCCATCTCTAAGTGTGGGCCACGCCTTAAAGCTTAGAAAATAAATGCCAAGGCCACCCTGCAGGATTTACAATGGGGTGACCAAAATTTTTCTTCTTCCCAGGGGAGCCCAACACCCACCTCCAGACCATATATTGTAAAAAGCAATGTACAAGTTCACTGAGAGGAAGAAGCTGGGAGGTTGCTGGGATTCTCTTTGAAGAGACTTGTTGGTAACCCTAGAGTTCTCCCCACCATGACCAGAGAGAAGATGGTGCCTCTCCCCAACACTCACCATAGGCCAGATGAAGGATTCTTCAAGAGAAGAACTTGAAGAGTTTGTCATTTGTTCCCTAGTGGTGGCAGGACTGACACCTGACTCGTTCCCCAAATATTAAAGGTAAGAAGCTGGCTGAAGCATCCTACCTGGTGGCAAAGAGGCAAGACGACAAAGGGAACAGCCAGTCTTTCTCAAGTCTGATGGGGCAAAGATGTTCATAGGTTTCTCCCTGGGCAGCTATAAACCCCATGGAAGAGACCAGGGGTTAGCTTTAAGTAGATCCCCTAGAAGGTCAAGGTGATCCAACAGAGGGACGATCTCCAGGATCTGAGGAGAACGTCACAAATGCCTAACTGCTGGAGCCACTACCCACATCAAGGGAGCTGCAGGTGGGAAACTGTTAAGGCCAGACTCCCTGAACCACCCCTCCTGCAAGAGTCCGCATCAGCACTGCAGCACCCAAGCCACTCAGGTGCCCCAATGCCAGTTCCAACTGTTCGGTCAAATAAGACCTTCCAAGCCCCTTCTCCCTCTCTCTCACTCTCACCCAGGACAGCAGAGGGAGTAGGGTGGAAGTAAAAGAACAAGACAGGGAAACAGAGGAGCCAGCCGAGCCCTCCCACTATCCCCATACAAGCTCCCATCCCAAACAGCTCAAGCTGGGGAAAGGAAAAAGTCTGGCTTTAACCAGATTCTGCAATGACTAGGATTGTTCGTTTTGTTATCATTAATAGAGAAGGGGGAGAAACACAGGCTCAGGTCCCAGAGGTTCCATGGCAGTTGGGTAAGGATATGCAAATACACTGCATGTAAGCCTCTGAGTGGAGGTGAAAAGCAAACACGAGAGACCCTGCTGAGTGTCACACTAAACCTTCTATTCTAGAAATAAGACTTGGGAAGAATAACAACTAGTATTGAATAGCACCTTACAAACCACATTCATATACATTATTACCTCATTTAATGCCCATAATCATCCCCATTTCAAAGATGAGAAAACTGAAGTTCAGAGAAATAACTTAGCCTGGGATCAAGCACCCTAGTAAGTGAATTTGAGCCTGGCCTATCTGACTCTGGGGTATTGACTCAGGGTACCATTCGTAAGACTTGGCTTCTAGCTTTTCTGAGAAAATTCTTGAAATTTCAATAGATGTAAAGAATTTGGTACTTGATTTCCTAGCTACTAATTCATAAATGTAATCTACTAGCCAAGCCCACCAGCCAAGACATGCCCTTTTAAGGCTCCCCTAAAAATACTGATTTTCCTGTGCCTTCTTAAATTCCCTAAAACACTCTTCTTGAGACTTGATCATCTTCAACTACTTAAAGACAATTAGAAGTTCCCTTTTACCTCTTCAGGCTCTGGCCTCTAATTCATTTCATCTTTTCTGAAGGCCTACCCACCTGTCTCTGGCTCATTTCATTGCATGGGCATATACAATGTGCTACGTGCTATGTTTATCCACCACCCACAGCAAGCTGTGGCTTTTCCTCAAAGCTGAAAAGGGGCTTGTTCACATTAACAAATCTCAGCATATGCTGTTTCCATAACAAGTCCATTTTACTAATTTAACATTATGATATATTATTTTTAATTATTTAGGTCACATTTTCTCAAACAGCATGGCAGACTTCATTAAGTCAGATTATAAGCCAGATTCCCCTTCTCTTTCATCAAGAGGAAGGAAGGATGGAAGAGGAGGAAGGAAAGGACAAGGAAGAAGGAAAGTGGAAACAGTCCAACGCAGTAACAGAGAAAATAAATAAGGTTAAAAGTCAGGAAGAAGCTTTAATTCTCACCCATTTTCCTGGGGCACCAAGCTCCCAGGATAGAACAGCAGCTTTTCTCCTCACATGTCACACATTCTGAGTCTTCACTTCCGGGCAGCCCCTTGCCTCGTGACAAGAGTCCTTTCCCCATCTATTCCTACATCATGGCAACCACTCCAAACACAGCTATTTCTATCTTCATTACACAAACCTCAAGTTCTCATCAGAGAACTAAAGAATCACGATGTGCTTATGGCTGAGGTACATTTTTGGTCTAAGATAGGGAGCCTAGAAATAGGTTTGGAACTTTAAAAATGCCGGGGGTAGGGGAAGGGCAGCAAGTGAAGGGGCAGCATCCACTGTACTTGCCTCCAACCCTGCCCTCCCACCACCAACCCTAGGAAAACAGGAAGAGTTCCAGCCCTGGCTTTGCCTGGGGCCTCAAAGCAGCTCTGGTACCAGATAAGCCTCAGAAGGGCTAGAGTTTGGGCTGGTAGGTTTGTATGCCACATCAAGGGTCCTGAAATCTGGGCCTAGGCATTTCCCTCCTGTTGGCCCCAAAGAGCAAACCCCAAACTAGCTCACTTTCTAGTTCTCCCACACATCACTTCCCAAGCCTCATCCCTGTCCTGCAAGACCCTGGTTTCTTCAGACCTTCAGCTTCAGGGTTCTGAACCCTGGCCCCTTACTTCACCTATGAGCCCAACCCCCACTCCACAGGGATCAGAAGGTCTTCTTACTTCTCCTGCAGTTCCAGCTCTGCAGTCCTTCCATCTGCAGATTCTTTCACTGCCTGGGGCGAAGGCAACATCCTCCAGACTTTGGTCCCTTGGAACTTCATCCAGATAGCCCCGCCTGTCTTCTCCTAGGATGCACTGATGCAGGTGGTGAGTCCGCATGACAGAGCATTAATGCCCTCTCGTAGTCCCTCCCACTTTCCCACCAAGGAAAGTCCTCAGGACACTCTTTTCCCCAGTTGATCCCAGTTGCTTTCTCTCCTTCTTGCCTCACTTACTAAAAACCTTGCTTCTACCCGTCTTCCACCCTCTCCAGAAGCCACCAAAAGAGGTAAGGAAAGATTCTCGCCTAGAACTTTTGGAGGGAGCGCAATCCTGCTGACACCTTGATTTTAGATGTCTGGCCTCCAGAACTCTGAGAGGATACATTTCTATTGTTTAAGCCGCCAAATCTGGGCAGTCCTAGGAAATTAATAGTATGCGTTTAACTGCCACTTCCTTGTTGTATATATTAATAGGAATCAGGCATTGTGTGAAGGAGACCATCAAAGGAGCACACAGACTTGAAGGACACAAGGTGGGGAGTCAGGTTAAAGAGGAGAGCTGTGAATGACAGGAGTTCTGACTTGACTTGATCCAATGGGCAGCGATAGGCTCTTGATTAAAGCAGGGTTTTTTAAAGGTTCAACTAAAAACAATGGGCAGCATGGATGGGGTGTAAGCAGGCAGCGGAGGTTTCTGAAGTCAGGACAGCATTTAGACATTTAGTTTTAAGAATCCAGACATTAGATGAAGGCTGTGTCAGGGGAAGAACCAATGGCAATTAATATACTAAACAAAGAGAATTTCAACCAGATATCAACTATCAGAAAAAGAAAAAGGTAATGTGTCTGCCCAAACTGAGAATACTGGAAAGAAAAGCTAGCTCAAGTAGCAGTTTAACCAATGTCCATCTGAGCCCTGCACTTTGTTGGCACAGGAACAGATTGCCTGGATTTTCAGTATCAGAGAGAAGAGTCAGGTATCTATCTCAGTGGTCAAAGAAAATCTCTTAGTGAGCTTCTTAGTGATTTTCCATCCTGGCCTTCCACCCCTCTTCACTCCTATCACCTTTCACCTGCAGGTTTCCCTCTGCAACCAGCAATCCCTCTTACTGGGACACTCAATAACTAAGAGATAACCCTAGTCCGGTCATGAAAACAAGCTCTGATCCATGTGGCCAGTGATTGGATGTGCATCTCCTTAACAAGAGCAATGCTGCAGGTATAAAGAAACTCAAACAGTTGGGACTCAAAAAAAATGTCATTTACTCCACCTCTCTGCTGAGGAGATTTTCATGAGAACTTATATTGGGGGGTGGGGAGGCAGGTTGACATGAATGTCATTCAGTTGGAAGATGTTTTAGCCCAATGAAATGAAGAGCTGTAAGAAGAAACAAGCTAGCAGGCAGAGAAGGAGGGAGGGGGGGCAGGCATAAGCATTACCCATGTACATATGTCAAACACATTTACTTGAAACTAAACAATTTTTAACTGTGACTTTGAAAAAAAATTGTTTTAATTTTTGTAACTTTGTTAAAAGTGCATGGTAAAAAAAAAAAAAAAGTGCATGGTAGTCCACTGATGACTATAACCCATTAAAATAGTAATGCAGTAAAAGTTCTAGGGTTGAATCAGACCCAAAATTAAGGTCATTCAAGAAGCTGATTCAGAACTGTATGGAGGAAACCAAGATAGGGGAGGACTAGGAGGACATGGAGTTCCTCTCTCCCCACAAATGCACAAAGAATGCATCTACAGATGGAACAACTCTCACAGAGCACCAGCTGAACACTAGGAGAAGACCTTGGACACCAGAAAGGACAAGAAAGATCCCCGCACAACAGATAGGATGAAAGAAAGAAGGGAAAAAGAAGAGAAGAAGCAGGACAGGATCTGCACCCCGGGGGGAATTGAAGCAGAGAAGAGGGTCCTGCACCTGGGGAAGCCCCTTCACTGACAAGGAAGTCAGTTGTGACAGAAGGGGAGCATCTGAGGCTGTCGGAAGAGGGTGAAATGGTTGGTCTGTGGCAGACAGGACAGAGTGAGACCTACACAGATGGTCTGTGCCACAGCCCTGCACGCCCCAGACTGGGATGTGTGTCTGCTGGTGAACATGGGGACTGAGAATTGGAACATGAGGATTGGAGAGCAGGGGAGGACTGCTGTTGGCTGTGAGTAGACAGCCTGAGGTGATGGAAGGGAGGAAGTCCACAACCCGGAATGCTTGTGGAGGAAACCCAGACTGCCACAGAAGCAAGGTGCTACTGTTGAGTGACGCACAGGGGGTAGCACTGCCATTGCAGCCTCTCTCTCCCCATGCACTTCCCCCTGCCCCACCAGGTGCTAGGAAAAGCCCTCACCAGGTCTGAAAGTGCCCACCAGGGCTGACCTTCTGACACTGGCCACCAGGCACTAGTAAAGGCTCTCACTAGGGCTGGATTTCTCACACCCATGGCCAGCAGCTTTCCTGCACACCTGTCGCTGCCAGGGCGCCTGTGACCCAGGCAATCATGCCACTTCCACACCCTGTCCTCACCAGGGCAGACCTGTGTGCTCCAGGGAAGCCTTGGGAGCAGACTCCTATGGGCGGCCCACATGCAGAGGTGGGGCTAAAACCACAGATGAGCCCCAGGATGACTAAGGAAGAAGAAAAAAAGTCTTTCTATGCAGCTGCACAAACTGCAGATTAAATCCCTGTGATCAGCTTCATAAACCCTGCTCTATGGAATACCTGAATGGATAACAAGTGTTCCCACAACTGAAATCCGTCTAGCTCCAGCATCTGTGGACTTTGGGGACTAGTACATGTGGGAGTTGGGCCAGGTCAGAGTCTGAGCTGCCCCCACAGCGCCCACAGAGACACCAGAGACCCACCTAGAGGTTTTGGAGGTCCTCCTGGGGAGGCAGAGATTGGTTGTGACTTATGGTGGGGGTAAGGACACTGACAGCTGAGATGCCAGGAAAATATAATTATTATTATTCTTTTATGTTTTGTTTTGTTCTGTTGTTGTTTTATTATTTTTTATTTTTATTTATTTTTTAATTTTTATATATTTTTTATTTTTTTATATTTCTATTTCTATGCTATTTTTTTGTTGTTCTGTGTTATTTCCTTGGTTTTTTTCTTTCCTTTGTTCTATATTGTTTTTATCTTTTTTCCTTTGTTCTATTTATCTCTTTTTACCTTTTTTTAATCATTTTTGTGTGTTTATTTTGTTTTGTTTGCTTTTCCCTTCAGTTTGCATTCTGCTTTTGTTTTTTATTTTTTGTTTTTGTTAGTTCTGTTTTTAATTGTTTGATTTCATTTTGGGATTCTTTTGTTTGTCTGGTTGGTCTCTTGTTTTTTTGTTTTCTCTGTTTTTGTTTCTGTTTCTTATTTTGTATGTGTTTGTGCTTCTTTGTTTTTGTTTTTGTTTGATTTTGCTTTTACCATTTGTCTGGGGTTTTGTTTGTTTTCATTTGTTTTCTTCCCACCCGTTTTTTTTCTTTTTTCTTTTCTTTTTTTTTCCCCTCTTTTGCCAAGCCATGCAGTTTGCAAGGTCTTGGTTCCCAGATCGGGAGTTGGGCCTGAGCTATGGGATGGGAGCACCACATCCAGGATGCTGGAAAACCAGAGAATTACCAGCCCCAGGGAATATTATTTGGACAGAGCTCTCCTAGAGGTCTCATCTCAATTCCAAGACCTAGCTCCACCCAACTGCCTGCAGGCTCCAACACTGAACACCCCACACCAAACCCACCCATCAGCAGACAGGCTGCCTAGGGTCATGCTAAGCCCACAGACACCCCAAAACACACCACCTGATGTTGCCCTTGCCCATCAGAGGGAAAAGGTCCAGCTCCATGAAGCAGAACACAGGCACCAGTCCCTCTCACCAGGAAGCCTACACAAGCCACTGGACCAACCTCATTCACTGGGGCAGGCACCAAAAGCAAGAGGAACTACAACCCTGCAGCCTGAAGAAAGGAGACCCCAAATACAGTAAGTTAGACAAAATGAGAAGATGAAGAAATATGTTGGAGATGAAGAAAGTAAAAACTCACAAGACCAAATAAATGAAGAAATAGGCATCTACCTGAAAGAATTCAGTGTAATGATAGTAAAGATATCCAAAATCTCAGAAATAGAATGGAGAAAATACAAGAAATGTTTAACAAGGACCTAGAGGAACTAAAGAAAAAAACAGTAATGAACAACACAATAACTGAAATTAAAAATACACTAGAAGGAATCAACAGAAGAATAACTGAAGCAGAAGAACAGATAAGCTAGATGATAGAATGGTGGGAATAACTGCTGCAGAGCAGAAAAAAGAATGAAAAAGAATTAAGGACAGTCTCAGAGACATCTGGGACAACATTAAACACACCAACATTCGAATTCTAGGGGTCCCAGAAAAAAAAGAGAAAGAAAAAGGGTCTGAGAAAATATTTGGAGATTATAAATGAAAATTACCCTAACATGGGAAAGGAAATAGCAACCCAAGTCCAGGAAGCACAGAGAGTCCCATACAGGATAAATCCATACAGAAACATGCCAAGATACATATTACAAACTATCAAAAATCAAATACAAAGAAAAAATACTAAAAGCAGAAAGGGAAAAGCAACAAATAACATAATAAGAGAACCCCCATAAGTTTATCAGCTGATTTTTCAACAGAAACTCTGCAGGCCAGGAGGGAATGGCAGTATATATTTAAAGTGATGAAAGGGAAAAACCTACAACCAAGATTACTCTATTCAGTAAGGCTCTCATTCAGATTTAATGGAGAAATCAAAAGCTTTACAGACAAGCAAAAGCTTAGAAAATTCAGCACCACCAGGCCAGCTTTGCAACAAATGTTAAAAGAACATCTCTAGGAGGGAAACATAAGGGAAGACAAAGACCCACAAAAACAAACCCAAAACATTAAGAAAATGGTAATAGGAACATGCATATCTATAAATATCTTAAATGTAAATGGATTAAATGTTCCAACCAAGACAGACTGGCTGAATGGATACAAAACAAGACTCATATATATGTTGTCTATAAGAGACCCACTTCAGACCTAGGGACACAAACAAACAGAAAGTGAGAGGATGGAAAAAGATATTCCATGCAAATGGAAATCAAAAGAAAGTTGGAGTTGCAACACATATCAGACAAAATAGACTTTAAAATAAAGACTGTCACAAGAGACAAGGAAAGACCCTACATAATGATCAAAGGACCAATCCAAGAAGAAGATATAACAATTGTAAATATTTATGCATCCAACACTGGAGCACCTCAATACATAAGGCAAATGCTAACAGCCATAAAAGGGGAAATCACAGTATAACACAGTGATAGTGGAAGATTTTAACACTCCACTTATATCAATGGAGAGATCATCCAGACAGAAAATTAATAAGGAAACACAAGCCTTAAATGACATGTTAGACCAGATAGACTTAATTGATATTTATAGGGCATTCCATCTGACAGCAGCAGAATACACTTTCTTCTCAAGTGCACACAGAACATATTCTCCAGGATAGATCACATCTTGGGTCACAAATCAAGCCTCAGTAAATTTAAGAAAACTGAAATTGTATCAAGCGTCTTTTCCAACCACAATGTTATGAGATTAGAAATGAATTACAGGAAAAAAAAACTGTAAAAAAACACTAACACATGGAGGCTAAACAATATGCCACTAAATAATGAAGAGATCACTGAAGAAATCAAAGAGAAAATTAAAAAATACCTATAAAAAATGACAGTGAAAACATAATGATCCAAAACCTATGGGATGCAGCAAAAGCAGTTTTAAGAGGGAAGTTTATGGCAATAAAATCCTACTTCAAGAAACAAGAAAAATCTCAAACAACCTAACCATATACCTAAAGCAATTAGAGAAAGAAGAACAAACAAAACTCAAAATTAGTAGAAAGGAAGAAATCATGAAGATCAGAGCAGAAATAAATGAAATAGAAATAAAAAATGGCAAATATCAATAAAAAGCTGGTTCTTTGAGAAGATAAACAAAATGGATAAACCTTTAGCCAGACTCCTCAACAGAAAAAAAGGAGAGGACTCAAATCAATAAAATTAGAAATGAAAAAGAAGTTACAATGGACACTGCAGAAATACAAAGGATCATAAGGGACTACTACAAGCAACTATATACGCCAATAAAATGGACAACCTGGAAAAAAATGGAGAAATTCTTAGAAAGGCACAACCTTCCAAGACTGAACCAGGAAGAAATAGAAACTACGAACAGACCAATCACAAGTAAAGAAATTGAAACTGTGATTAAAAGTCTTCTAACAAACAAAAGTCCAGGACCAGCTAGCATCACCGGTAAATTCCATCAAACATTTAGAGAAGAGCTAACACCCATCCTTCTCAAACCCTTCCAAAAAATTGCAGGGGGAGGAACACTCCCAAACTCATTCTACAAGGCCATCATCACCCTGATACCAAAACCAGATAAAGATATCACAAAAAAAGAAAATTACAGGCCAATATCACTGAAGAACATAGATGCAAAAATCCCTAACAAAATACTAGCAAACCAAATCCAACAACACTTTAAAAGGATAATACACCATGATCAAGTGGGATTTATCCCAGGGATGCAAGGATTCTTCAGTATACATAAATCAATCAATGTGATACACCATATTAACAAATTAAAGGATAAAAAACATACGATTATCTCAATAGACACAGAAAAAGCTTTTGACAAAATTCAACACCCATTTATGATAAAAACTCTCCAGAAAGTAGGCACAAAGGGAACCTACCTCAACATAATAAAGGCCATATATGACAAACCCACAGCAAACATCATTCTCAATGGTGAAAAACAAAGCATTTCCTCTAAAATCAGTAACAAGACAAGGGTGCCCACTCTCGCCACTATTATTCAACATAGTTTTGGAAGTCCTAGGCACAGCAATCAGAAAAGAAAAAGAAATAAAAGAAATCCAAATTGGCAAAGAAGAAGTAAAACTGTCAGTGACATGATACTATACATAGAAAACCCTAAAGATGCTACCAGAAAACTACTAGAGCTAATCAATGAATTTAGTAAAGTCGCAAGATACAAAATTAATACACAGAAAATCTCTTGCATTCCTATACACCAACAATGAAAGATCAGAAAAAGAAATTAAGAAAACAATCCCATTCACCACTGCAACAAAAAAGAATAAAATACCTAGGAATAAACCTACCTAAGGAGGCAAAAGACCTGTACACAGAAAACTATAAATACTGATGAAAGAAATCAAAGACAACACAAATAGATGAAGAGATATACCATGTTCTTGGATTGGAAGAATCAATATTGTGAAAATGACTATACTACCAAAAGCAATCTACAGATTCAATACAATCCCCATCAAATTACCAATGGCATTTTTCACAAAACTAGAACAAAAAATTTTACAATTTGTATGGAAATATAAAAGACCTCCAATAGCAAAAGTAATCTTGAGAAGGAGAAAGAGGTCTTTTGTGTTTCCATACAAATTTTGCACAGCAAAGGAAACCATAAACAAAACCCTCAGAATGGAAGAAAATATTTGTATACAAAGCAACTGACAAAAGATTAATCTCCAAAATATACAAACAGCTCATGCAGCTCAATATCAAAAAAGTAACAACCCAATCAAAAAATGGGCAGAAGATCTACATAGATATTTCTTCAAAGACATACAGATGAAACAAACACATGAAAAGATGCTCAACATCACTATTAGAGAAATGCAAATCAAAACTACAAGGTATCACCTCACACCGATCAGAATGGCCATCATCACAAAATCTACAAACAGTAAATGCTAGAGAGGGTGTGGAGAAAAGGGAACCTTCTTGCACTGTTGGTAGGAATGTAAATTGATACAACCACTACAGAACAGTATGGAGGTTCCTTAAAAAACTAAAAATAGAACTACCATGTGACCCAGCAATCCCACTACTGGGCATGTACCCTGAGAAAACCATAATCCCAAAAGATACATGTACCACAATGTTCTTTGCAGCACTATTTACAATAGCCAGGACATGGAAGCAACCCAAATGCCCATCAACAGAGGAATGGATAAAGAAGATGTGGTACATATATACAATAGAACATTACTCAGCCAAAAAAAGGAATGAAACTGGGTCATCTGTAGAGATGTGGATGGACCTAGAGACTGTTATACAAAGAGAAGTAAGTTAGAAAGAGAAAAACAAATATCGTATATTAACGCATATATGTGGAACCTGAAAAAATTGGTATAGACAATCTTATTTACAAAGCAGAAATAGAGACATAGATGTAGAGAACAAACATATGAATACTATGGGGGAAACAGAGGGTGGGATGAATTGGGAGATTGGGATTAATATATATACACTATTGATACTATATATGAAATAGATAACTAATTAGAACCTACTGTATAGCACAGGGAACTCTACTCAGTGCTCTGCGGTGACCTAAATGGGAAGGAAATCCAAAAAAGAGGGGATATATTTATACGTATAGCTGATTCACTTTGCTGTACAGTAGAATCTAACACAACATTGTAAAGCAACTATACTCCAATTTTTTTTTTAAAGAACTATAGGAGGTTGTGGGAGGCCCCCTTGCTGAGAGCATTATTAGTAAGAATCAAGATAGAATGAGTTAATTCATTTCAGAAACACTTATTGGATGCCTTCTGTGTGCTAGGCCCTGTTCCAGGTGTTAGATAGACTGTGGTAAATAAGACAGACCAATCTCCCACCTCCTTAGGTGACTTACCTAAGGGTATTTTGAAAATGGGAGCAACATAACTTCCCAATCCAGTCAAAAATAACTAAATGTTATTAGGTCCTTAGAGGTAAATAGGATGTATTCACACAAAAATATTAATGAAATGTAAAGGATATGAAGAAAACTCTAACCTGCTCAATTGCATTGTAGCAACATGAGCTAATAGTGCTTTCAGGAGTAGATTTTTCTTCTTTAAAAAGGAATTCAAGGATCTTTATGGTGATGGAAAAGTTATGTATCTTAATTATGATGGTGTTATAACACACAAATCTACATATGTGAAAAAATCACATAGAACTATTCACACACACACACACACACACACACAAGTGCATGTAAAACTGGTAAAATCTGAAAAAGTTCTAATGGATTGTACCAATGTCAGTTTCCTGGTTTGATACTATACTCTAGTTAGATAAGAGTACCACTAGGGGAAATTGGGTAAAGGACCTCTCTGTACTATTTTTACAGCTTCCTATGAATCTGTAATTATTTCAAAAGTGCCGAGACCAGCTCGGCGACTCGAGGTGAGTGACGGGTGCCGCAAGCTTGAAGAAGACACAGACACAGACTGAAGAGAAAGATGGGACCGGGGGACTCAAGACCTCTAGGATCAAGAGCCCCGCTGACTCATCCCAGGCTGCTTTTATTGAGTTCGTGGGCTAACATTCTCAGGTTACACTCATAAACAATCAAAGGCCTCACATGACTGAGGCAATTATCTTTGTTTACTTCCTGGGTCCCAGTTGAGCAGGTGTGGATTTGAGCTGGGGGTGGAGAGCAAAACAGCCCTGGGGGCAGGAGACCTCTCTCAGATATTAGGGGTCTGTGCCCCACCCGTGTTGGCCCCTCTGCGACTGTGCCTGTCTTAGGTTGTTCCTCCCTTGTGGAATCTTACCCGTCTCTGGCTAACCAGTCATCCTCCAGGGCCAAACACGGTGATATAAGGAAGGTTCTATGCACCACCCCTGTTGGCCCCTCTGCAGCTGTGCCTGTCTTAGGTTGTTCCTCCTCTGAGGAATCTTACCCGTCTTTGGCTAACCAGCCATCCTTCAGGACCAAACAGGGTGATATTAGTCTCCACGCCCCGCACCCTCAGCTCCTCCACTGCTCAAGCAGGACATTCTGAATCCCATCGCTCGGCCCACATACTTCAGCATTTTCAAGGTTTCAAAAAGGTTCCCGAATGTCTTCCCACACAAAAGAAAGTTTTTTTTTTAAGTAATTTGAGAGTAAAGAATGTTATCGTGACTCTGATCCACCCAAGATGGAAGGCGGTCTGATTCTGGTCACTGTCTAAGCGCTGTTCCAAGCACATCCCTAGAAGGAGGAAGAGTGATCCATGAAGATTCCTAGAGTCCTAGAAATCAAGTCTCCTCTTTGGCTACTCTTTTAACTCTTCCCAGGATGCCCACACCAGAGGCACACATAATAAGCCATGGCAAACACTGGACTCTGGCTCAGGAAATTCTTCCAGAATGCCTCCCCATAGCCTGCTTGGAGACTTCTCACACATCACACATGGTTCTCGGTTCTCTTGGCATCTCACCTTGGCTCCTTCTTTGCTTATTTCCCAGGGTGGAGCTGGTAACCATGACCCAGACTCTTGGCACTGACCTAAGACTTCATGGAGCAAGATTTAGGCATCACCTCTCAGCTCCACTGATGTGTCTCCAAAAAATGGCCAAGGCCGTGTAACCTGGAGCCCAGAGGGACCAACAATGCTCCCTGGTTTTCTACCCATGCAGCTTCTGAGATGTCCCTTGCCCCCAAGGCCCTATAGAATTGGTCATTGGTCTGCTTCGTGATAAAGAAAGGACACAAACCCTTTAAGGGCAAAACCAAGTGATTCATGGCAGAGAAGCAATCTGGGAGTTCAGACAAATCTGTTACTCTGCTGACCTGATTCACACATGGAATAAGAAGAGTTGCAAAGACAGTCCATGTACTGTTACCTGAAAATACCCCCAGTAGCAGGGTTTTAAGAGTAAGCACTGCTTGACAAAGAACCACAGAAAATTAATACTTATGTTTGCAAATGGTTAGGGGGAATGAAACTGTTACAGGCTCTACCTATATGATAACAGACCCACTATTAAAGAAAGTTGACTGAAGGAACCAGTAAATTAATCAATCGTTCAATTAACTTGTCAATGTAGTAAAAGATTCAGTTAACTTTGTGCTCAATTCAGTCAAAGTGTTTAAACATGTTTTGCTATAATCCCAGCCTTTATCTGTAGCTCACTTGCCAAAAAAATTAAAATGGAAGTTTACCCAGGGAAAGCTACAAGAGTTAGAAAGTGATTACCTCATTTCATAAAATTACCAATACAGGCTAAAAATTAGGTGTAGAAAGAGCCTAGAATGCCAAGTAACAGCATGTGCCTGTATTACTATAATTAGTATTACCCCAAAATGTGATTTCGGCTCAGCTGCATAAACAAAAGACATACCTTAAAGGCCAGCCACAGCATAATTAATAAACACCGAAGTGATAGCTAAATCAGAGCAGGTAATACAGGCAGTTAGGTAGGAAAGGACAACTGGATGGCACTGGTTCCTGCTGATTCCCTCAAGGCACCGGGGAAGTGACACAGCTGTTTCCCTGGAGAGACACAGACGTGGCTGAAATCCTCTTTTGTCTTCCCTGCTGAGAGTCACTGTGCCCATCAGAGGAGCTCCAAATGCAAAAATCCTATGTCCACTCTATGCATAGATCTAGGATCACAGAAGCTGGCAAAATAAAACCAGAGATTTAAAAAGAGAATACAGTTCCAAGGACCAATGTCTCCTAACTGGCTATTCATAGAAGTGGTCCTAGGGTGGGGGGGTTGTAGAATGGAGTCAGAACATGGAAATGCCAAATAATAAAAGCCAATATATTCTGGGTGCTTACAATGTGCCAGGCACTCCTCTTAAGCACTCCCATGCATTAATTCATTTCATTCTCAGGAGTGTTATCAGCTCCATTTTACAGATAAGGAAACTGAGGCACAGAAAGATTAAGTAACTTTCCCAAGACCCCCAGTGAACAGGTAGCAGAGCTGTAATATTTTATCCAGGCAGTATGGCATCAGTTTATTTACTCGAATACTATATGATGGGGCCAGACAAAGAACCCCTTAAATAATGCACTATGGGGGCAAATGAGAGACAAAGGAAACAATCAAGTCCCCTTTGGCTTAGAAGTGCCTCCAACAATGGTTGTCAGCGCACATAAGGCCAGTACTTGCAAAGAGGTGGTCATTTGGAGCTGTGGAGCAAACCCAATGACATCTTTAAAGGACTGGAAAAGGGGGAAAAAGGGAAGAAATTGGTACTGTGAAAAAATACTCAGCAGGCAGCACTCTCCCTCTCATGAGCGTTGGCGCAGCCTCTACAGGCCAGCCACATGCACAGGTTCCACGCTGTGAGGCACGGCAAACACTGTGAAGCAGCTTCCTGGCAGCTTACCTTTGCAAGAAAGGTCAGACTTACAAACCAACAATAATGAAGTGCAACCCCCCACCTGCAGCCCCGCCAGGCCCTGTGAACTGTCTGCAGACCCTAGCACCTGTGGGGCCCTCACCCCAGGGCAAGGCGGGCAAGGCCCCCTCTCCTGTTTCAGAGAGATGTGGAAAAAGGTAAAAGATGATAAAGTCCGTCGGTGCACAGAAAAGATCTCATTACAAAGAAATGCTATATCCA
Source organism: Hippopotamus amphibius kiboko (assembly GCF_030028045.1). Classification (NCBI taxonomy): domain Eukaryota; kingdom Metazoa; phylum Chordata; class Mammalia; order Artiodactyla; family Hippopotamidae; genus Hippopotamus; species Hippopotamus amphibius. The sequence goes on along the minus strand of NC_080190.1, from coordinate 133,295,436 downwards.
CCTGAAAGGTGTAAAAATATTAATTAGCAGAAACGTCAGCTAGAGTTGGAGGACCAGAAGGGGGAGCTCCCATGCCCTGTAATGATAGCAGAGCCCAACAGGAGGAAGACTTCGTCTTTCCTGGCAAGAACTCAGCCAATGAAAAGCCATGGACTCTTCATTTTGTCTAGCCCTCCCAGCTTCCTCTTCCCCTCTACAAAAGTGTTCTCCTTCCCTCACCATGTGGGACCTGCACGTGGCTCACCATGGTTGCAGACCCTGAATTGCTATTCTCCACTGATACTGAATAAACCCATCTTTGCTGAAGAAACAGCTGGCCATCTATTTATTTCAGGTCAACAAAGGTAAAAGTAATTATTATCAGTGAGAAGTGAAATAATTAGTCTGAGAGCAGAGAACCAAGAAAAGAGTACATCTCTCATGGAATAGTTAAATCTGGGCACAGATCAGAAAAAGAACTAGAATGGAGATAAGTGGAGTTATTCAGAGAAAGAAAAGAAACCTATTTTTAAAAAATCAAAGGCCCTATGCCCAGCTGCAGTTAAAAACAGCTGAAATCTGAGAGCATGTCTGCAGAGGAAATCAACTGGAAAACCAGAGAGGTGTCCTCTGTCTACTCAGAGTTCTTATTGGACCCCACTAAGGAAGATGGAGGCCTTTTTTGTCCTTCATCCCACGAAGCATGGTGTCCTGAGCAGGCAGGGAAGGGCAGCATCACCCAAGCCACGTGGGGCTTTCAAGGGAAGAAGAAGGACAGTAAAGGCAGAGCAGCTCTCTCTCACTGTGTTAAACTCCCACAAAACCTTTGAAATGATGCAACACACAGAACACACCAAGGAGAAAGGCCCCACTGGTGCAAGACTGGAGAGTATTTTCTCCTTTTACTTGTAATGATTCAAACACTAAGGGATGCCAGACAAAAATGAGGAAGCGGCGGGGGGGAGGGAGGATCCTGATGGAGTTCATGTCTGCAACATATGGAATAAGTTATTGAAGAAAGTGGCTCTAACAGAATTTGTAAAAGTTAAGGAGGGGCAGTTATGCTTCTTTTGGAGACAGAAGATTGAGGGCGTGGTGAAAAAATAGCAAAACGGGATTAAGATAAACCAAAAACAGAGGAGAAATATTGGGCCAGATGAACTTTCACCTTCCCTAAAATGATTTATGTACTTATGAATAACTAGACTGGACTTGATTTCTGGGGGTGAAAGTTGATGGTGAACCTGCACGAATTCAGTATTTCTGCAGGGATTCTGGGCAGAGCTACAGTTCTACAGGCAGAGCTAACATCAAACATTTGTGGTAAAGAGGTTTAGTATTTAAGTGGGACAAAACACTACTAAGTCTTAGACTTGAGCACCTCAGTCTGAGGAGAAGAAAAGATGGAAGGGAGGGAGGGAGAGAGAGGGGAGGGAGAGGTAGAAAGAGAAGAGAATCTGATTGCACAGAAATCAGAGGTCACCAGATCTAAACGATTTCATAATTGCTTGGGCTAGAGAGGGTTGGGCAGAATAAAAAGTGTAAGCACACGGCTGAGCTAAATGTCAGAATATCTAAGTGACAACGATCACAGGGGAAAGCAGGAGCCAGGATCCCAAGGAGATGAGATGTAAGGTTGAGAAATTTTACTGGGAGTCAGGTAGTGGATGGGGAGATTGGGAAAATGAAGACTTGCCAAGCTAAGGCTCAAACAGTCAGTTGATGGTTGACCCTGACAGCTTTACTAAGGTTGGAATCCATGTGAGGGTCATGAAATCAATGTAGTCCTTTTTCTCCAGAATTTTAAAAAATAAAATAAGATAGATGGAGATAGATAAGATATAGGCTACAATAGATTATACTGAAAGAGCGCATCACGTTCTAAACTAAGGATAAATATTGTTCCATGAAACAGGGGTGTGTGTGTGTGTGTGTGTGTGTGTGTGTGTGTGTGTACATTGAGTTGTTATATAAAATACACATCTTACCATGTGTATTTACCAAAAAAGTTTGAAACCACTGATAAGCAGAGGCTCCAGGAGAAATAGGAGAAGGAGCAAAGAGTTGCAAAATTCATGAAAATTAGAGTTCTTAGCAAATGCTTAGCAACAGTTCTAATGCCTTCCTTTAAGAATAGAAGCCCAAAGAAACAAAATAGTGTGCCCAAGGTTCTAGGCTTCAGGACAGTGCAGAAACGGTATCTTTATTACTATAATGTAAGTGCCTGACATTAAGCTTTTGATTGCCGGGGCATCCATTTCAAAGACGTTCAACTTTAATAAATACATTGCCAGCTGTCTGACATGGCTACTAGCAAAAACTCAGATAAGAAGGCTACTAGCAAAAAATGAGATAAGGAGTTAGGCTGCCTTCGCCCATGAAGGTCCCTCTTTCAGAAAGCCCTGGGTAACCTAGATAACTGACCACTAGAGTGACTCCACTTCTCCCTTCCTGTGCCCTAATTCCCCCTTGTATGCTTTAAATTAGCCAATAGTTAACCTACAAAACCCTAGATATCCCACCCTTGGCCCCTAACAAAGGCAGAGGCCTAGGTTCATTCTCTCTCTCTCTCTCTCTCTCTCTCTCTCCCTATCTCTCTATCTCTCCCCTCCACTTGGTTGTGTAGCCTTCGGGCATGCCGTGTACCCTCCAGAACTCATGAGTAATAAATCTTGTTCAGCAAAGTTCCCTGAAGGCTTGGTTGAAGTGCATCCTGCAATTATAATAAGAACCACAAGGGCTGGTCCAGCCACAACATGGGCCCAGGTTGGGGTCATGTCTGTGGGGGTTTCCCTACAAGTAATGCTGGCCAGGCCTGCTGAGTGCCTCAGGCATTCCCAGCGGAGAGCATCACTATCAATAGGCTGGGACCCCACAACAAGGCCCGTGAGTACTTTTTTCTAAATTGTAAGGGAAAGAGGGTAGGAGAGGAGGAGGAGGTGCTGCAGACAAACCTCTGCTTTGACTATTGTCTTGAGTTGGTTCTACTGCTAATGTGGACCACAGATTTATAATTAAATGTGTCCATTCTACCACCACTTAACCTTGCGATCTTGGGCAGTCATTCAACTTCCATAACCCTCAGGTTTTTCCTCTGTAAAGAAGCACCAAATACTGGCAGTAAATCCTGTTGAGTGCTACCAGCATCCATTTCCCTCTGCTTATCTCCTAACAGAGATCTGACTTCGTTCATTCATCTACCCCCTCCAAAGGACCCAGGGGAAACTGACTCCCTGCCCAGCTTCAGGAAGGGATCCTGACCGGTCTATGCCAATCACAGTAACCCCACCCTTCCCAGCCAGTAATTGGCCCAGGAACCCAAACCAGTCACTACAGGTCACCACCCCACCCCGTTGCCCTGCCACCCCCAACCACAGCATGGACACATAACCTAACTTGACTCATCAGGAGAAGAGACAGACTTCTCTCCCAGACTTGGGTGAGAGATTTTTCTCCCTTTGAGCTAGACATGAATAATGAGATGGGTAGCCCCAGTTGCTACGCAGTTCTTACTACCATAAGGGAAAGTGGTCTTGGCTTGAGCTGATGCCCTAGCTGGCAGTGTGGAAAGAGAGAGAGCAGTACCTGAGTCCACACCAACCTACTGGATGAACAACCCCAAGAGCACGATACCTCTGGATTTGGAGTTATGACAATGGTAGCTTTTCTTATTGTTTGATGGAGTTTGAGTCAGGTTTTTGGTTGCTTGCTACTGACTAAATCACAATGCAACGAGGCCAAAATAAAGATTAATCTATGTAAAAACATTTTATAAACTGCAGAAAACATACAAATGACAGCTTTTTCCAAAATTGTAAGGTTTCAACTAACCTAAACAGACGGGGTTTTTAGGAAAAATCCTTAACTATTATAAGCTTCACATTCTTTCTTTGGGGACCAATTGCCCTCTCCTGACCTCTGAGTAGGGACTGTATTCTGTACAACACCTATTGCATTATCAACAGTTAATAAATGCAAAATAATATTGTGTTAACTACAAATTGCCACCAGATGTTCTTAAGGCTTTGGAAACTTCAAGTGAAACTGATTGCACAAAATAGTAGTTTAATTATTACATCATCCATCTCAGTAATGGTGAGTGTCTGTCTGTCTTAGGGCTGAAAGCTCAAGTTAAACCACTGCTGCAGTGTTGAAGATCAAATGTTCAATATGCGGTCCCTAAAGGCAGATTCTGGGAAAAGCCAACAATCAGCTTCTCTATATATCATTATCTTGAATTATTTTGTTCAAAGACAAAGCTCAGCATCCAAAACAAGATGTCAAACAAGAAGTCAAAAAAAGAAGTTTCTGGCTGAAATGAAGTTTAAGAAGATAAGTACTCCCAGCAGTGCAGACAAGCAACCAGAAGCATTATCCATAAGTGGTTAATAAATAAGAAGATAGGATGACAAGGCTGTTTAGAAGAGCTAGAAGGAATTGGCTCCTCTGCTGAAGGGCACCAGGAAAGAATTCCTTCATCCTCAGAAAATGTTCCTCCCATGCAGTGGGTCTCAACCCTATCTGTAGATTGGAATCACCTGGGTAGGGTTTTGTTGTTTTGGCTTTTTTTCCCCAGCTGTCCCAGAACCCCCGCTACAATCAATTAGATCAGAATTCCTGGGGGAGGGACTGAAATTATAGATTCTGAACCGTCATTAGTAACGTCACTTAGGAATTTGTTAGAAAGGCAGAATCTCAAGCCCCACTCAAACCGCCATTCAAGGCCTACTGAATCAGGATTTGCATGTTAACAAGATCTCCAGGGGATTCTTGTGCCCATTAAAGTTTGAGAAACGTGAGCTTAGATGACAAAAGAAAAGCTTACTTTTCCCTCACAGAGCAGTTTCAGGACTAACAGTCCCGGGTAGCAGGGAAGACTACTCCACACAGTCATTTGGGAAGCGGGTTCCTTCCTTTTCGTTGCTCCGTCGTCCCCTAGGACATTGCTAACGTCCTCCTAGTCAAAGCTGGACTAGCCGGGGTTCCAACCAGCAGCAGAGAAAGAGAGCACTGGAGGAAAACCTATCGTCCTGAGGCCTAAGACCGGAAGTGCTACACAATGTTTCTTTTCTGAATTTAGTCACAGGACCACATCTAACTCAGAGGATATTGGGATAACTAGTGTAGTCATGTCTAGGAAGGAGAGGACAAATTTTGGTGAACAAAGATCAGTCTCCATGCCAGACATACAGTTAGTGCCCAATAAATTTTAGCTATTGTTAGCGTATTATTACTAACCAGGATGTATCCTTCACAAGCTCAGAATACAAATACTGTTTCATTTATTCTATTCTTCTAGTTAAATTGCTTAAGGCCTGAATACCTTACCAGCTTGAAATCTGGAATTCCTTCCTCTAGGCCTTTTCCATTCTTTCATCCCTATAGAGTACAACATCCTAGGGCCTCTCTCAGTTCTAAAGAGTCAATCATACTTCCAAATGCCAGGTGAGAGAAATAACTGGAAAGTTCTTCTAGGTCACAGTACCACTGCTTGGTGGCTACCTCATGGTCATACCAGACACTAGTCCCACCCAGTCCAGTGGCTGATTATTCCTGCTATGGTGAAGGCTTTGCTTCACTCAGGCCACAGTCAAGCCTCCACCCATCCTTTCAAGTCAAATGCATCTACTCAGTCATCATCTCTAAGCATGAAACAATCCAACCGGCTGGATGTAGAAAGGTCCTGCCTCACCCAAGTGCTGTAGAGTCACCCCTTCTCACAGTCCCACGGCCTCATGAAAGCCTGATGCAGACCCTGAATCCAAGCTAGACATGCCCATGGTGAATTGCATTCTAGGACCCTTGGTGTTCTTTCTTTCCAATAAATTTCAGCCAGTACATCAATGTCTAATGACATTAACCCTCAAAAGAGAAGGACTAAGGACTTTATCCCTTTCCTTCCAGTGGGTGCCTTGGCTACTTGGAAAAATACCAACTGCTAGTCAAGACCCATTCTGTATACCAAGGGCTATGGTGAAGGGGCTACTTTTGTCAGACCATAAACAAAAATCCCTTGATAATATTACCCCAGGAATAAGACATATCTACTGGCCTTATATTTTTACAACTAAGAGATGCACTCTAGTGATTTTTCCTATTATAATAAAAAATTGCTCCAAGGCTGTTGCTGGATGTTAAAGAGGCTGGCACCATTTTAAACATCTCATCTCAGCAGTCTTCAATACACCTAACATCTCTTCAAGGCAAATAGCATCATCATTATCTCTGTTTATCATATTAGAAATGCAGAGTTTAAGAAATGCCCTAGTCTCAATGACCACAGAGCCAGGATCCAAAACCTGGTCTTTCTAGCTAATAATAATAATAATAATATTAGGGACTTCTCTGGTGGCACAGTGGTTAAGAATCCGCCTGCTGATGCAGGGCACACAGGTTCAAGCCCTGGCCCTGGAAGATCCCACATGCCATGGAGCAACTAAGCCCGTGTGCCACGACTGCTCAGCCTGTGCTCTAGAGCCCATGAGCCACAATTACTGAGCCCACATGCCACAACTACTGAAGCCCATGCGCCTAGAGCCCATGCTCAGCAACAAGAGAAGCCACTGCAATGAGAACACCACGCATTGCAACAAAGAGTAGCCCCCACTTGCCGCAACTAGAGAAAGCCCACGTGCAGCAACAAAGACCCAACTCAGCTAAAAATAAGTAACTAAATAACTAACCTTCATTAAACACTTTTTATTCATTGTGTGCTATAAAAAATTAATAAACAGAAACCTCAATTAAATAAAATTGAAAGACCAGAAGGGACTGTTCCCACACCCAGCGACAATAGCAGAACCCAACAAGAATAAGAACAATTCTTCTTTCCTGGCAAGGACTCAGACAATGAAAAGCCATGGACTCTTCATTTTCTCTAGCCCTCCCAACTTCCTTTTCCCCTCTATAAAAGTGTTCTCCTTCCCTTGCCATGCAGGGACCTGCATGTGGCTTACCATGGTTGCAGTCCCCAGATTGCAATTCTGTGCTGATCCTGAATAAACCAATCTTTGCTGGAGAAACATCTGGCAGTCTATTTCAGGTCAATATTTTAGTGGTCCATATGGGACCAAAGAAGACCCCTGACAGCTCTGGGTCAAACGAGCAAAAAGGTGCAATACCCACAATTGAGCCCACTGTTGCTCACTACTTTTCTTGCCAACCCTGCTGTCTGAAAGTACATCTTTATCCTCAATCCAAATTCACTCCCTCTTTGCATTTGAGGATTTCCAGGTTTTACTTGGGATCTATTTTAAGGTTTCATCTTTCTGGTTAAGGTCTTCTTTTGTATATAAGTACCCATTTAACACTTTGGTCTGATCTTTAGGTCAAACTATCTCAACCAAAGCTGACTGAAAATGCCTTTGGCTCATCCTTCAGAGGAGGCTGCTTCAAATGAAACTGTGGCCGCTAAGCCTTTGGCCTATTCCTCAGGGAGGGGCTATCTTCTGGAAACTGGCTGGAAAAGCCTTGAGCCTGGCTACTCCTCCAGGACCAAGCTGTTTCCTTTGAATTGGTTGGTATTCAGGCTTGCAAGCTGTTTGAATTGAACTGTAAGCTGTTTGAACTGTTTGAAAACTATTCTTTTACTTTAGAGAAAAACCCCTGAGATATGGGACCCCAGTTACCTAAATATTTTGAGGGTGCCCTCTCACACACAATGACTCCAGCCAATTTTATGTGCTTCCTCATGCACTTTTCTAATGAAAAGAGCCGACTTGACCAAAGGCAATCTAGAGTATCAGTGGCCATCATGGGGAACTTCCTGAAATCCTCAAACTTAATTTCCTTAAAACCAAATTGAACTACAATAGCTCGAAAGTGTCCAGAATTGAGTGGAATGCTTATTTCAATTGGTATTTTGAGGTTTCCCAGTGTTATCAGGAATCTAAAATTGCCTCTCTACAAAATAAAATTTTAAGATTAACTGAGGCAAACAATCAATTTAAGAAAAATAAAGTGGTTCCTGAAGGCTCAGGCTCTTCCTCCTCAGCTTCTTTGTCTCAGGCCCTGCCCCCAGAGCCACCTTGCCTCTCTTCCTCTGCTTCTCACCTCAACTGTGCCTCCAGTGCCATCTCCTCCTTCCTTTCTACACTGCCGAAAAACACCTCCTTTTTAACTTCAATTCTGCCACACTAATTTTCTCACCAAACTCCCTTTTTCTCTGAAATTCTCCCCACTCTCTCTTCCTCTGAACTTTTCAGAACCTATCCCTTTAAAATTAAGCCTCCTGAGGATCAGGAGGGTAAGCGCTTAATTTCTTATACTCCCTGGGCTAAAGCTGAACTTCAAGCCATAATCAAAGACTTTCCCAAAGTAACCAAAGATCTTCACAGATTCACTGAGAAATGCAACATAGTCATTCAAATTTACCAACCTGGTTTCTCTGACTTACATCACCTAATTCGTATGCTTGTTGGTAAAGGCCAGTGGATGGAAACTGCTAATTGAGAAAATCCTGAAAGGTCACTAGAATTACAACTGAGAGACCAGCCCACTTATTATCTGGTCAGGCTTGCACAATTGCTAGGTGACTTCATCGAGTAATTCCTAGGGCTTTTCCAAAGCCTGTTGATTGGAATAAAATTCAGGCTTGTACACAAAAACCTGATGAATATGTTCATGATTAATTACTACACTCAACTTCAGATTATTTTTAAGGAAAATCCTGGTCTTCCTTCAGCTGTGGAGTCCACATGACCAGCTTTTGCTCTACTTTTACCAATGGATGGAACTGAGGCCTTCCTTTCTAGTAGAAAGAATCAGGATGGAACCGGAAACCACCTCCACTCCAGATTTAGTTAATCTGGCAGATCAGCTCTCTTGCATTCTAGATCAGTGACCTCAGAGGAAGACCACCAAAATTCTTAATCTTCACCTCTAGCAAATGAAGACTCCTAAATAAAACTAAACCCTCCTAGTTTCTGCTATTGGATCTAGGGTATTGGAAAAGAGATCTTTACAAATTTAAGCACTTTAGGCACTTTCAGCCCTCTAACCAGTCTTTCCAACATCCTCCCAATTCTCAATGATGGACCTCCAAGGAACTGCAGGTGTTCTTCCCAATTCACCCTCTTAATCAGCTTAGAGAAACATTTCTCCAGATTGGGGATGAATCCGTTCCAGTCCTAACTGACAGTGGAGCCACACTCTCAGTGCTCAACCCCACTACTATAAAACAGCACTTGCCTCAGAGTACTAAAATAATTCAAATAGTGGGGATCTCCAACAAACCTCAAGAGGTTCCTGTCTCTGAATCTATTTCCTTTTGTCTAGGCCTTTTGAGGGATACACACACTTTTATCCTTAGTCCTCTGCCCCTATCCATTTATTAGACTGAGACTTCTTAGAGAAGCATCAAGCTGGAATTTCTTTCTCCCAAAGGGGGAAAAAATTCCAAAATTTTACAGCAGTCATCAAAGTAACCAACCAGGTGAATTAAATGACCCTTTGACATCTTTTATTTCTTCAATCTCTGATGATACTAAAGCTGATTCCAGAAACACTGATAATCCGACCCTATTGAATCAGTTATCAGTTTCCATATGGGCAAAATCTCCAACTGATGTTGGCAAAATTCACAATGTACCTCCCATCAAGATTCAAACAGACCACTCAAAATCTCTCCCCAGAATTAATCAGTACTCTGTAAGTGAAAAAGACCTTCAAGGTATCAAACCCATACTAGAAGACTACAAGGCTCAAGATCTCATTTTACTGGTAAGAAAACGTAAGGGCGAAGGATGGAGGTTTATCCAGGACCTCAATAAACAACATTGCTATGCCTCGACACCCTGTTGTTCCTAACCCTCATACACTACTAACATCCATTCACACCAGAGGCAAATTCTTTACTGTAACTGATTTACGCAGTGCATTCTTTAGTATTCCAGTGATGAAGCTAGCCAATTTTTAAAATTTTATATTTATTTATTTATTTTGCCTTCATTTGGGACGGAAAACAATTCACCTGGACAGTAATGCCTCAGGGTTTTACTGAGTCATTTCTTGCAAATCCTGAAGGCTGATCTGGATGATACAAAGTTCCCTACAGGTTCTACTTTGTTGCAATATGTAGATGATTTGTTTCAAGCCTCCTCATTGGAAGACAGTATCCACTTGATAAAGCTTCTCACCTTAAAGGGGTATAAGGTCGCCAAGGGAAAACTGCTGTTTGCCCAAACCCAGGTTCAATTTAGAGCATCTGATATCAGAACAAGGGCTACACCTAGATCCAGATAGACTTCATGGTGTCCTAAGTTTCCCAAAACCCAAAACTAAGTGCCAACTTGTAAAGCTTGGAGGTTTTATGGGCTAGTTCATTATTACTGAAATTAGATTTCAAATTTCTCTCTTATGGCCTAACCTCTATATGTTTTACTCAGAAATAACAACCATGACCCAGTTTTATGGGAAGAACCAGAGACACAGCCTTCAGTGCCTAAAAGGAGTATTTGATGAACCTTACCTGCCCCTGGCATTCCAATTATCAAATTCCTTTTTTCCTTTTTACATATGAAAAGGAAGGAAATGGTCTTTGGGTACTCACCTAAGAATACAGGGACCAGCAACTTGACCAGCAACTGGGCCCTGTGACATGGGGATACACGTTGCCTTAGAGCCATTACTGCCACTGCCCTTTTGGTGAAGGCCACTGAGAAAATGTGGGATCCCTTTAATCATTTTCATGCCTCATGTAGTAGAAGTCTTCCTGAATTCTCTTCATATTCAGTATTTCTCAGCCAGTTGCCTCACCTCCTACAAAGTCCTTTTGTAAACTGCTCCTCACGTAACTCTTTTATGTTGTAACAACCTTAACCCAGCTACTCTTCTCCCCTCTGTCATGGACAAAGCCCCTCACCACTGCTTAACACTGACAGGCCATTTCCTGATTCCTCATGATAATCCGCAGGAAAATCTTTTGGGTAATGCTGACTTCTAACGGTTCACTGATGTCCCTTACTTACAAGATGAAATAGCAAATATTGTGCTGGGTGTGCTATTACAACTCCTTTTTGATGTCATTGAGTCAGCATCTTTACCTGTGGCTACTCCAGCCCAACAGGTTGCATTATCTGCTCTTACACAAGCTTGTACTTTAACCAAGAACAAAACTGTCAATATTTATATCAATAGTAAATACACTTTTGGAGTAGCTCATGATTTTGGAATGCTGTGGAAGCAATATAACTTTCTTACTTCCAGTGGAAATAAATTTAAAATGGCTCCTACATTCAGAAATTATTGAACGCAATACCTTTACCTGCCGCTTTAGCTATTATTAAGATTCCAAGGCGTTCTAAACTTGACTCTCTAGAAGCTAAGGGAAATCTCCTTGCTGATAACATTTCCTCAATGAATGCTGCTTTTAAAGGGACCAACCAAACAGCCAAACCTCTGTCATGGTCCAAGGGGATAGTTCCCCAAATAATAATTTAGAAAAACGGGCTTAGAGAAGCCCAACAATCAGTCTCAAGGAAAAAAAAAAACAAAAACAAAAACAAGATTGGAAATTCAACAATTGTTGGTTTGACAAAAAGGGAAAGCTCTGGTTTAGACCAAATAACAACCCAGTCCTACAACTAAAATTCCCACTCCTCACCACAGAACATGCATTAAACCACTGGTCTACTGACAACGTGATAGCCTTATTGAACCAATATTAGTGAGAAAATATTAACAAGGCCACAAAAAGTGCTTACCTTACTTGTTCCACTTGTCTGAAGTACAAACCAGGAAAGCCTGCTCATACTGCTCAGAAACATTTTAAACAGCCTAGAGGTCTGGCAAATGGATTTCACACAACTTCCCCTGTCTAATGGATATAAATAATGTTTTAGTCATGGTCTGTATGTTTTCATACTGGACTGAAGGCTTCAGACTACTGCCTCTCCTGTGGCTAAAGTTCTCTTGGAAAAGATTACCCCTATCTGGGAAACTCTTCTAAAAACAACTTCATAGTGATTGAGGAACCCATTTTACTGGCCATGTACGTCAACAGGTCTCACTGTTTTCTGGTTTTATAACACTTTCATTATGCTTATCATCCTCAATCTTCTGGTTTTTCAAACACACTAAAGGCATTATTAAGACGCAGTTGGCAAAATCTGTAAAGGCCCTCCAAATACCTTGGCCAAAAAAATGCCATTAATGCTTCTAAATCTCAGATCCACACCTTTTGGAACTCATACACTCTCACCTTTTGAGATAATCACAGGATGCCCAGTGCACTTGGCTCCTGCTTCTTTTGATCCACAACTGATAAGAGTAGAGATAGCCTAATATTGCAAAGGTCTAATTGCTTCTATTAAAAATATGTCAGGAGATAAAGACCTTAGGCATCACACCTTGCAACCTGGAGATTTTGTTTATTAGAAAAGACACCTCCAGAAGAACCCTCTTCAACCTTGCTAGAAAGGTACTGCTCAGCAACCCACATGCCACCAAATTCCAGGGAATAGACTCTTGGATTCACCTGAAACACCTAAAGAAAGCAACTAAACATGACTCAACCTGCACATCATCTGGTGACCTGAAAGTAAAGATTTCCTAGAATTGAAGCAGAAGACAACTGATGACACAGCTTTCCCAAGATATCCAGACCAGGCCTGTTGGAAGTTTCTTGCCAAACTTTTGATGGTTGTACAATACTTCAGATGATCTCTAATATCTATGACCTTGATTACATATAGATTTTACATGGGTCCCCAACCCCTAGGCCGTGGACTAGTACCAGTCCATGGCCTGTTAGGAACCAGGCCACACAGCAGGAGGTGAGCAGTGGGTGGGCGAGCGAGTAAAGCTTCATCTGCCACTCCCCATCGCTCAAATCACCGCCTGAACCACTCCCCCCACACCCCACCCCTGGTCCGTGGAAAAACTGTCTTCCACAAAACTGGTCCCTGATGCCAAAAAGGTTGGGGACCGCTGATATATAGACTTTAGATAAAAAGTGCCTGAGAATTCTCCCTCCAATCCTCCTTGTTAAATTTCCAGTCTGTTCACTTTCTCTCCAACCTGAGACACTACATCTTTCTTAACATTGAGAGACAAAAAGCTGTTGAAACTTGAAAATCTGACTTTTGATCAGGGATGCTTTCAGAGAAAGACCTTGCTCAAAAGGGGGAAATATAAAAAATTAATAAACAGAAACCTCAATCAAATAGATTTGGGAGACCAGAAGAGGGAGCTCCCATGCCCTGCAATGATAGCAGAGCCCAGAAGGAACAAGAATGACTCCTCTTAGTCCAACTCAAGGATGGAAGATGCCTTAGAGGACTGGGGCGGGGAGGGTGGGGGGGACTCGAGGAGGGGGGAGTCAAGGAAGGGAGGGAATACGGGGATATGTGTATAAAAACAGATGATTGAACTTGGTGTACCCCCAAAAAAATAAAAAAATAAAATAAAATAAAAAAAAAAGAATGACTCCTCTTTTTCCCTGGAAAGGACTCAGTCAATGAAAAGCCATGGAGTTTGTTTACACCAGCCCTCCCAAATTCCTTCTCTCTATAAAAGCATTCTCTTTCCCTTGTCGTGTGGGGACTTGCACATGACTTGCCGTGGTTGCAGAACCACAATTGCAATTCTCTGCTAATCCTGAATAAACTCATCTTTGCTAGAGAAATACCTGGCAGCCTATTAATTTCAGGTCAATAGTGTTTTTAAAAACTTTTTAAAAACAATTTACATACAGAAAAGTACAGAAATCACAAATATATAGCTTGATGAATTTTCACAAACTGAACACACCCACATAGTCAGGACCCACAACAAAAAGTCGACACATCCAGCACCCCAGATACCCTCCTCATGCTACTTTCTAGTCATTCTCCCCAACCAGGGCAGTCATTATTCTATTTTCTAGTTTAGCCTGTTTTTGATCTTTAAATAAATGGAATCATAAACAGTATTTACTTTTTCATATCTGGCTACTTTTATTCTATATTATGTTTGTGAGATTCATCCATGTTGTTACACACACACAAAGTTTATACATTTTCATTGTTACATAATATTCTATTATATACATATAATGGAATTTATTTATCCATTGTACTGTTGATGAGTATTTGGGTAGCTTCCAGTTTGGGGCTGTTATATCAATAAATCATGCTACTGTGAACATTCCAGTAAATGTCTCTTGGTAAATATGTGTGCTCATATCTATTGGGTATATACCTAGAATTGGGATTGCTAGAACATAGGGTATGCATAGTGTTCCACTGGTAGATGCTGACTAGATCCTATTTAAGTATTTCACATGTTAACTCTTTTAATCCGCAAACTAGTTCCAAAAATGTAGGTAGTATTATTAGCCCCCAAATACACAGATGAGGACATAGAGACATAAAGAGATGAAACAGATTAAATAGCCCAACCAGTAACAGATGAATTCTATTTAAATAGGGTTTAAATTCAGGAGGTTTAGGTCCAGAGCCTGTACTCATAACCACTACCCTGTACTCTTAAGCCAGTATTGCTTCTAGAACTATACCATTCTGTTATTTTGCTAACTAATTTCCCCCTACCATGCACTGATATAGGAATTAAAGCACACAGATACACATGCATACAACATAATTCTGGGAATGATCATTAACCACATTGATATCACTGATATAAAACCAGCCCAAGCTGGTCACTTACATGAGCAGTTTGTGTATATATGAAACATTCAGATCAACCAAGGATTATTTTTACTTCTGATGGAATTAAAAACATAAGATAGGCAAGACATCCTCAGTTACATACACAGTTATCAAACACTCTATTTTAACTGGAAAACTTAGAGCCATACTCATCCCAGCTTCCTACAGCAAGTGGCAATTGTACATGCTTAATCATTCAATATACTATTTGTGCTAAGAGTTTTGAAGAGATGCACACAGGGAGAGTACAGATGGGGTGAACCCATTCCCCATGCTCATGGATCTCACATTCTTGTAAGGGACACTAGAAATAACTACGACAGACAGTAAGTGCCACAACATGGTTATAGGGCTACAGATACTCAAGGGAGGAGTGGACCACTTGTCATTCATTGATCAGGGGAGACTAAAATGCTGACATTTTGGCTGAGTCATGAAAGGTTGATTAGATTTCCCCCCAAAAAAGGCAGTTGAGTCAAGGAAGAATAGAATGAGCAAATACACAGATACAGGAGGGCACCAAATTCTTCTGGAAAACAGCCAAAGTGGAGTGTGTTGGGAACCAGAGCATGTACTGGGCAGAAAACCTCACCACTAATGTTTACTGAGTACTTACTATGTGTACTCTCATCTGACCCTCACAACAGCCCAGTGAGGTCGGCCTCATTATTCCCTTTTACCAGTGAAGATGCAGGGACATAAAAAATTAAGTTAACCTGTCTGAGGCCACAGCACTTCTAAGTGCCATAGACCAGCCTTCGGTTCCGGCCTCCCTGACTCCAGAGCTCCCAGTCTGCTGCCTCCTGCAGCAGTAATGAATCTGAGGGGAAACTAAGTGCCTTCCAGGCTAAGAACTTTGGACTTGATATGGAAAGCAATGTAAGACCATCAGAGATTTAGTAAGAAACTAAGGACATAATCAGAGCAATGCTCTAAGAACAGAATACTCATTTTCAAAAAGCTTTTTGGATTCTTGTTAGACATTATAAGTAGCTCCATGGACATGCACCTAGCCAAACTGGTGAAGATCATTTTAAAAAACTCCACAACCACTTACAGTCTCTGAAAATGATGCTAAGAATATATAGTTAATAGAAACATTTATGCACAAGAATCTATTACAGTCCACTAAGAACAATAAGAGCCTGTGCTTTCTGAACCAAGATTACTCCTTCCTTTTCTCCTTCAAGATCAGTGAAGCAGACACTCTCCAGACTTTTCAGCTGAGAATACAGGGCTCTAACACATTTCTCAGACAAGGGCTGTCTGCCCAAGAGGAGCAGGATATCAACATTTCTCTTTCTGCCTCCAGACACCTATCACAGATACTAATTGCAGTGAGAGATGAAGAGTTTTTCTTCCACCCAGCTCCTATTCATGGAATTGATGCCTGACCATGGGCATGGCATGCTGAGAGTACTGAGTTCCTGTTTGTCTTTCCATGGCTGTAAGGTGATGCTTCCTGTAATAAAAAGTCTCAATCCAAAAAAAAACAAAACAAAAAACAAAAAAATAGAATACTTCAAACTGTGGGTCACTACTTATTAGGAATCAATTTAAGTAGGTTTTGACTAGCACTTTTTTTTTCCAAATAAAAGGATGGAGAATAGAATAGAATAGAATAGAATAGAATAGAATAGAATAGAATAGAATAGAATAGAATAGAATAGAAAATATCAGAATGCATCTCAACTTAAAATACAATTTCATAAAACTTTTGTCTCACTTTAGATAGATAACATACAGGTAAGGAAGTAGATGACTACATACGTAGATAAACAGAGCGATGCATGTGTATACTGTGCTGTCATCTACAATGTATTTCTTACTGTGAGTCAGCTCTAAGAAGACTGCCAGGAGTATAAGTATACAGGTCTGACTGGAGGAAGAGTGCCTGGCGGGGCAGGGCACCAGTTAGAGGCTATTTGCGGATTTTTGTAACGGACAAGAGTTTAAACTAGGATAGGAGCAGCAGGATTCAACAGACAGGATATTGCACAACAGATATATGTTTTCTCTAACTTAATCTACACTGGAACATCATTAACCTGTTCTCTCTGCCCTCAACAGGGATCCCTCAAAGGCCCCTTCTGACTTGCCTGAGGACTTCCTCACTATCAGGAGGCTTAACTTCCATCTTGTGCCCCTCCCCAGGGCTCAAGCAAGGCAGTCTTTGAGGTGTGGGTTTGTTTTCAAAGAGTGAAACTAATTCCTCTCTGCTTGGTCCAGTAATCTGTCTGTTACAAAGCAGCGTGCTGAGTTTGTAGAGAAAACATTAGGTAAGCCCAGAGAGGCGCTAGGCAGTGAAGATGGTCTTTTCCAATTGCGCTCATTGTTAGAGGCTGTCCTGCTCTCTCAGTGGCTCTGCAATTCTGTCGCCTCCACCTTGGGCTCCCATTTGACCCTCTCAACATCCTTGCCAGGCCATTACTGTATGACTAACCCTATTTTTTAACATACAAAGAAACTGACAGAGAAGATAAAGAATGTCTTCAAGTACCCCCATCCTCAGCTAGTGAACTGGGGAAGTGAGACTAAAACAGGCCCATGTGACTTCTAAAACCACATGTTCACCACCATTACTGCCCTGCCTTTCACTGAATTATGTTTCCTTTAGATTAAGAAAGTTATCTTTTTATATTTTTATTTTAGTTATTATACCATAGAAAGCTAAGGATATCACTAGCCACGAGAGGAGAGAAGATCACCCTAAGATAAATAATGAAAATATGTAAAATGGAGTATGGCACAAAAAAATGAACATGAATTTTGCAGTCAGAGCCAATTTCAAAACACAGGTTGTTTGACCTTGGGCAGGTAACTCTACTTCTCTGTCCCTATTTCTTCACCTGTGACAATTAAATAAAATAAGTTATACAAAGAGCTCAGAATATGGCAGGTGTGCAGTGAATTACGCTATACACACGAGAATACTATACCTGATTCAGGCACTGCCATGAGGCGTGCTGAGACCTCAATGCCAGGCTGACAAGAGGATGGAAACCATTCCAGCATGGCTCAGGCTAAGAGAACGGACCTGCCCTTGGGCTTATTTGTGGGAAAGGAGTCCATCAGGAGAAATCACAGTATTTAAAGGCAAACTTGGATCTGACCCAGCCTGACATTTATACCCAAGGGGCTAGAACTGGAGGCCTGGAGAGGCAGTAAGAATGTGTGAGCTGTGGAGATACTCACAGTCAAGTGGGGGACAGAATTCCAGACAGACTCATTCATGCTGAAACGTAACCTTAGCCAGAAACAAGACAAGAGGCCCATCTCCCAGGAAGAGGGGCCAAACATGGGCCAGGAGATATCAGGGCCTTTGTAAACTAAGTAATGACACCCCCACCAAAAGATATTCATGTCAAATCCCTGGAATCGATGAACGTTACCTTCTTTGGAAAAGGGATCTTCACAGATGTGATGAACTTAAGGATATTGAAAGGAGGAGCTTATCCCGGATAATCTGAGTGAGTCTTAAAGGCAATTAGATGGATCCTCATAAAACAAGCACACAGAGAAGACACACAGGGAAGGCTACATGAAGACGGAGGAGGAGATTGGAGTGATGAGGCTGCAAGTCAAGGAAAGCTCACAGCCATCAGAAGCTGAAGAGGCAAGGAACAGATTGTCCCTTGCAACCCTCAGAGGGAGGGTGGTCCTGCCCACATCTTGATTTCAGACTTCTGGCCTTCGGTACCAAGAGAATAAATTTCTGTTGTTTTAAGCCACCAAGTTTGTAGCGATTTATCTTTGGAAGCCCTAGGAAACTAATGCAGCCCTAGGCAAGGGTAAGGGGTTTAGACAAAGTTTCAGCCCAAGAATAGAAATGGAGTTCAATTTAAAAGTAGACTAGAACTCCATCCACAGGGCTTCATGGGGCAGACATCAATGTGGCACTTTGCTCACTGGATATCAGACGTAGGCCGTCTTAGACCAATTCCAGATCTAACCATGATGGAGAAGAGTGAGCAAGTCCTGGGGTGGCTCAGGGGCTGGTGGGGCTCATCCTGCAGACGGGTATTTCAGTACCCACAACCAAGCATGGCAAACAGGAACTGACAGAGCAATCAGAGATGTTCTGCCAATAAATGATAAATACCTCATAGGACATGGCTGCACACAGTCTGAGATGATGTCCGTTTCAGAAGAAAAAAACAAAAGGCCAGAAAATATGCTGCTCCTTCTATGGAAGGAATCTGTCCCTTGATTCCAAGGCCAGGCACATGCCAGCACTGCGGGCACAAAGGTGAGCTCAAGGTCTGCTCTGGCCCTCCTCTGCAGCGCCCACAGCCTCTTCTGCAGCTGAGCCTCCCTGCATGTTCAGAAGACTCATTCTCCTTCAGCCAAGAGCCTCTGTGGCTTGAACAGGCCATTCCATGCCCATGTTAGCAGGAATGGGGGCAAGAAGACCTTACCATCTCTATAGGCTTCTAACTCACAGGTCGTAGAGTCAGCCTCACTGTTAGCATACAATGGGGACTTCCTAGTTCCCAAAAGTAGTATAAGAGGATTTCAATTTAGATGTTCTCAAAAGCCACACTTCTCCCCTAGCTTCCTAGGTACCACAGGAGAAACAAATATGCAGCAGTTCCAGCCTCTATCCTTCAGGAATTTGTGTCCTCATACGCAATACGAGGTCTAGGCATACTCACTAAATCTGTAGAGCGGTGGGTACCTCCAAATGACACAAACAATCAGAGACAAAGAACGAGAGGGGATAAGATAGCTTTTATTCATACATCAATCCAGGCATGAAAGAATTTCCAAATGTGGCAATCTGATATTAAATTTATATCATTAATCTTATGGCCACTAAAAACAGTCTCATCCAGGATAACCAGCATGATAATGAAATAAGACAATATAATGGTTGCAATGAAAATCTCTTAATAATAAATGAATTTCTAAATCGCTTCACTTCTCTGGCCTTAATTGCTTCAACTGTAAAATGAAAAGAGTTTTATACACAATCACTAAAGTGATTCCAGCACCCTCATATTCCTTGGGCAGTTCACTGTAAGGGACAGTTCTGCTGGCTTTATCCTGAGGGACTTCTGTGAGCTTTTCATGTAGGTAGAGAGTTTTTGGATTTTCAGAAATCTACAGGCATCTTTTTTTAAAGCTATAAAGATTGGTCGATATGTGGAAGTGTGACTGAGGAAACAGAGCAAACTGGTCAGCTTAAAACCATGGGTTCCTTCCTAAGAGGCGCTATGGCCAATTGGGGACACAGAAGACTGCGAGGCACTAAACTTAAGCCCTGGCCTGTAAGACATTTCTGATGGCCTCCATCCACTCGGTCCTCACTTCACTTTCGTTATACTGCCTAGGTGACATTCCTATTCCCCCACACAGTTCCCCAACTGATTCTTTTTTTCTTTTTCCGGAATTAGGTTTAACTTTCTGAAGGCTGAATATCATAAAGCAAAAAATGATATGAAACGAGGAGGGAAGAGGGAGCTAAACTTACAGAACTACAGAAGTGAAAAAAATATTTTAATGTCAAAGCTTCAAACACAGGCTAGACTACTGGCTCCTCAGAGGGTTGATGGGTTTGAGCCACATACATCAGCACTTGACTTTGGGGGCTGATCTGTTTGTTGGTTGCTATGTGGATGGTGATAAAATAACCATTTGGGTGGGATCAAAAATTGTATTACCCTCTTAGAGCACATCTGTGAATACTGGCCCTTTGAACAAATGACTATAGTTCACCAGGCCTCTGGGCTGTCAGAGGCTGCTTCCCAAATACCAACTTTTAGCCTAGCCCTACCATATGGACACATGGGGGTCCATGAAAAATAGTGGCCAAGGCGCCTGAAAGCATGAGAAGGTCTGGCAAAAAAGTGACAGGTTTTGCCCAGGCTGCTGAAGAGAAATGTACTTAGGCTGAAAGGACTAACGAGGTGCACGCCTTTCGAACGTGTCTGTGGATCAAAATACACCCTTAACAGATTCTTGAGCGAGGCCCCGCCGGCTGTATTAACCTTGGCACTGTTATCATTAAAAGGCTATGCTCATTTCTGGCACCTAACACTGGACATATTGACAGCAATGGGGTTGATGGAAGAGGAAAGAATCTGTTTTGCAGTTAAAAAAAAAAAACAGTTCTCAGATTTCTCAGGCCATTTGACATCACGCCAGAGAAACACTTGATTTCAGCATTCCTAAGCTCTCTGCGATGATGCTGCAAGTGGTGTCCCCCACGTGTGATGCTGTATTTCAGGGCCAGAGGTTTCTCAAGATGTTCCAAGCCTGCAGGCTCCTGATCCTTTTTCAAATTACAAAGATGATAGTATCCCAGTGAGAGTTGTGATGAGTCTAAACTCTCCACAGCTGTGAGAGATGACTGTACAAATTCCAATAAAGAGTCTGCGTGTTCTGGACTGAATTCACCTGCACAGCATCAAGGCCTAACTCAGGGACCACTTAAAAGAATCAGAGCTGCCCCAATGCCATTCCATGTCTTCGATAGCATCAGCTGCTGGACAGCTGGCGACTGTTCTGCAAAGATGCCTCCCCTCACACCCACACTGCTGTCACTGCCCAGCAGTGGGTATCGATTCAGAAGGTCTGTGGGGTATGGGGACAAAAGCAGGACCAGGAAAATTAAACCCAAGTACATGGGAATCCAAAGAGGCCCTGCAATTCATTATGTGAACAGCCAGGAGGATTATAAAACACCTTGTAACTGAAGGGTTGGACTGGAGCTGTGTGTGACAACAGAACCAGCTGTATCGCCATCTCTAACTCATTCAGAACGGTGCTAGCAAGAAGGCAGACTCCGGGCAGTCTTCAGTTACTTAGGAAAGTCAACAGGGCTTTGTTTTCTTATTTTGGACACCTTTTCCCTAAAATACCTCCTTGGAATGCTAAGTAAATGTAACAATGCCATTTTTACCATGTTTAATAATTGTATTGTCTGAAGACTCTTGGCTATACTACTTATGAAACATCTGACCATCTGCATGCTTTCCAAGACTGGGACAGAGTTAAGGGACAAGGATTCACATCATTTTCTACACATATTAACAATTATAGAGATAATAAATAAGATTCTTCACTTTGGAAAACAAAAAGATGGAAGGAATATATAAGGCTTTTTATATATAAAAATATAAACCGATACAGCCACTGTGGAGAACAGTATGGAGGTTCCTTAAAAAACTAAAAATAGAATTACCATATGACCCAACAATCCCACTAATGGGCACAAACCCTCATAAAACCATAATTCAAAAAGACACATGCACCCCAATGTTCACTGCAGCACTATTTACAATAGCCAGGTCATGGAAGCAACCTAAATGTCCATCAACAGATGAATGGATAAAGAAGATGTGGTACATATACACAATGGAATATTACTCAGCCATAAAAAGCAATGAAATTGAGTCATTTGTAGAGATGTGGATGGACGTAGAGACTGTCATACAGAATGAAGTAAGTCAGAAAGGGAAAAACAAATATCATATATTAACGCATATTTGTGGAATCTAGAAAAACAGTACAGATGAACTGGTTTGCACAGCAGAAACAGAGATACAGATGTACAGAACAAACGTATGGACACCAAGAGGGGAAAGTGGGGGGGAATGAATTGGGAGATTGGGGTTGATATATATACACTAATATGTGTAAAACAAACAACTAATAAAAATTTATTTTCCAAAAAAAATTTTTTTAATTATCTTCTAGTATGATTTGCATGAATACAGAATCTTCCAAAGCCATGTATATATTCATCATGTACATCCCCCTCCACTGCTTAGAGTCCACCTGGTATCGCTCCTGACATCTGGAGATTTTTTTTTTTTTCCGCCACTGTGGCTTGCAGGATCACAGTTCCCCCACCAAGGATTGAACCGCGGCCACAGCAGTGAAAGCCTGGCATCCTAACCACTAGGTCACCAGGGAACTCCCTGGAGATTTTTAAATAGTGCACTATCATTTTCCAGTTTATCACACAGCCATACACATGTATGATATGTGGCATTTCTCATTGTAGACAGTGAACTTGACTTTTCTCTCTCTAAAGCAAACCAGAAAGTCAACACAATTGAAGTCAGAGGACCCAATGAAGAGCTGAATAAGCTGTAAGTGAAATTCTTAAAACACCAACCTCTGGATGATCTACACATGATACTCTATTAAAACAGGGGTGGGATTGGAGGAAGAAGGAAGTAAGCTCCAATTTTTTCTAATATTCATATAAACAAAACACACAACTAGAAACATTTCCTTTTTTAACTTTTCATAGTTTTTCATGCAAATCTTCTACATGCTAAAAGATTCTTTCAACTACTGGTGGTATACCTCAGATTTCTTCTTTTATAGAGAAAAATCAAATTATTAATTTAAGCCTATTAAACTGTATGGCAACTCCCTCTGGAACCATATTGCAAGGTCAATTTCAGTATCAAGTAGCTTATTCCTGTCTTTTTGTTGGAGGCCAGTTCCAAGTACAATCACCCAGCAAGGCAAGCTGGGGAAAAACAAAGCAAAACTTTAAAATATTGAGTAGGAAGTCATACAATATGCCAGGATTCTGATGGCTAAAACAAAGCTTCAGGTAGAATAACCAGCGAAGTCTGACAGGTAAGGGGAATGTTGCCTTGCTGGGAATATTCAAGGCAGGTCTGATGGTAAACATTAGTGATGTGCTGTTAAGTGCTTGACAGCTAGCTCTAGTGAGAAAAGTATTCTGTAGCATTTGTAAATTCCCTGGTGTAAATACACCCAGGAAGCCTGATTTCAAGCTACCCAAGTGACTTCACTGAACAGGTAGTTAGGAAGAGAGTCACAACAACCCACTGTATAGTATTTCAGATACAATAGATGTAAATAACCTCAACATCATAAATTATAGTAAAATGTAGGGAAATAACTAGACTGTGGTGAATTTTGAGTATTGCTTTTGTTTTTTAATGTAGTGAATTTAATTGTAAGTTTACAGAATTTAATTTTTTAATAATGGTTGCATTTCACAACTGGCCCCCAAAAGTCATGAATATGTAAAGGTAGGCTCTACATTCGCTCCATCACACCACTTCATGTTGCTCTACAGGGACATTAAAAATATTCTGAACAAAAAACAAACGAAATAAATAAAGCTACTAATTCATATCAATCAAACGATCTCCAGAGTTTCTGAGGTTGCCAACCTTTTTGTTATTCGAAGTTAGAAATACTCAAAGTTCAGGTTTCAGTGGTGCATAGTGTTTACAGAAGTATCATGATATGACAATACCTTGCATTTGCATCACACAACACACTTTTCAAAGTCGTGTTTCTACGGCACTGTGGGACAGTCTGACCCTGCAGAGCGAATTTAAATCGGGGGGCAACAGCATTTTAGTACCTAGTGGGTAAAAGGAGTCTTTGGGAGCTGGGGGGGCGGGCGGGCCGCTGGGAGCCAGGCAAGGAAGCCCAGAGGCTGGTCGGTGGCCCCAGGGTTCCCGGTTCCCTCCTGGAAATGCACACTTCTGCAAGCAGGTGCGCAACAGCAGCACCAAGATTTCTTCCCTGAAACCTCTTGTTTTCTGACTTTAACGATTTTACTAAAATTCAGTTTTTTCTGATGCGGAGTAAAAGGTTAGACGGGATGCGCTCTGAGAGGCCTTCAAAAAGCTAAAATTATTAGAGCCATAACATTCAAATATGCTCTTATCTGACAAAACATTAACGTTTTCCTCACGATCTAAACATACCTGTTACTGGAGTAGAAACTTGTGTGCAGACTCTACATAGATCTCACTGCCAAAATTAACATCAGCAGTAGTCGTGGCCGAGTGGTTAAGGCGATGGACTAGAAATCCATTGGGGTCTCCCCGCGCAGGTTCGAATCCTGCCGACTACGGGATACCAGCTCTTTTTTTCGGCACGATCTTTGTTTTCCTTTTGCGGGCTCCTCTGCAGATTATTTAAAGAATTTATGAAGGGCTGGAATACGCCTGGGACCCCAATGGGGCAAGAAGAGGAGCGGATGCGGGAGCGAGGGAGCCGTGTGATTGTGGTTACAACCTGAGTCCGGAAGAGGGAAATGGAACAAAACACGCCAGGCAATCTGGAACAAAGAAAAGCAAAGCGTCGCGAAGTAGCGCAGGAAGGGACAGCTCCGACCTCCGGCCGAGCGGGAAAGAAAGCCTGCTCCGGGGACCTGGCGACCCCACCACGTCCCTTAGCGCGAGCGCGTCAGCACCCAGGCCTCGGAAGCGCCTAGAGCGGCCTCGGAACGACGCGCGCATGCGCGAGGGCGGCGAGCGCGCGCGGCGCGTCCTCGCGTTGCCCTGGAAACTGTCGGGTGCGGTGGCGACCCGAGAGGGGGAAGGACGTGGAGACTCAAGATGGCGAAGGACCTCGACGAGCTCTTGGATGAGGTCGAGTCCAAGTTTTGCAGACCAGATCCACTGAGACTGGGTATGGTCGAACGGCCCAGAGGCGGTGGCGGTGCCAGCGGCATCCTCAGCAGCGACCGGAACAGAGCCGAGGCGAAAGAGACTCTCAGGTTAACAGGCGGGAGGGGTGGGCTGTTCTGGTGAAGCCTGCTCCAGGTCCTAAAGCCACCTCTACGCCTGCGGACCCAAAGAAACGTGCCCCCGCCTGCCACCTCCAGCTCCTCTCCCTGTTAGGGCCCAGACCCTCCATTCCCCACTTCCGGGGCCGCACACACTTCCACTCCCCGTCCTCGAGGATCCTAGCATCTCTTCCCAAGGCCCGACTCCGCCCCCAAGCAAGCCCCAGAGGCCTGGTCCCGCCGATGCCCCGCCTCTGAGAGCTCGCGGCTTCACCAGGTCTCTTTCGCCCAAATCCCAGTGGGTTTCGATGGGGGCTAGGGGGTGTAGCTTAGGCGCCCTCTGTGGCCGGGGCCTCCGTCAGCGTGAGGGATTCTCATCCCCTTTTGAGAGAACCGCATCCTATTGTTTCTGGTCCTCCGGAACCCCATTCCCCAGGCAGAACAATCCTTGGGCCAGTTATTGGAGAAAACGATTCCACTTATTCCATCATTAGTTGATTTTTTTTTAGCTTCCATCATTAGTTGATTTTTTTTTAGCTTAGAGAATTTAATGAGATTAGATTTAAGATTAAAAGGTTTAATTATTGGTAACACTGTTTCCATTAATCCAACCACCTTCCTACTCCCCACGGCCCCAGCTAAGGGTCCCAGAGGATCTCAGGCATTCAAATTGAAATTTGGGGAATTTTCTTAAGTCTTGGTTTTTGATCCAAAAAAAGTATCTTTCAAATTTGTCAGTCATTTTTCTTCTGTGTAATTATTAAATAATAGGACTTTCGTCTTTATCTCACTTCCCCCTCAATTCCAAAAAATGAGTATTGTCCTTCAAAAAACCAAAATTTTTGCCAAAATGAGTATTGTCCTTCAAAGTGATGGCTTGGAAACCTCTGCAGTAACTCTTGCTTAAATCTCTCAGAAACGCTTGTGGAATTACACAGAGGCAGCTTTGGAACAGCCCAAGAAAGCCAGTCTTGTTCCTTTATGGCAGCATCTGTGGATTTGGTTTTGTTTTTGTGTGCCTGTGTGATTTCCTAGAACCCAACACCTTTGCTACCCAATTTAGTAGACTTACCTCTGATGACATTTGCTTGTTTATAAAAATTCACCCTCAGAAGATAAAAACATTGAAATTAGTCTAAAGTTCAGAAACAGAAGTTCTGAAAATCAATCAAGTACTAGGCAGCATTCTAAAAAATAAATGTAGAGCCAATTAAAATGACTGCGTTGGGGACTTCCCTGGCAGTCCAGTGGTTAAGACTGAGCTCTCCATGCAGGGGGCACAGGTTCATCCCTAGTGGGAGAACCGAGATCCTGCATGCTGCTTGGCAGAACCAAAAAAAAAAAAGACTGCTTTGAATAGGCTAATACTCATTTGACTGTTTATGCAAATATCATTCTCATTACTTTGTGTATTATTATCTTGAGTGCTGGACATCTTTATGTACTCATTGGCAGCACAGCTACCATTCCTATCCTACAACAATGTTACCTTGCAGTTTCTTTTGTTCTTTTTATTCACTTCTTTGAGGGATGGAGAAAATTTATCAAAGAGCCTTCCAGAGCCTGTTGATCTTAGGGGTACTAGCACAGAGGAGTAGGGTGTCTTGGAGCAAGCTTCTGGAAATGGAAAGGGTTACTAAGGTGGACGGATCCTTTCCAAGCACAGGTCCTTTTATACCTCTCTCCATAGCCTGTTGTTTGTTATACTACTAAAATCCATCCATAATCCTTCTAGCACCCCACCCCACCTTACTACATCAGATTTTTCAGTAGTACGTTTATAGAAGCTGTAGCAAACCAGTACTGTTGTCATTCATTTGCTAAAACTTAATTTGGCAGTGTAGTTGTAAAGATAAATTATGCAAAAAACAGCAACAGAGACCTTAAACTTAATAGCAGATGCAGTATATAATGTCAAACATTAAAATTTTGTCCTGAGCCAAAATTAATACCTAAAAGTTAGGAATTTTTATATTATGAATTTATTAATAGGAGACTACCTGCCAATTGCACAGTGATATAGACTAAATCTTTTTCTTAAAAGAGTTAAAATACTGAAATTTTCCCTTAAAAATGATAGCTCTGCAAATAATAAATGTCTATGCCACATCGTGAGACCAGGAACAACTGCTAATATAAGTGGTAAGAATATATGTAATTTAATGAAGAGTTCAAAATGATAGAAATATATGATTAGTTTTTTTTTGAAAAGACTGATGTGAGTTGAACTGCAGTAAGAATAAAGTGGTTCAGGATGATACAGATGGGAGTATTTACAGACAATATCATAACCTCATAGATAATAGCTTTAATAACAGCCAATATTTATTGAGTCCCTTCTATATGCTAAGCCTTATATGTGTTAATTCATTTAATCTCCACATCCCTACGAGGTGAACACAGTTAGGTGTCTGGACCGCCCTAGATTCAGTTCCAGGTCTCTCCTCCCACTGACCTTGGACAAGTTTTTTAATCTCTCAGTCCCTATATCTTTTTTTTTTAATTTATTTATTGGCTGCATTGGGTCTTCCTTGCTGCACACAGGCTTTCTCTAGTTGATGTGAGCAGGGGCTACTCTTCATTGTGGTGCACGGGCTCCTCATTGTAGTGGCTTCTCTTGTTGCAGAGCACAGGCTCTAGGCACATGGGCTTTAATAGTTGCGGCACACGGGCTCAATAGTTTTGGCTCACGGGCTCTAGAGCACAGGTTCAATAGTTGCTCTGCGGCATGTGGAATCTTCCACAGAGCAAGACGCGAACCCGTGTCCCCTGCCGTTGGCAGGCGGATTCTTAACCACTGCGCCACCTAGGAAGCCCTCTTGAGTCCCTTTATCTTAATCTATGTAAAGTATTCAGTAAATGTTAGCTATTAAATAGAAGTTCCATGCATTAACAGTTTGTCAGTAATCCTGTGATGGCTTTACCTGCAGAAGGTAAAGAAGTAGTTGAGATACTCTGTCAAGCAAATATCACATACATGTGTGTGTAATTAACCATTTGGTTATATAACCTTTGACTCCTATAGTAAAGAAATATGATTATTTGACTTACAGTGGAACCGTTAGGGGAAAATTAGACATATTAAAATTAACTTTGTAATTCTCAGGTTCTATTTATAATTGTACATATTTTGCATCTTAAATAAGTGGTTGATATAATTTAGAAAAATACATACCCACCTTTCTTTTATGTAAACAAAACTCTTCTGATACTGGCTGACTATATCTGCACTTAAGCTTCAGCTGTTTTCTTGTTTGTTTATTGTTTGGTTTTTTTCAGATCAACAGAAACATTTAA